>NW_016107332.1:11651399-11691915 GCF_001604975.1 Cebus imitator
ACTGGGGTCAGTTGGGGGGAAATAGGGGAGGGATGGTGGGGGGTGGGGAGTTGGGGAGAGATAGCAAGGGGAGAGATGCCAGATGTAGGTGAAGGGGAGGAAGGCAGCAAATCACACTGCCACGTGTGTACCTATGCAACAATCTTGCATGTTCTTCACATGTACCCCAATACCTAAAATGTAATAAAATAAATAAATGGGGAAAAAAAGAAAGAAAAAGACCATAAGCAAGTAAAAGGACATGGTCCAAACTAGGAAAAAGTACTTGTAACACCTAACAACAAAAATTTAGCATATAGAACATATCCAAAAATTTAAAAATCAATGACAAATAGACAGGCAAAGTATATGAACAAATAATTCACGAAAGAGAAAGGTATTAGTCAGGGAAATACAATTAAAAAGAAACCCCAAACTCTGTGATTGGCAAAAAATTTTAAATTTTGATAGTGTCAAGGTTAGATGGAGTCATGAGGAAATAGGAATATAACATTGCTGGGTTATAAACTGATACAATTTCTTCAAAGGATAAATTGGTATGCTTCAAAAATTAAAGGGAATCCATATCCCAGGACTCAGAAAAACATGCCCATGTGCACACACCCAGTGAGACTTGTAACAGATTGTTTACCGCAACATTGTTTTCTCCCAATGAAAGAATGGAAAGCAGCTAACTACACAGCAATAGGAGAATAAAAAACTGGTTCAGTCTTTCAACAGCAGGTAAAATTCATAGCAGTTAAAGTGAAGGAACAAATCTGCATGATGGATTACAAGTATATAATGAGGCAAAGGGTACGTACCATATGATATTACATAAGAAAAAACAGAAAACAAATTTCTGCTTGTAAAAATGTTTCGACATTTTTTAAAACTTCATTGTGGCAATTTTCAAACACACAAAATTAAAGTAGTATAATGAAAGTCTGTACTCAACACATTCATTAATACTTATCAGTATTTTCACAAGCATTTGTATACATATTTAAATACCAAAATTAATGCTAGGAAAGGGCCAATGATCAAGGCCCACAAAAAAGCACTCGACAAAGGAGAGCTGGTTCTACTGCAGGATCTCCCGCCAGGAGCTCTGTGACCCTGGTGGACTGATTTTCCCTTCCTGACCTCTCCTCTGAACTGAGAAGGCTTGATAAAAAAGGACTGATAAAATGTTTGGGACAAGAAGAGATCATTAGGACTAAACTATAGGAAACTAACAATGAAACAGATGCAATCTAACTTTCTCAAAGGTACAAAACACCAAGACTCAAAGGATCAAAAACACTACAACTGCATTCCCTACTCCTTATCATTTATAGCCAAATAATCCGAAGTCTCTTCTACCTCTACAAAGATATGATTTCAGCCTCAGATATGTCTTGGGGGGAACACTGACACTGCTGCCTTCCTCCTCTCCAAACACCCCTCTTCTTCTGTTCTTCCTAAATCTGGAGTTTGCTTTAACACTAGGGTAGCAAGTGGCTTTCTAAGGGCTCTCTGTGCTCCTTGTGCCACTCCCTCATTCCACAGGGCTGCTGGCACAAGCAAAGAAAGTTCAGCCTGGCTGTGGCACCTTGAGTGCTGTAGAGCATGAGGGGATTGGAATAACTGATGAGTAGAAGCTACACTGGGTTGTTTGGGAAGGTGGACACATACCTCTTGAAACAGTGCGCTGCTGTAAGGACCCAGCAGCTACTCAGGAGCGTAGCCCCGCAGAGGAGCCTGCCATCTCTATGGGGTGACTTCAGCCGGAGGGAAACCTGCCAAGGCCAACCACCCCTAAGAAGAAAATGAGCTACACATCAACATCAGTAAAAGACAAAAAAGCAAAGGAAAACACTGGTTAAAGCAATGGCTTTAGTAACTTTAATGTCTTGCAGGTGGGGGAAAAGGAAAGCAAAAGCAACTCCCTTCCTACTTTGAGAAGAAGACACCACAACTCTGAGCAGGCCCGGAATCAGCAACTCTTGAAGATGTGCCTATAGGCATTTGTATGGATCCCACCTATCTGACACTCTTAAAAACAAGCTGTCTTCTTTATATTTCATTGTTTAAAATGTAATTTCTCTCTTCGCTGTGCCTCACCTATGCAGTCTGAAGATGTATTTAATAAAGCATGGGTTTTCCATTAGTAAATTCTACAAACAAAAAATTTAGATTAAACTGAGTTAAGTCTGAAACAAATACATTCTAACTTAAATGAATCTCTGTAGTCATACACATTTCCAGGTTTCCTGTTAAACTGTTTTGTTTCTGACATATAACTTTGCAGTAACACATCTAATCTCTTAAATCAGGCTGGTGATGTAAGAACATGGTCTGAAAACATAGGTCAAAGGATATTGAAATTATCAGTGAAATTCGAATTTAGTTTAGAAAATAAAATGAGTACAAGTCCCTTATGTGATAATAGAACATCCCCAATTTGTAACACTCTATATATAAAGATAATTCTATCATATAAAAATTCTCTTTTGAAGAAACTTTTACCTTAAAGAATTTTTCCCACCAATGATCCGCTTCTGCCGACGGTGCAGTAATCTCAAGCCACAAACAGATGAGAGGGACTCTGAAGCAGAAACAGGTCATTAATTAAGCTATCACATTGCTGATGGAGGGGTAAGACGGTAAGTGGCATACTCCACTGATGCTTCCTCCTGTATGTCAAAATGCCTTTTCTCTGCAAATTAAAATTTTTCTTGTAACAAAAATAGTTTATCATTTGACTAAATGACAATAATTTGTAAGTAGACAAGAAACATTATGAGGTTTCCCATTCTTCACCTCTGAGGGGTTCATGGGCTGCTGAGTGGTTTGACTCTGTTCAGTACTTTATCCTGATAGGTACCCGTATCTCCTGCTGCTGCTATTTTGTGTAATGTATGGAACAAAATATATGGAACATTAAACAAAATAAGAGAACTGCAAAGACAGTAATGGCCTAAATTACTTACTTTCCACCCGCAACACTGTTCTAAGCCACATATAAAAATGTAACTCAGAAGAGCAAAGCACATTCCCAGGCTAGAATTCTGATCGGAATTTACATTTACTTAGCTTGATAACATACAGAAAGGGTTTGCTACGCCAACTTAAGTGGAAAACTATGGTTAAGGGTATACAGGCAAACCTCCCAAGGTAACAGACTTCTGTCAATAATATACAAAAGAGAAGAATTAAATTTAAAATATATGAAAAAGTGATATATGAAGAAAGGTAAATATAACAAGTATGACTCATTTTTAAAATATCTGAGAAAACAGGAGAATTTACATAGTGGTACTTTATTTCTTTGGCTAAATACATGCATATAAAGTATAGATATGTACTGTTTTTCTATCCAAGAGGAGGAGGGTAGGAATTGTGCCAAGAACACGAAGACCTAATCAACACTATTGGTCTCTGATAATAACCAGGTAGAAGGGAACCCATGAGGCAATCAGCAATAGTTATTTCTTGATTGAGAAAGAGGTTCAACAATGTGTACCCAGATGATTAATTTGCCAAATGATCTCAGAGGTATGCTGTCAAACTTTAACCTTCATCTCTTAGAATGAGTCCCCTAGATGACACTGTACATTAAAAGATATTAGAAAAAACATAAGTTTCCAATAATGCTCCAAGTTGGGTCAACGTATATGATGCCAAGAAAAGGAATGACGTAATATTTAAAGCAGGCAAAACTTAAAGTTCACATCATTCTGGGGCAAAGCACCAGACTGCAAGAAAGCAAACTCTATTTAAAGTCATATACTATTATTTAAAAAATTTAAAAGCAAAATGAAGTTCATTTATAAAAGGAGTCCATCAAATGACCAATAACCAATGGCTTCAGTTTGAATCACCTTATAGATGTCACCAGGTCCTGGGCGTGAACATAAAATTGACTGGTTAATAAGCCAGATTCTGTAATCTAGCCAGTCTCAGATGAAATATTTTTACTTGAAGTATGGTAGCATTGCCATGACCATGGAAAGGTATCAAAAAGAGTACTGCTATAATTCTAGGAAGACATTAAAAACAAACATATAAATAATGAATTTTTTATGTTTTTCAACTACTTACAGATTTCACATAATCCAAAGAATCACTTATATTCCATTTGTAATGGTAATTTAAATTATTGAAGGGAATTTAGTAAATTAAGTTATAATCAGTATTCAGGAGGAAAAGGCTAGCCAAGTCATTTGCATATACACATATATCTATACACACAGGTATATACACACACATATTCATATATAAAAATGTACACATATACGAATAGAAAATAAAGCATAACAGATTATAAGTGTTCTTTCCATACTCAAATGCTCCTTAGATAGCAAAGAATCATATTAATGACATCCAATTCGTTTATTTCATTGTCTTTGGCAGTTATTACAAGGTGTTTGAAAAAGAGAGTGCTCAAATATATGTGCACCTGATTTTAACAAAATCCAGTGTATCAGAACTATAAATTTTCAATCCAGAAAGAGGTGACTGTTCTTTTCATAAAATGTACCACAAATTTCTCCAAAATAGCTCATTTTCTCACTCAGTTATTTAAAGAAGTATTTGCTTCATAAAAATTAAAGATGCAGGGCACAGTGGCTCAAGCCTGTAATCCCAGCACTTTGGGAGGCTGAGGCGGGCAGATCACCTGAGGTCAGGAGTTCAAGACCAGCCTGGAAAACATGGTGATACCGGGTCTCTACTAAAAATACAAAAATTAGCCAGACATGGTAGTGGGTGCCTGTGATCCCAGCTACTCAGGAGGCTGAGGTAGGAGAATCGCTTGAACCCGGGAAGCAGAGGTTGCAGTGAGCTGAGATCATGATGCCACTGCACTCTAGCCTAGGTGACAGAGCAAGACTCTGTCTCAAAAAAAAAAAAAATTTAATATACCCAAG
Organism: Cebus imitator; assembly: GCF_001604975.1. Taxonomy (NCBI): domain Eukaryota; kingdom Metazoa; phylum Chordata; class Mammalia; order Primates; family Cebidae; genus Cebus; species Cebus imitator. The sequence goes on from NW_016107332.1 coordinate 11,656,292, forward strand.
CTTTCAAGAACTTTATTCATTTAAAGTATGAAACATTATCATGCAAAAGGATTACTTATCATTTTCCTTAAATTTTTAAATTTCAGGTAATAAAATCTACAAAAGATAATTTTCTTTTTGAAAATCATGTTTTAAACCATCCTCATTTAAAATAGGAGTAAGACTTTAGAAATGCCTTTAATCATTTCTATATTTTCATTTCTTTCCTTTTTATGAAGTAAATACCAATTCTGACTCTTCAAAGATAGCAACAAGCATGAGAGCTTTATTTCATCTAAAAAAGGAAATATAGAAATGGCTACAAAGGTGAAAAAGGGACAATCCTGGAGATTACAAGGCCCCGTAAATCCACTCCTAGCCCTGAACTTTGTTCTCCCTGTCAGCCCCACCTAAGCAAGTCTGCCAAGAACTACTGACTCTAAGTAAAAGCACAAGACATGGGACTGTATACATTCTTGTTGTACTGGATTTCTGTTATCAAGGTACTGCTTCCAGTAATGGAGTGGAATTATTATTCTTTAACTTGTTTAGGGCTCCAGAAGGTGACTTACCTTTATTACTGTTACCTGAGGGCTTCTTGCCAAAATAATCACAAATAACTCCCGCATCTTCACTGTGGCGGCAGTTGTGTCTTCCAATGTCTTGCTTGATACAGTCAGCCAAGGACCTCTCATTTCCTGTGCATTTCACATTATCCACATGGATGGGTCCTTTTCCTTCTCCAAAATAAGCCATAGTTCTAGCTCTGGCAGGACCCCTGAAGACAGAACATTCTTAATGATGTGAAGAATCAGTCAATCCTATATCTGAATAAATCACAACATATACTCATATTCAATTTTATTCCTTAATTTTTACATCTTAAAATTGGTACCTCCATGTGCTAAAAAACATTTGTTTCATGACTGTTAAAAAATTAAATAAGAAAGGTAACAACTATAACTTCTTTGTTGCCATACTCCACAGCTATTTTATTATATCACTGGCCTCTAATTTAGCTTTGGCTAAGAAATTCACATTTAATGGTACATCAAAAATTCATGATAGTCTTTAACTCTCGTTTAAGGAAAGGAAAGGAAAAAAATCACCTTTAAATTTTCTGCCCTCTTAAAGAGTAGTATTGTGAAGAAAACGATGAGATTAAATAATAACTACAGAGCCAAGAACTAATTGTTTGCCTCCTTTAGAAGAAAAAAGTACAGTTTTTTAGGCTGGGCATGGTGGCTCCCATCTGAAATCCAAGCACTTTCAGAGGCCGAGGCAGGTGGATCACCTGAGGTCAGGAGTTTGAGACAAGCCTGGCTCACATGGTGAAACCCTGTTTCTACTAAAAATACAAAAAATTCACCGGGCGTGGTGGTGGGTACCTGTAATCCCAGCTACTCAGGAGGCTAAGGCAGGAGAATCACTTGAACCCAGGAGGTGGAGGTTGCAGTGCGCCGAGATCATGCCATTGCACTCCAGCTTGGGCAACAAAAGCAAAACTCCATCTCAAACACACACACACACACACACACACACACACACGCACACACACACACACAAATTAGCTGGGCAAGATGGCCGGTGGGTGCCTGTAATCGCAGCTACTCAGGAGGCTGAGGCAAGAGAATGGCTCAAACCTGGGAGGCAGAGGTTGCAGTGAACTGAGATTGCACCATTGCACTCCAGCCTGGGTGACAGAGCGAGACTCCATCTCAAAAAGCAAAAAAAAGTACTATATATATATACATATATATATTTGTTGTTGTGTTTTAAAACAAGGTCTCATTTTGTCACTCAGGCTGGAGTGCAGTGGTGTGATCTCGACTCACTGCAGCCTTGACCTCTTGGGCTCAAGAGACCCTTTCACTTTAACCCCACAAGTAGCTGGGACTATAGGTGCATGCCACCATGCCTGGCTAATTTGTTTGTATTTGTAGTAGAAACGGGGTTTCACCATGTTTCCCAGGCTAATCTAGAACTCCTGACCTCAAGCGATCTACCCAGCTTGGCCTCTCAAAGTGCTAGGATTACAGGAGTAAGCCACTGCACTCAGCCTAAAAGTAACATTTTTAACAGAGACAGAGAAAAACAGAACTCATGACTAGATGGAAGACTTACTTTTAGTATATTACTATTTTTTGTTTTAATAACACATTTTAAAGTATGCAAATACAAAAATATTTAAATGAAATAAAATATTTCCTATGCCATAGAGCTCAATTCCTGATAAATTAATGAAATAGTCATTAAAATCAAAAGATTTAAAGTATGAATTGGAAAACTATCCTTGAAACCTCAAGTTAGGGGAAAAATTAAGTGGACATAGAGGGTATAAACTATAAATTTTAAGACTGATAAAAAACAAAAATTAAATTCAGAATGTAGCTTTACTAAAAACTACCCTACGGAAAGTGAAAAGATAAATTGTAAAGTTGATATTTGTAGAAATATATTTGTTGGTGAATATACTTTCTAGTGGAGAAGAATAGCATACAATATACAAAAAAAAAAGTCATTTAAAATATAAGTAATCTGTTTTTAACAAAGCTGCAGGCAATTCTTCTGTAGATAGTTCTGCATCAAACTTTGGCAAAGAAAACTAAGTTATTTCTCCACTGTTGCACATGTGTTTTAAAATTATTAGACTTCTTAAAATTATATATACATAAATCTTTGTGGGCAGCTTAGATTTCTTCTTACAAGTTTTATTCAATTTTTTCTATTTTTTAATTTATTTCTTATTATATTATTCTTTTTTAATTTTATGTATTTATCGTATATCACAGTTCTTGTCTGTCTGAAATTTATTTCTGTTTAGTATTGGTAAGAAATCTAGCTTTATTTTTGTCCCTAAAGTAGTTGTCCCAATAACTTTTCCTGCTGATTTGAAAGGCTTTCTTATTTATCATGCTATGTGTGCACATGCTATTTCTCGATCTTTATAGTTCTGTAATTTACAACCATGGGTATCCCTTAGAATTGCCTTTGGAAACATTTAAGATGTAGCAAAACTTGAACCTCACCTCACATCAATTAAAGTAGAATGGGTAGTATTTTTTTAAGTTCCAAAGTGATTTCAATCTATCACCAAGGCTGATAGCTGCTGCTGTAGTTGTGTCATTGACCTCTTTGACTATTCTTGTGCCAGTGCCACATGGATTTTATTTCAGATGAATTTGGAAGTCAAATCTCTCTCCTCACCCCACATGCACACCAAGAAAACAGAAAGATTTTTCCTAGCATAGCATTTAATGTATAACTTTATTTCTATTTTGTCTTCACATTCAGGATTGCGGTAAGTCTCTTCATTGATACGGCCTTCTAGCTTTAGTAAAGACTAGGTTTTTCACATAGGTCTCAATTCTTACAAAGTGTATTCCTATTTTTTGTTTTGTTGTTAGTTCTTGTAACTTCTATAAATCTCTTTTTCATTTTCTACTTATCCATAGGCAGACCTTTGCTTTTAAAGTATTTACAATTTATCTTGTTACATTAATAAACACTAGTTCTGGGGTCTTTCCAGTTGATTCTCATGGATTTTCTAACAATCCTATTATTCATATAAATATTCTGACCTTTCCTTTTCAATACTGATACCTCAATTCTTCATGCTTTAGTGCAACCCCCAGACAATGCTGTCATTGCAATAATAGCAGGCATTCTTTTGTTCCTATTTGATGCTTACTTGTGATATAAAATTAAGAGTTTCATTTTGTCTTCAGCTTCCTCAGAGATTTGAGGAAGGAATGTTGATTTTATCATATAACGTTTCAGCATTATTAAGATGATCATATTTGTTTAATCATTTATTAAAATGATTGTATATTTATGGGTGACACACTGAATTATATTAATTGAATGCCTCAGTTTGAATCACTTACATTCCTACAACAGACTCCACCTATCTGCTCTTTTAATACACTATCAGATAAATTTGCTAATATTCTGTTAGCAAAATAACTTGGTATGAAGATTCATGAGATTGAGGTATAGTTTTCTTTTTTATGTGTTTACTTACCTAGTCTTGAAATCAATTTAAATTAGCCTCATAAATGAATAGAAATATTTCCACATGTTTCTTGGCTCTGCAGCAATTCATATAATTCAGAAACTGTCTCTTAAGGACTGGTGAAAAGTCCAGTAAAAAAAATCAGAGTCATTGTTTTCCACAGCCATTAATCTAATTGGGTTTTATATCTTTTGTATCAATTTTTATAATTACATTTTTGTTGAAAATGTAGTTTCCCAGATAATCATCCGTTTCATCTAGATTTTCAAGTGTATTTTCTAAAAGTAGTTCATATTATTAATCATTTTCTTGTTGTTGTTTTGAGATGAAGTCTCACTCTATTGCCCAGTCTGGAGTACAACAGCACAATCTCGGTTCACTGCAACCTCTGCCTTCTTGGTTCAAGCTATTCTCCTGCCTTAGCCTCCCAAGAGGCTGGGATTAGAGGCATGAGCCACCACACCTGGCTAATTTTTGTGTTTTTAGTATAGACGGGGAGTTTCACCATTTTGGCCAGGCTGGTCTTGAACTCCTGGCCTCAAGAGATCCACCCACCTGTGCCTCCCAAAGTGCTGGGTTTACAGGCATGAGCCACTGTGCCCAACTGTATTATTAATCTATAAGGTTTATTGTTTGACCCTCTACGTATCTGTGCTTAAATTTCTTTTCTATTCTCGATGTTTACTTGTATTTCTTTTCTTTTCTCTCCTTTTTCTTAGGCAAAATTGCCATAAGATTGTTGAGATTGTTATTTTATTAATCTTTTTTAAAATAAAAATAATTGCTGATAATGTGTAGGTATAAGGTAAAGAGATCTGAAATTCAAAGAGGCATAATCTGAAGAAAATAAAAAATTAATAGAATTTGGAAACAAAAATTCCAAATGATTCCCAGCAGTTTCAGAGGTAAGAATGGATGGAGGTAGAAAGTAGACAGTATGTTAAATGTCTTTATCTTTTTTAGGAAGGGGAAGTTAAAGATAGTAATTTTTGAAATTACTAAGAAAATATATTTCAGCATGTTTGCTAAAAATTTAAAGAGAACTTCTAGAAAAACGGTTAGCATGCTGAATTTCTAGACCACTGCGAAAAAATGAAAACAGAAAATTGAATTAATTGTGCAAATCAAAAAACAGATGATTACACAAAGAACAGAAAATAAAACATGATAAATAACATAAAACTAGATGGCAGGTGGAAGTAGACTTACAGAAAATAAAATTTAAATCATTTAAATAAACCAAAAGGATCATTTCTTAGCAACTGATCAACTTACAAACTAAAAAAGAAGCACCATTTTAGATGTATCAATAAGTAGAAATTAGAGAATATTTTAACTAATAGCATATGATTAAAGAAATTCTCATTGAAATAGTGAAATCTAACAAATTTTCTTTTGACTGTTCTTTCTTTATATAACTAAGAACTCTGCCATCTATAGAAAAAAAGGGAAAGGCTTCTCATTGGCTTACTGAATCTAGTAATTCACAGCCGAAAATTTCAATGCATAACAGCTTCTAATAATTAGTCTTTAAACTGGATGTCAAGTGCTCCTGGTAGATAATAACTTTCCAAGGGATACACAGGCTCTAAAGAAATCAATTTTTATATCCTCAAATTTCATGTATATTCTTTCTTAAAAATAATCTTGCTGATATCAGGATAAACTTCTCTTTCAAAATTTCCCTTCTCTCACTTCACAAAAAGCATATCTTGCACTCATTCCAAATCCTACCACAGTGCATTGCTCCAAAGTTTAAAATCCTCCAGAGTGGACAAAAGAAAAGTTCAGGCTGGGCATGGTGGCTCACACCTGTAATACCAGCAATTTGGGAGGCCAAGACGGGTGGACAAGGTCAGGAGATCGAGACCATCCTGGCCAACATGGTTTGAAATCCCATCTCTACTAAAAACACAAAAATTAGACGGGCATGGTGGCTCGTATCTGTAGTCTTAGCTACTTGGAAGACTGAGGCAGGAGAATTGCTTGAACCCAGGCAGCAGAGGTTGCAGTGAGCCAAGATGACGCCACTGCACTCCAGCCTGGCGACAGAGTAAAACTCCATCTCAAAAAAAAAAAAATTAGAAATATATGATGGCAATGAAGCTTTCTTAATCTAAGCAGCACAAACCCAACCCACTGGTCTAATTAAAAAAATGAGAGCTTTTGTAAAATTTAATTTCTATGTTTAATAATTATTTAGTAATTTTATTAAAATTTGTTGTTTATTATCAGTTGTATACTAGAAAGTATAAAATCTAGAGAAACTTGAAATCTGTTAGAATAATTTCTCTCTCTCCATTTACATGTGTGTATATCTGTATATATGCATATACATGTGTATATGTATATGTATGCATATATGTGTGCATATATACATATACATACATATTTTTAAGGCATGATAACATTGAGATTCCATGGGGGAAGAAAATTTAAAATACAATTTCAAAGAGAAAAAAAAAATTGTAAAATTTCCGGTCAAAGAAGTATTTTTTGTTCATGTATTTTTTTAAATGGTAACAGAATCAAATTACTATATATTTCACCAGATATAATTAAAAGAGTGGTGTAACTTTTATATTCAAATGTCATACAAATATGCTAGAAATTAAATCCTTTGCAGCTATTTAAATGTAAAATAGGTATCAGATATACTTAATTTTAGGTCTCTACTAAAGCAGTGAGGATATACCATTTAAACCATTTTTAGGATTAATACTCTAATAAATATGTTCAAAAACAATGCTATATTGGAACATATGCTAATGGATCCATATAAAGTGTAAATAGAATGGAATTTCCCTCATGACTACTCAGTCTATATCAACGAATTTAACCGATCTCAACAAATTCTCTAGCAACAATCTATAAACAATATGCTCATACTCTGGACTTTGTCAGACATTATGTAATGCATCATTAAATAATGCCTTTTACTTTTCTGTTCACTTTGAGCATATCTGTATTAGTCACCATTCACATACCCTTTTTTATTATCTCATTTCTCTTTTTGCCATTATGAAAAGGCTTTCTAATAATATTTTGATTCTCAGTGTTTCCAAGGAGTAATCCTCATGCACTATAGAGCTGGCTGGAGGACAGATCTCTGAAATTCCTATTTATGAGGCACAAGCCTTTTAACAGCTTCAAAGTTTCCTGGATTGATTTCTACAAAAAAATACTTTATTAAATATTTTTCATGATTCAAAATAGACATGGAGAAAAAAGGATCCTCTACTGTGGTCACATACCTGCTTATAATTATATGTATATATTTAAAATATATATATTATTTAATATATATAAATATATATATTAAATATCCATTATATATACATTGTTTATATAAATTTATATAAATAATGTATATGATTTATATATACATTGTTTAAATATATAAATATTTAAAATATATTTTAATATGAAATATATATATTCTTATATAAAATCCAATTTCCCCTCAGTGGGAAATTGTAAAAATATTCAAGTATATTTAGATTACTCAAACAGCTAAACAATTCTCATTTAAATACTATTTGATGGCAAATCGCAGATTATGTTATACAATTTGTTATAGTAACATTAAATCACTGAATTACTTATGAAGCTTTAAAACACAATTATAAAGTCTTTTGATGCTTTTCCTGATTGATAAATATTACAGAAATATTGAAAGTTGCAACAAACTTTTGTTCACTTAATCTAGATTGTGTTTCTCATCTAAAATCACTTTTTTTTAAGCTTTATTCAGGTATAATTGATATTAAAAACTTTCATCAGTTTGGACATATGCATGCATCTGTAATACCATTACCACAACCAAGATGCTAAATATATCCATCACCTCCAAAAATTTCCTTGTGTTCTTTTCTGAGGTTTGTTTGTTTTGTTTTTTGCTTATGTTCTGTTTCTGTCTTCATTTGGTTTTGGGAAGAACACAAATGCGATCTATACCCTCAACATATTTTGAACTATATAATACCATATTGTTAACTGTAGGTACTATGTTGTATAGCAGATCTCTAGAACTTATTCATTTTGCATGACAGAAACTTTATACTCATTGAAAAATAATTTCCCATTTTCTTCTCCTCCCAATCCCTGATAACCACCATTCTTTTCTGCTTCCATAAGTTTGACTATTTTAGTTATCTCATGTAAGTGGAATCATGCAGTATTTGTCTTTCAGTAACTGTAACTGTGTGTGTGTATATCTATATACACACACACACACAACTGTATATTCAGTAACTGTATAGATATACACAGTACACACACACACACAACTGTATATTCGGTAACTATATATATATATATATATATATATATATACACAACAGTATACACACACACACACACAGAGCCCACATTTTCTTTATCCATTCATTTAGGCTGTTTGCATATCTTGGCTAGTGCAAATAATGCTGCAATGAATATGGGTGTGCAGATATTTCTTTGACACCCTAATTTTAATTTTTTTGGCTATATACCCAGGAATGGGTTATCTAGATCATATGGTAGTTCTATTTTTAACTTTTTAAGGAACTGTTTTCCATACTGTTTCCATATTATTTTCAACAGTGGCTGTACCATTCTGCATTCCCACCAACAATGTATAAGGGTTCTAGTTTCTCCACATCCTCACCAACACCTGTTATCCTTTGTTGTTTTGACCATAGCCAACCTAATATGAGGCTAAATTCACTTTTGAGTTAAATGTTAAATGGACTAAATGATTGTGTTAGTCCATTCTTCTATGGCTATAAAGAAATACCTGTGACTGGGTAAGTTATAAAGAAAAGATGTTTAATTGGCTCGTAGTTCTACAGGTTTTATAGGAAACAGGGTACTAGCATCTGCTTGGCTTCTGCTGAATCCCAGGGAGTTTTCAATCATGGCAGAAGGTGAAGGGGGAACAGGCAGGCCACACAGTAAAAGTAGCAGCAACAAGCGGGGTGGGAGGGTGCCACACACTTTTAAACAACCAGATCCCATGTGAACTCAGAGCATGAGTTCATGCATCAGCAAGGGCATGGCCTAAGCCATTCATAAGGGATCGGCCCCCATGATCCAAACACCTCCCACCAGATCCCACCTCCAACATTACAGATTACATCTCAACGTGAGATTTGGGTGGGGACAAATATCCTAACCGTATCAATGATGATAAATAAAAAGCAATGAAAAATTTAGAAAGAAATTCAAGTAATAACACACAACTATATGTGTGTTGATGATGCCTGATGAACATGCTTAGGAAATTTTTCTCTCCTTAAACTTGGCTGAGACACACAATTTGAGGATCAACTTTGGTGCCAATCCTTCCCTTCATACCTCCATAGGTAATACTAGGTTTCTTGGATCACCTCCACCAAAACAATAAAATTAAAATATGGCCAAGAAACCAGTCTCAAAGAGCAATATCTTTTAATGGCTGATTTGGAGTGAGGAAATGTACTGAGAATGTAATGCAAGAATAATAATTTTTTTTTTCAAATGGAAAAAGGAGTGATAGAAACACAGTGAGCAAAAGAAATTTAAAATTAATCACTGACTAAATTCACTTTCACATCTAATGTAGACTCTCCCTACTTTCCTCTACTGCCCCATATTTTGAAAACTGAAAATTTCTATCATAGATAAAGGATTCATTGGCTGTAGGATAACTGGAATTGCAAATGGGTCCAAAACAGCTGTAAATTGAAGTAGTATTGAGTAACCAGAAACAACTTTGATTTTGAAGTTTACCCCCTAAATCTGAACCTTTATTAAAACAGAAATGCTTTTTAAAATAAACATGTAATGTATTCTTTATAGAAAATAACCATATGAACTGTTCAATATTTAATATGTATATAGATATATAATTAAGGATATATTTTTAAATCCAAATTACTATTAGTAATCTACTCTGAGCTAGGCAATTTATGTATATTATCTTAAATTTATAGCCCTCTAAATTATAACATATTCCATATTTTTGTTACTTCAAAAACATTATTTAGGGTGCTTTCACAGTCATTCATGACATATGCAGAGCCAGTAAAACAGATGATCTGCCTTCTTTTTTCTGCTCTCATACCGTAAACAAGTGTCCTTTTCACATTCTGTTTAGTGCCATGTTCTTATTGCAACTTGTGCCTGAGTGAAGCTTATCTAATGCATGCATTTTCTCTTTAAATCACATCACAGCCTTTTTGGACTTAGGAACACTACACGGCACTTCAGTACTACAAATGGGGGCCATTTTAAACAGTGAAGTCATCAACAAAGAAAGCACAGAAATGCCAAAAAAAAAAAAAAATGGCACCATATAGACTGTAAAAAAGGACAACTGTTTACAAGTATGAAAGCTGAAACAAGAAGGGAGAGCAGTGACCTCAGCTCTAGGAGCAATGGCTCAGCATTTGCTAATTCAGTGTCCACAGCAACTTTTTAACTATCATGAAAAATGAGAACCAACAGTAATTTCAGTAACTGTAGAGTCTCTTAAAAGGCTGCAGTGTTGAAACATCAATCACAGAGAAAAGGTTAACTGATAGAAGTGATACAAGCAGTATTATGACTAGTCAGAGTTATTAGACTATTTTGTTATTAGATAAAAAGCTACATTTCTTATGTGACATAATATTTCTTGTGAGAAGATAGAAAAATATGAGTAGGCTCTACTTATTACTTCTTATATAATTCTGGATCAAGTCAATACGTGGCCAGTATTTTCAAATGAATGAGAGAAGCTCATTTTAAGAAGTAACTCATTAGAATAAGCATTTAAAAAATCAGATATGCTCATCAGTAACCATCTCAAATAATTAGATTTTTCTTACTTATAACCAAGCTGACGACAGATCACAGCTGCATCCTTATCAGTCCATCCATCATCACAGATTGTTCCCCACTGGCCATTGATAAAAACCTCTACTCGTCCTTCTTTCTTATTTTCTCCATCCATCAGTCTGACAGGAAAACCTAAGTCGTGATTCAAACGTATTAGAAAAGCCCAAAAAAGCAAACTGATGCTAAAGCATGAGCAACTCTACAAAACACAATTGTTCTTTTAAATCAGCTATAAAATCAGATGGGGAATACTTTTTTGAGGGAGAGGAGATACATCAATAAAAATTTTACCCACTTTCATAATGTCTCTTGCAGCCTTGAATTCAAAGTGCTCACCTTCCTCAACTCTGTATCCCCAGAATGTGGAACAGTGCCTGGCATATAGAGGATATGCAATTGCTGTTTGCTGAATGAATAAATAGCATTATAAAACTGCGAATTATTTTATTACACCTTACTTCTAAATAGTAAAAGAACATTAACTTGAGGTTGGTTTTGCTTCATGTCCGTTCACTTATCCATGAACACAGCTAGAAGTTTATACTCCAAAGCCAAGATTTTTAGAAAGATATAAACAGACACAACCTTGGCATTCATAGTTGGGTAACTTGATACAAGTCTAATGCTGGAGGAGGCAAAAAAGAAAAAAAGAGGAGTAAATAGGGACAATTTCCATCTAAAGCTTTCTATTTACTATTGATTCAAGGGAAGGAATTAAGTCACCAAAATTACTGACTTCAAAGTTGAGAAACTGAACTCTAGCAAATTGAGGTTTATCTAAGTTAATACAAATGACGCGCTTCGTAAAGTGTCACATATAACCACACCAATAAGTACAATGTTGAATTGAAACTCCTCACTGTGACTTGCATGAGTTGAATTGTGATGTCATTAGCATGGGTCCTAATCAAATATGCTGGCGTTCCTATAAAATGGAGAAATTTGGACATGAAGAAGGAAGATGATATGAAGAGACACAGGGAGAGAACTGCCGTAAACAAGCTAAGGAGAGAGGCCTGGAGCATATCTCTCTCACAGCCCTTCCCTCACAGTTCTTTCTGAAGGATCCAACCCTGCTGACATTCCATTTTGGACTCCTAGCCCCTGGAACTGTGAAACAATAAATACCTGTGTTTAAGCCACCTCTGTGGAACTTTGTTATAGCAACCCAAGCAAGGTAACACTCACATGTTTGATTACCTAGTTTCTGGAAGGGTCTCCAGCTTCAGGACCAAGATTTATTGGTAGGGATTTAGGGAATACAGTAAAGCATGGTAAAATTATCAGGAGATTTAAGGAGGTAGAATTTTGCAGGTAATGGACAATGTATTATTTAATATATGTTTAAATCAACATGTGAAATTACTAAATCAACATTTGTTAACTAAAAGACAGGACTGTTAGCAAGATGGACACATTCTATTTCTATTTCTCTGACCCATTTTTTACTTCTCCTTCCTTCTGTGCTGTCCCAAGAGTTGCTGGCTCCCCATTCTCCGTCCCTGATCATGTTCACTTCATGGGACAGGCAGTACATCAGGATCACAGAGCAAAATCAAACTCAACAAATGTTTATGGACTGCCAACTCTATGTACGTACTGCTTCCTATTAGCTGAATAAAAACTTGGAGTTTTAGCTATAACACAATATTGAAACTTCACGTTTCTTATTAATATATCTGAAATTTGGGGGTTCTTTGCAAGAAGAGAAAGTGAAAAAGTAATCCTCAGATACCAAAATCAAACCAATGAAGTTCTTTTCTTAAGGTTTTCATTTTTTCTATTTTTGGATATTTGGTTCAAAATTAAGAAAACATTTGTACATGAAATTAGATCTACATGTTCCATTCTAGTAGTTTTACAGGCAGTTTTTAATGTACTCTAAAAATAAAAATGATAAGGTATTTTTAAAGTCTAACTTACATGCTTTGTAAAAAATAATGCATATTGTATTTCTGAACTTAATTTTAGCCATTCATTCTAAAAAATTATTGAATTCTTAATTCTTGAAGGGAAATTGGATGACAAAAGTCATTCTATCCATATACTGTCACTATTAAGTTCGTGTTGCTACAGAAACAATAATACATACCATGTTTTATTTCTAAAATCTTAAATAAATATTGAGTTTTTGAGAAAACCAAACAATCCTATAGGTATACAGTTATCTTTAATTATATGTCTCAAGCTGACTTTCAGTAGTTCTCTTTAACTTTTCCTGTAACATATTATTTTTAGAAAATAATACTGTCTTTTAGAAAAAACATAAATTCTAGCATGCATACATACACATTAAAAGCCTAATTTTAGGCCAGACATAGTGGCTCATGCCTGTAATCTCAGCCCTTTGGGAGGCCAAGCGGGCAGATCACCTGAGGTCAGGATTTTGAGACCAGCCTGGCCAACATGGCGAAACCCTGTCTCTACGAAAAATACAAAAGTTAGCCGGGCGTGGTGGTAGGCACCTGTGGTCCCAGCTACTCAGGAGGCTGAGGCAGGGAGAATCACTCGAACCCAGGAGGTGGAAGTTGCAGTGAGCCAAGATTGTGCCATTGCACTCCAGCCTGGGCAACAGAGAGAGACTCTGCCTCAAAAATAAATAAATATATATATAGTAGTTTTTAATAGGTGGGACGCCAAATGATCTATGAATGAACAAACAGAAGTATGATTCTATCCCAAAAGGTCATTTGGCTCAGACATAATGTTCTTCAGACAAATGACTTTAATGAATAGACACATTGCTGAGATTAGAATAAAGAGATTCATAATAATGACCATATGTTTTATTAATGATTATCATCCTCGGGTTTTTAAATTAAAAAGAAAAAATACATCTAGAGTCCTAGAATTTAAAATATTTTCAAGAGAACTGAAAAGATTAGTTATTCCAACCATATGATGTATTTAACAACACAGGCCTACAGAGAACTAAGATCGCAGAGTATTTCGTCACTGGGAGCTGGCAGAGCATATTTGCATAGATCACCCCATAATTCCAATCCCTGCTATCTGGGGCCGAGATGATCCACTTCCCGCAAACAAGTTCTATCTCCCCAGCCACGTGCAATTCATCCATCACATAATCTTTGGAGAATCACAAATATTTCATAAGAATAAGGAGCAAGGGGAAAGGAGAACAAAATAAAAAGAAAGAAAAATGGAAATTTGTCCTGCAAGGGATGGAATAAAAACATATACTTCTACTTGGTATAATACTAGATTAATGCAGTGTCACCAAGATCTCACGGTGTAGAGTACAATGGAAGAATCAGCCACAGACTTTGACAAATCTACAGTATACAATACGGTTAATACTGAGATTCAAAAGTTTTATCATTTTATAACATGAAGATTTCAGCTTCACAGTCTCAAAACAGGAGAATACAAAAGAGTTGATTCAATCCAAGGTTACAAGTAAAGATTACCTATGGCTATTTTAACATCTATTCATGTACATTTACACACAGAGAGAGATAGATATATAAAAAGCTGTGATAGCATACTACAAAGTATTTTGAATATTTCCCTCCGTATATTTCATTCATATATATTCTGCCCTCCTCACCAGACATTAAGAAACTTGTCAAGAATGTTTAATTGTTCTCTACTCTCAAAAAGATCTTTATCCATAATTATTTCAAGACTGTTAGAGGAGCTACTTACCTTTTATCCAACAACAAGTCTAAAAAAATGTAAATGAAGAGTAACAGAGGTCCTGGTGGGTTTCTAAAATAATAAGTTATGTTAGAAAGATATGTGAGCTATTAAGGAATCTACTCAGAAGACTACTGAGAAACTTAAAAGAGCAATGGATGGCTGGTGACCAATAAATGACAAGGCTTCAGGACTAGAGAAGAAACGAACCATGAGACAGGGACAGGAGAATAGTCTTTTTTTTTTTAATCCTGTCCCAAGTAGCTCACTAGAATTCAAGGTAAATACAAATCAGAATAAGTGACCAAGGAGTAAGGGGAATAGATACTGCAGTTTCTTTATTCCATTGTTCAGATACAGGTGATTCTAAACATTTTTAGTGAGAAACTTAATTTTCTAAGTGAAGAAAAACAATTTAGGGGTAGAAATTTTATGTTGGTGCAGAGACTCCAAAGATTATTTTTCTGTGCATAAAAATTACTGAAAATTAGACAGTTACGGGAAATGGACCAAAAAAAAAAAAGCCAAAGATGAGAAACATTTTACATTCTAGGCCAGTGGTTAGAGGTGCAATGGCTATTGAATTATGAAAACTTGAGAGCTGCAGCCAGTCCTCACCCAGAGAAAGCCTGTGTCCCTCGCTGCCAGGGTAGCAGGCAATGCCAACATCCTCCTGGTGGCTACAGTCATGCCTTCCCCACTGTCGCCTGGAACACTGAAGAAATCTGGTTTCCTTTCCTGAGCAGCTCACATCATCCAACCATATGGGCCCTGTGCTTTCTTCAAAATGGTTGGCAGACGTTTGTTTACCATATCTGTGACAATTAAATAAACACTATGTGTAGAACTGCTGTCTCTTGTTTCAGGGAACCGCAAAACATTTAATACAAGCAATCTAATTCAGTGTCATGAGTTCAGAGGATAAGTATCTCTTATTTCTCCTACTTTGGGGGCTCAGTTTTAAGAGCTATGTTCGCTCCATCACGTTTTAATCACCTTAAAAATGTTTGATTATTTCAATGAATAACAAATGGAAAAATTAATCCTTTTTCCCCATTCATTCTTGCATTTTGCCTACAATTTATCTCACCAGAGAGAATGCAGAGATCAATCTCAGATCTCTGACCATAGAAATTGTGCAGAAAGTGAGAACACCTGTCTCATTTTGCTTCTGATGCACCCTCTGAACTCATTTGATTTCAGCAGCTTCTCTAGGCCTCTTTGGTTTTCTCTCATTCAAAATGAAAAGGGTGGATTAATTCAGTGATTGCTCAAGCACTATACCTAATCCATGATTACATTTAGATTTCAGCCCTGCAAAATCAGAATTACAATGTTCTTAGCTTTTCATAAGGTATGAAAATTCAACTTTCAAAATTTTTATTAATTATATTTGCATTCCAATTGAGTTTATTTGTAACACTGCACTACAGGAAAAAAAAATCCTAAATGTATAATAAATATACATTTATTTATATAATAGAATAGGAAAGATCTGAAAAAACTTTTTAAATTAGAAAGTAAGTCAAGCTGCACCTTCTTTCATTCTCCTGATTTTATTTCCTTTTGTTCCATAAAATCCAAACCTCCAGAAATCACTAAACTTAAAAATCTTTAAGATGTCTTTCAGTTCTAACAGTCTATAAAATCCAACTCTTATTCAGAATAATTCCCTTACTTGATGTTTTTATTATTTCTGTACTAAGAATATGAAGAGATCTTTCTATCTGGCATGAATTTTCTTCATTTTTTTCTATCTAAGTATTTATTAAATTTATTTGATAAGATGAACATTTTAATAAATTAAAACAATGAAATAATCATTCTGTGTTTTTTCCCTTTTATTTTGCTGACTAATCAAGCCTCAGCTAGAAAAGTAATAAGCCTAAATTGCATATTGCTCATTTTTAACTTATAAACCGTTTTTTTTCAAAAAATGCATCAGATTATCATCTGTCCATAGCAACTACATAACAAATAACAGGAAGTCATTCTACTTTGGAACTGCAATTGTACAAAGAAACCCAAAGTTTACCTTTTCTCATTACAAAAGAACATTCTTTTTCAAAAATTCCTTTGTAAACTCAAATGTAACACATGCTTTTACCACCTTCTAACACATTCATTTAGAGCTTTTTACACACATTATTGAGAACATTTTTAAAACAAATAAATGTGATTACACTGTGCATAGATTTGTAGACAAATAAAATATTTTTAAAAATCAGTATCAATTGTCTTCATTAATAAGGAAAAAATGTGAAAAATAAAAATAACAGGATTTACGAATCTCTCTAAATATGAAAATAGAAATAATATGATTTTATGAATCTCTCTAAATCTGTGAAAACAGTATAGTTGGTAGTCTAACAGAGATTCACTTGAATATAAAGTGATATTTATTAAGCAATTCTTGTTAATTGTCAGTATATTGTATTTATTTGGCTGTTATACCATACCCTTTTTCCCAATAATTACAATAACTTCTCCACCCAAGAAAAGTCAAAATAGGTGAAAATCATATGAATACTGTAGCTTCATGATAGCATTACTTATCATAGGAAAAAGTAAGCTAACCTAATATTAAGTAAATTACAGTATGAAAATTTGATTAATATTATCATTAAAAATTGTGACTATGTAGCAATATAAGGTTAAAAACATGAATAAAAAAATTACAGGTCCATTACTACAGCTGATATGAAGTGATGTACACAAATTATGATAATAGCATAAGGATGAAAAATTATGGAGTTTTTTTATTTTAATCATTTTCCAATGGTTTAGCATGATTTTGTAAATTTAAAAATAATATGTTTAACATGGCTTTGCCTAGCTTGAATGACGGTACTTTTTAAAGTGTAGTGAATATCTGCAATCAGCTCTAATCAAACTGAAATGAAATAATTCTACAAGTTTTTTTCAAGCATGAGACAATCACTTCGAGCCTGACATAGAAATATGGAAAACAAGAGAGAATGGGCATTCATAGCTTTCATTCAAATATTTAACTCAAAGGCATCATTTGTAGTCACTTCGACCAACTTAAGCCTTTACTCTGGAATGCATTATGTGTGTGGCATAAAATATATGTCCCAAAGTGTGATACTCAGCTTTTAAGAGAGTGAGGTCAAAGGCGAGTTCTAAAGGTCATCTCATAACAAGAGGGCTGTTTTTCTCAAAGAAAAGTGATGTTATTATCATCACATTCTGAGAAAGGGAATAACGTAATACCAAAGTACTTGACACTGGACTTCTCTGCAATTTTAGACAATGATGTCAAAACTAAAAACATCCAATAGTAATGACGTGTCAGAATAAAAATGAGCAAAGTCTTACTTGAATAGATACAAGAGTACTTATAAGTCACCCCTGGCTTCAATCAATTATTCAAGAAGAGGTGTCATGGCAAGAAAGGTAAATGAAATAAACAGCAAGGGGTGGTTATTCATC
This sequence comes from Cebus imitator, assembly GCF_001604975.1. NCBI lineage: Eukaryota > Metazoa > Chordata > Mammalia > Primates > Cebidae > Cebus > Cebus imitator. The sequence continues at coordinate 11,674,236 of NW_016107332.1, forward strand.
ATCTTAGAAAATGTCATTACTTTTCATTGTTGTACTTAGAAATACAGGTAGGAGAGAACATGTATTTTTATTACTATAAAAATTACATGTATTTTTATTACTATAAAAAATTAGGGATTAACATAATAAGCCTTTTAACAATATAATCTGGCATTTAACTGCCTTTATATTAATGGACCTTACTTAAATCCCAACTGTCGACAAACCACGTATGTATTCAGCTCAGTCCAGCCATCATCACAGACAGTCCCCCACTGGCCGCTGTAATACACCTCCAAGAGACCCTCATGGCTGCCTTTCCCACCTGCAAGTCTGATGACCCCATCTGTGACAAGGAGGAGACACAGAGACTAAGCAAGTCAACTTTCAAAAAAAGGCAAAACAACATTTTCATTTCACAAGAAATATCACCATATTTAGGCCTCCTCTAAGCCTTTTGTTAAATTTATATTACATCTGTGCGAAATGACCCAAGGTTACTGCACTGTTACTGAAGTTTGACATAACACATTTCCATCCTAATGAAATATTATTTCCAGCCAGGCACAGTGGCTCATGCCTGTAATCCCAGCATTTTGGGAGGCTGAGATGGCTGGATCACCTGAAGTCAGGAGTTCGAGACCAGCCTGGCCAACATGGTGAAACCCCATCTCTACTAAAAATACAAAAATTAGCTGGACATGGTGTCGCACGCCTGTAGTCCCAGCTACTTGGGAGGCTGAGGTGGGAGAATCTCTTGAGCCCAAGAAGCAGAGGTTACAGTGAACAGAGATCACACCACTGCACTCCAGCCTGGACATCAGAGCAAGACTTGTCTCAGAAAAATAAAATAAAAGATACACACACACACACACACACACACACACATACACACACACACGTGTATATATGTATATATATATACACACACACACACACATACATATATATATTCTTTGCTTTTTACTTGTATTCCTATTCTCTAAGTAGGAAAATATATCCTGATATAATTTCTAAATATCTATTTAGATTTCTCTAGATTAAATAATATTTCAGTTATTTCCTATAACTTGAGTCTTAAGTCAGAGCAATACATGGCATTTAAATTTGAAAAGTAAGAAAATATAGTAACTTGGAAATAGCTCAGAATTTTAACTACAAATGAAAAAAATATACATTGAAATAAGAAGACAGAAAAAACTATTCCGGATAAAGGACAGTGTATCATGTCAAGGCATCTGTATTTGTTAGGCATTCATGAATTATAAAAACTAGAAGATATGTCTCGCCTTTGTTTTTTATTGATAATACAGATCTGAATTTGAATCTCATTAACTCAAATGATAATTAATTTGCCTACAATTCTATAAAGAGCTTCTAACCAAATAAATAGTATAATAAATGTAATTCCAAAAAAAGTAGATTTAAAAGCCATTTCCATCCAAAGTAATCCATAGATTCTCAATGAAACATATAAATAACCTTGGGTAAGGGTCACACTTTTCATGAATCTCAGGGATCTATTAAAGTAAAGGTCTCTGAGCGACAAACCATTTATTAATATACTACTTTACTGCCTGCAAAGCATCATGACATGTATTATCTCATCTGAGCATAACGGCAATGTTACAAGACTATCCTCCTTGAAGGAGAGGAAAATTGCAGTTCAAGAAAATGAAGTACTCTGGCTTAAAATCTGGCATAAATGTATTTCTACTGTGTATTAATGTGTTAATCTGCTAATAAAAACAACTGCATGTATAGAAGTATGTCAACAGAAAGATATAAATTTGGTATTTCGTAGACTCTAACAAGTTACTGATTTTCATTAAAGAAATATGTAAATAATACATTTTTTTAAAGTTCTTTTTACCAAATGGTTTCTGATGACTCAACCTCTCTTGCCTTGTCCATTTCCTTCTTCTCCCTAAACATGTAAGTACATACACATACACCAGTTTGCACTCATATATGCCCTTCTTGTAACAAACGATTCATTTTGACAAGCATGCTATCTTTGGAATAGTCTGAAAATTGTGCCCAGCAAAGTTAACTTGGTTTCTTTCACAGTGTGCTTTAATCAACAATTGCATCAATACCAGCTCTAAACACATTCTGAGTCAAGAAACATTAACAGATAAATGAACTAAAAATGTAATTATTTCATCTAATATCTGAAATGTATCATTGCACACTGATTTTGACTATTGGGTACTATATATTGCAACAAAGTCCTATTTTCTGATCCAGCTTTACAAGACTATATAGCCTTAAATTGAAAAATTCAGGAGTAACTATGAATAAAAAGAAGGTATCTTAATGTACAGTTTGCGTTCTTTTTGTTTTATTTGGTGTATTTATTTGTAAGCTCATTTGGTAATGCTGTTGAAATTAAGGAGAAGGAAAGCTGAGGTAAGCCCACATGGTACTGGGGGCAAGAACTGGTATATTAATGGAGTGAGGTCCTTACCTGTTAGAGGGGTACAGGACACTCCAGCATCTTCTTTATGGCCACAGTTGTGCTCTCCCCAGGAACTCTTCGGACATTGCTCAATTGAAAGCTCATTCCCAGTACAACGTACTTCATCCAACATAACTGGGCCAGATCCTTCCCCAAAATATGCCTGATGCCATGCTTTGGCAATGCCACTAAACAAATATAAGAACATAAGGATTCTGGATTAGACACCAAAGGTTGGTCCTTTATTTTTTTTTCCCCCAAGTGAAAGCATAATTATTAATTCCCACTTATTAATTCACTTCATAGGTCATGCATGACTTTCTGTATTTCCTTTTTGTGTATTTGTTTGTTGCCTTTTATATTTTCATCAATTTCACATGTTTCAAAGACTGCTAGGTACTCCCCAATATTTAACCTCCTTTTCTTCATTTGTAATGGAACTTCAGATTTTTAGGACAATGGCTATCCAAAATAAAGACCACATTTTTGCTTCCCCTCCTTCTTGATGACTAAGTTTGTTTGTTTGTGGAAAAGTATACATAAGATAAAATTTACCATTTTAAACGTTTTTAGTTTATAGTGATTAAGCACATTCACATAATTGTATAATATCACCACCATCCATCTCCAGAACTTTTTCATCGTCCCCAAATAAAACTTTGCTCCCAATTTGGGCACCTAAGTTTTGTTTCTGTTTTTGTTTTGTTTGAGACATAGTCTCATTCTGTCGCCCAGGCTGGAGTACAGCGGCATAATCATAGCTCACTGCAACCTTTAACTCCTAGACTTAAGCAATCCTCTCACCACAGACTTTTGAGTTGCTAGGACTACAGGTATATGCCACCACACTTGGCTAATTTTCTTTTTATTTTTTATTTTGAAGAGATGGGGTTTCAGTGTGTTGTCCAGGTTAGTCTTGAAATCCTGGCCTCAAGCCATCTTCCTACTTCAGTCTCCAAAAGTGCTGGGATTCCAGGTGTGAACCACCGCATCCAGCCATAAGTTTTGACCAGTGATATTTAGGTAGAAGTGCCATGTATTACTTGTAGGAAGTATCTTTGTTCCACCTCCTCTTCCTGACTGCAAGGATGTACAGAGCCTAGGAAGTTATCTTGGGTCATAGGGTCCCATACTAAGGATGACAGAAAGGCAAGCAAGAGAGGACCGGGTCCCTAGTGATTGTGGAACCACCAAACTACTCTTGAACTGGCTACCTCTAGTCTCTTTTCCCGAGAGTAAAATAAACTTGGCTCTAAACTTGTTTAAACTGGTGTTATTTTTAGCTCTTTGTTACTCATAGCCAAACCTATTTCTTTTTTGTTGTTGTTTTGAAAAAGGGTCTCACTCTGTTGCCCCAGCTGGAGTGCAGTGGCATGATCATGGCTTAAGGCAGCCTTGACCTCCTGGGCTCAAGTGATCCTCCCACCTCAGCCTCCTGAGTATCTGGGACTATGAGTGTATACCACCATGCCCAGTGAATTTTTAATTTTTTGTAGAGATGGGGTTTCACTATGTTGCCCAGCCTGGTCGTGAACTCCTGCACTCAAGCAATCCTCCCACCTCAACCTCCCAAAGTGACAGGATTACAAGTATGAGCCACCACGTCTGGCAGCCAAGTCTATTTCTAACAAAAACATCTCTTTATTCAAATTTATTTGTAGTGAATTTACTTCTCCCACAATTCAAAGTGATGGTATATTCTTAGAACCCCAGATTTAAGTGAAGATCACAAACCTGTCAAAATGATTAATAATTTCAGATACTGCATTTTCAGTCCTTTTTAGGCTTTTAATTTTTAGACTATAATACTTATATTTTTAGTTTGTTTTTCAATGACACTGCATCTATTCCCCCATTATTTTAGCTGCTCTTTTCTTATAGCATTATAACTTCAGAATTTACAACAAAAATATATTAAAGAAAAAAAGTTTGCTAAATGATTGTAATACCCCAGTAATGGTAAAGTCTTAGATATCAATTTTGTGGCTAAAAAGGAGCCTGACTAATTTTACTAGATACCATGGAAGTTTCCTTTAAACGAACACATCTAAGAAAACAAAACATCTAAAAGTTAAAACCTATTTTAGTATCATTAGAGGGCTGGACGCAGTGGCTCATGACTGTAATCCCAGCACTTGTGGAGGCCAAGGAGGGTGGACTGCTTGAGCTCAGGAATTTGAGACCAGCCTGGGCAACAGGGCAAAACCCCATCTGTACAAAAACATACAAAAATTAGCCAGGCATGGTGGCACACACTTGTGGTTCCAGCTACTTGGGAGGCCGAGGTGGGAGGGTCACTGGAGCCCAGGAAGTCAAGGCTGCAATGAGCCATAATCATGCCACTGTACTCCAGCCTAGGTGACAGAGTAAGATCCTGTCTCAAAATAACAATAATAACAACAACAACAACAACATCATTAGAGTAAATACTTAGGGAATGTTCCATCATTGCCTAACTCACTTTCAGTTTAAAATTCAAAGGCTGTGCCAAGAGGAAGGATAAAGGAATATTACAGGAGGTATAGAGGAAGATGAGGAAAAGAAGATTGCTTAAGGAAGGTATTTTTATGGAGTTGACATTTTAAAATTTAGAATCCTGACACTTGAATCACTATCTGATATTTAACACAGCGGACTCTGAGCAATCTGACCCAACAAAAATTAAAGACTAATATCTAGAACTAATAAGACAAATCTGAGGAAAACATTTGGAATTCTAACACAAATAATATTGGAGTCCTAACACAAAGGAACCCTAACACAAATGATATTGTCAAAATGACAATTTTGTGAGTGAATTTGTTTGTTTTGCTAAGGGAAATGTAACGGCAGAACAGAAAGTCATGTCTACTCTGGAAAGAAGCAATAAAAGCTCAATTAATAGGATTGTTCTATATAACGTTTACAGTTGTTTCAAAGTATGTCTATATGCCTGTAGAAGAGTACGCTAATCATGTATAAATATTTGTATATTAATGACCATGTCAAAAAACTTGTATTTTCCAAGCTCAGTCTTTGAAGTGGGCAAATACATGTGGACATAGACTCTGAGGTTCCAATTTGGGCTCTATCTTCAACAAGCTGGGCTACCTTGGGGAAGTTACTAAAACCTTCCAGGCCCAGAATGCAACACCGGAACACAGAGATGATAAGGGCTAATTTGCAGGTTTGTAGGAATTAAACAGATGCAAAGTAGGAGCTCAATAAATGCTGGTTCCCTTCCCTCTTTTAGCACTGTTAAGGAATTCCCACATATCCCCGACAGTTGATAAATAATATATCTTTCACTGCTAAGCAATTTATCTAAAGACCATTTGGTATTTAGTTTAAACAAACACTATAGTTTTTACTTTCCTTCATCCCCAAAAAGTAAAGTTGGGGGAATGGTGAGGAAGAAAGGATCAATCAATATTTTAACATTTTCTGGTTTTAATGTTGTTTAATTAATTAATTTATTTATTTTAAAGTAAATTTCAAGGGAATATTTATGGAAGTAATTTATGGCCTATAAGAGACTGAACAAATGCATGTCTGTGCTATTTTGTATTACAGATTACAAGATGATGGCCCAGAAGACTATGAAGTAAGCTCTGACTTGCATCACTAAACTTCGGATTTTCCTGTGGTAGAGCTATATCTAATCAGGGGGAAACATTTTCAAATATTTTAATGCACATAAAGTATTTTATCTAAAAATTTGTTGTTCCAAAATAAAACTTTCTGTGCAATGAAAGTATTGATGTTCCTAGAAAAATATGTTTTAAACCAAAATAATCTTGCAATAGTATTCTACAAGGCTATAAAAAAAATTCAACTGTTTTAAAAATTACTTATAGTAGAAAATATATCCTCTCCCAAAGAAAATATGTTTATATAACATTTACAATAGGCTGGGTGCCATGGCCCACACCTGTAATCCCAGAACTTTGGGAGGCCGAGGCAGCTGGATCACCTGAGGTCAGGAGTTCGAGACCAGCTTGGCCAATGTGGTAAAACCCTGTCTCTACTAAAAATGCAAAACTTAGCTGGGCATGGTGGCATGCACCTGTAATCCTAACTACTTGAGAGGATGAGGTAGGAGAATCACAGTGAGTGAGACGAGATGGCACCACTGCACTCCAGCCTACCAGGGCAACACAGCGAGACTCCATCTAAAAAAAAAATTACAATGCATTAAACAAGAGAAAAGCTTAACACTCACAGAAAATAAAATTCAAAGATCATTTAAAAGGTGTAATTCCCAGAATTTGAGGGTGGAAGATGAGTAACTGAAATGTATTGTTTTTAATATGTTTATGTATATACTAACATTGGCTCAAAGAAAAAAACTGCTTGGAGTTGTGTGCATGAGACCTGTGGCTCCTTTTTACAATGAAGAGAGAGGATAGGAGAGAAGAAGCCCTTGGTTACTCAAGAGGAGAGGTCAGCAAAATACGACCTGTGCACCAAATCCAGCATGCTATATTTTTATGTTGCTCATGAGTGGAGTGGTTTTTAAATTTTATAAATGTCAGGAAAAATAATCAAAACAAGAATATAATTTGTGATGTGCAAAATCAAGCGAGATCCAAATTTTACTGTCCAGAAACAAAGTTTTATTGGAACGATGCCAAACACATTCCCAAGTTTTTGTCTGCGGCTGCTTTCATGCTACAGTGGCCCCGCTGAGTAGTTGCAAAGTCTATTTACTCTCTGGCCGTTTACAGAAAAATTGTGCAGACCCCTGCTCTAGAGGAAAGAGATTAATGAAAGCAAATATGGAAACTGCCTTAGAAAACACTGAGAGTTTAAGGACAAAATGGGAGGAGACATGATGACTGATGGAGAAGCCAGATAGGAAAGCTATAGAGAAAGGCAAATTAACAGCCTTCTTGGATCTTTGCCCTGAGATAAATGCCACACACAAAAAAAAATCTGTTAAGGAAAATTTCAATGGGTATAATTCATTGAGCCAGAATTAGGTGCTATAAGGAAACCTGGGACCAATATGGAAGAATATAAAATTTGATCCCAAACTCATAACAAAAAGATGACATCCAGATGGCTTAAATATAGGAAAGAAAAAAGAAAGAAAGAAGGGAGGGAGAAAGAAGCAAGAGAAAGGAAGAAGAGAGAAGGAAGGAAGGAGGGAAGGAAAAAAGAAAAGAAAGAAAAGTAAAAAGTTACTATACTAAATTATAGGAACATAGTTCTTACAACATTGGATGTAAGAGAGAATTCCTAGGAAACCCAGAAGTCAGAAAACAAAAATTAAAAAAGTTAAAGTCAACAACACACAAATTGAAAACTGCTATACAGCAGAACACACCATAATCAGAGTCAAAATGCAAACCAACAGACTGGAAGAAATATTTGCAATTTGCAAAAAAGCGTCCTAGAAATGAATAATAGTAATAACTTGTTATATATATATATATATATATATATATATATATATACATGCACACATTTCAGTTACAGTTTATATGTGTGTGTGCATGTGTGTGCATATATATATATATATATGTATATATATTTTTTAAGATAGGGTCTGGTCTTGTCTGTGTGTATCTGCACACACACACACATATATATTTTTTAAGACAGGGTCTGGTTCTGTCACCCAGGCTGTCCAATGGCACACTCTTGGATCACTGTAACCTCTGCCTCCCAGGCTCAAGCCATCCTCCCACCTCAGCTTCCCAAGTAGCTGAGACTACAGGCACATGCCACCATGCCCAGCTAATTTTTATATTTTTTGTAAAGACAGAGTTTCTCCATGTTGCCCAGTCTGGTCTCAAACTCCTGAACTCAAGCAATCTGCCCACCTTGGCCTCCCAAAGTGCTAGGACATTATTACATTTTAATGAAATACAAAGAAACCAACTTAAAAAAAAAAAATAGAAAATAGAGAGGATCCAGCTATTCACAGAAGAAGAAACATCCATGGCCAGTGACCATAGGATAAGATGCTCAAGATCACTGGTGGTAAAATTAAACAATAATGCATGCTTACCTATCAAATTTTGGAGATTTAAAATATTAATACCACTTTCATACAATCTTTGGGCTAAAAGGCAACAAACCAAAGGCTTTTAATTCTCTAGTAAAAGTAACAAACAAGCCCTAAAGTCATGCATTCGCTGAGAATACGCTGATAGGCTGAGGAAGGGGTACTGAAATACATTGTGTTTCAAATACATTAATGACTATATGACACACTTTCAAGGAAAAAGCAAAAGTCCTGGTTAATTGCCTTCAAACTAGGCCCATTCCTTAAAGGAGATTACAAGATAGGAGAGTAGAAGCCCCAAACATTGACTCTGGGGATATTATCTATTTTTAAATACTCTCTGAAGATACCACTTCGTACAAAGGACATGATTTCGTTCTTTTTTATGACTACATGGTATTCTATGGTATACATGTACTGATGTTTCTTTATCCAATCCACCACTGATGAGCAGCAACAGGGAAGAAGGTGGAGGCCATAATCCTAGGCAAATTAACACAGGAACAGAAAACCAAGTACCACATATTCTCATTTATAAGTGGGAGCTAAATATTAAACACACATGAACATAAACACAACAGCAACAGACATGGCTACTGGGAGATGAGAGGCGGTGGTTGAAAAACTACCTATTGGTATTATGATTATTACATGGATCCAATATACCCATGAAAATTAAAACTGAAAATTAAAAAAAAATTACTTGGGTGTTTTATTTTCTTCTTATCCATTTCTGTATTTTTATTATTTTAATGATATAAAAATGTTTAAGCAAAATAAACTAATCAGAAAACCCAACAGAATAAACTTGAGAACAACAACAAAAAAATTAACCAGGAAACTATAATGTAACACAAAATCAGATTTTCTAGCTAACTTTTTAGTTTATTAAAATTAAGAAAATAGTATTTACATATTCACATATTTCTTCAGCCAGTCACTATATTTCTTAGTACCCAGAACTGTGCTGGCTTTCAAGAGAATATCAAAAAAAACAAAAAACAAACAAACAAAAAAAACTGAGGACTCCTCTTTCAAAGAGTCATACATTACAATATTGAGGAAATCAACATAAAACTCATGAACTCATTCAAGTAAATGCAATGTGAATTTAATAAAGCTGTATGTTCTCTGTCCTTTATGGAAATTATTTCCACACCAGCCCCAGCAGTTCATTTGTAATAAGAGCTACAATGTTGCCTACTTTTTTACCCTCTGACAAACTGTAAATAAATTTTTGGAGCAGAAGTACTCTGAGTACTCAGAAGTACCCTGAGTCACTTTCTGTGTAAAAACATTTCGCCTAGATAACAGTATTCCCCAATACTGAACTGGTTCTATTTCTGATCCCTATTCAAAACATTCTTAAATCTATTTATCTAATCAAATTGTATTAATACAAAATTTTTACTTTTGTTTCCACATACACAGAGAAAGCCCAAATAAAAGGCACCATCTGACTAAATCCCAGGCTTAGCTACTGTTTTGAGGTAGACCTAGAATAGAGTTAGGCCATTCTATTGAATAATGTAATTATTTATTAGGTTGTAAACGATTGGCTCTTTAACTGCAATTATCAGTTTGTGCCACATCCAGAGTTTGTAATCTATGGATGAAAAAGCTCGTTTTTTAATATTCTAGATTTTTCTCTAGAAAACAATCCCCTCCATCTCCAACAATATTTGATGTGTATCAAATGCTTCCTGTATGCCTGGAAACTGGTCTAACAGTGCTTTTAGGCATATTAACTCATTTCATCCTCCCTACAACCCAATGATGCTATAATACCAAATTTACCAATAAGAAAACGGACGCTCAAAAGTTAAATAATTTGTCCAACATTACACCACTACTAGATGGTAAAATGTGTCTGACTACAGAGCAGACTGAAACACTGAGCATTCCTACAGCCTCCTGGAATGTTGTCAACTCATGGCTGATGGCACCTCAAATACAGTCTATCTAAAATACCTTCTGTATCATTTTCTTCTTAAATTTAACTTTCTCTCTTGACTTCCCTATTTCTTTCAGCCCTATATTTGTATTTATTATTATTAATACCTGGTCATTTTACAAATAATGTAACATAAAAGAAAAAAATCCTAAATTGGGAGCCATAAACCTCAAGACTCCACCTGCCACTAACAGTGTGACTTCAGGAATACTATGTAATCTCAGTGGGCCTAACTTCCTCAACTGTTAAACAAGTTCTCTTTCCTGCTCATTAATTCTTATACCAGGCTATCTTTGTTGTAAAGTTTATACCAGGGGTGTCCAATCTTTTGGCTTCCCTGGGCCACATTAGAAGAAGGCTTATCTTGGGACACACATCAAATACACTTACACTAAAAATAGTTGAAAAAAAAAAAAAAAAAAAAAAAAACTCATAATGTTTTAAGAAAGTTTACGAATTTATGTTGGGCCACATTTATAGCTGTCCTAGGCTGCATGTGGCCTGCAGGCGATGGGTTGGACAAGCTTGGTTTATACAATATTTTTTAAAATTTAATGAACAGTAAAATAAAAGAGCAAAGAAAAAAAAGTTTTTAAACAGGGTCTCACTCTGTCACCCATGCTAATCACTTCTCTGCCTTTTGGCTAAGATCAAGTGTAGTATCTGTCACCCATGCTAGAGTGCACTGGTGCAATTACAACTCATTGTAGCTTCAACCTCCTGGATACATGATCCTCCCACCTCAGCCTCCCGAGTAGCTGGGACCACCAGTATGTGCCACCACAACTGGCTAATTTTTTTTTCCTGTAGAGATGGGGGTCTCACTATGTTACCAAGGCTGGTCTGGAACTACTGGGTTCAAGCAGTCCTCCCACTTCAACCCCACAAAGTGTTGGGATTATAGGAGTCAGTGTCCATGCCTGGCAAAAAAACAATTTTTAAAGAACAGTTTATATCAGAAGAATTTGTATTCTAACTACTCAATAATTTGGTTCTATATAATTTTACAACAAAAAAGTAAAAATGAAAATGCCCTAAGAGGAAAGAAAGTGTCCACAAATTTTAAATTCCCATGTAAGTTATGGCACATCCACAAAATAAAATATGATGTCACAGTACAAAACTCTTTTAAGAGTTTTGAAAGACATGGAAAATGCTTTTAATGTTAAGCACATAAAAAGGAACTTTAATTAAAATGTCTCCACCTAAACTTCACTGGGTCCATATGCATTCGCAAGTTATCTAATTTTCTAACATCTGGCTGCCTCCTTTCCCGCTGCTCATCTTTCTCCAAGTTCTGGATTAATCAAATTTAAGTATCTTAAGTATAATAATTCCTTTTGCATTTAGGAAGCTTGCCAGCTACCAAAATATACAGACACCATTAAAAGATGAAGGTCAACAGTGACAGTATCTCATAAAGAAACTGTAACCACTACTCCAGAAAAGCATGATGTAGTTTTCCTGTGGGAATTCAACAAAGCAAATAAGACTGAGATGAAATTTGCTTAAGAACGAATCTTAAATTGAGACAAGCAACAATAATGCATCTGCTATCAACCATGTGCCGTTAAAAACGATCTCTTCTGAAAGTACTTAGCCTTTAAATGAGAAAAACAAATTATAGAGAAAGAAGAGTTGTAGAGTTTTAATGCAAACTTATGAGAGAACTGTAAAATCAAGTGCAGGAAAGGTAAACGAAGAATGTCAGCTCAGAGCATCAGAGTACTTATAATAAAAACAAATCTCTACAAAGCTGGATTGTTGTTTGTTACAAGTACTTGCAGAGGATTTTTGCTTGTATATTTTAATCACTTTTCCAAAGAATCCCCTCATACGAAAAACAGCAACGAGCTAATCTTTCAGAAAGGCTCCAAGAGTTTACTTCACCCATGAGTGTGTTCAACATTAACATACCCTTCCTTGTGATTCTATCTGTATTTTCTTTCTATGTAACTGACTGTCATCATCAATATGGCCTTTGCTTAAGAACTGTTTCTATTTACGTGAAAAAAAAATATTTGTCTCTCAATAAAGAACTCTGTATTACAACATGAATTTCTATTTTTATTTTTTAGAGACAGAGTCTTGCTGTCTCTGTCCAGGCTGGAATACAGTGATGTGATGATGGCTCACAGCAGCCTCAACCTCCTGCGCTCAAGTAATCCTCCCACCTCAGCCTTCCTAGTGGTTGGGACTATAGTTGTGCTCCACCACACCTGGCTAATTAAAAAAAAATTTTTTTTTGTAGACGTGGGATCTGGCTATATTGCCCAGTCTAGCCTTCATGCTATCCTCCCACCTTGGCGTCCCAAAGCATAAACCACTGTACCTGGCCACAACACGAATTTTTGGAATCACTTCAATAACTGGTAACGTAACTAATATTCAGTGTGTCACTTAAATGTTCTGTGCATTTTTCTAAGCAACAAAAGCTTGCCTTTTCCCACAGAAATATATTAATAATCAAAAATGCCTTATAGTTTAAACTTAGAATAATCCATATTATAACTGATAATATTAAAAATGCCATTACTATACCCTTAAAGTTCTTAATATTTTTGGCAGAGAAATAGGTTTCTTAGTAACTCACATGAAAATCAATTAGCACATCACTGAACACATAACTGATAACCCAGCGAATACACATATATACACATTAGAGTGTTTTAAAAATATAGAAGTTCATAGATACAGCTAACTAAATAGAAATTCCAGATAGGAGAATAGTGTTTGATGTTCTGTCACTACCAAATGTTGTTTACTTTGAATGTTTAGCAATATCTTTGAAATATAAAAGTACTAATTAGAGTGATGTTGATAGCCAATGTATATTGTACTTACTATGTGTGCTAACTGCTTGTAGATACAAAACCCTATAAATTAAGAAATACGTTATAGATGAGAATTGCAACTAAGAGATATTCTGTAGCTTTTCTCAACTCCAAAAGTGTGATTTCAATGCAGGTTTTTCAGAGTCCAGAATATATGCCCATAATCATATGCTATGCTGACTCCAACAGCAGCACCTGGAAACTTTGAGAAAATTGGTCTTGAAATTGATACCCAGTCAAAACACTTTTTAAAAAATCTTGTTTTGGCCAGGCGCAGTGGCTCATGCCTGTAATCCCAGCACTTTGGGAGGCCGAGGTGGGCAGATCACAAGGTCAGGAGATCGAGATCATCCTGGCCCAACATGGTGAAACCCCATCTCTACCACAACACAAAAAATTAGCCAGGTGTGGTGGGGTGTGCCTGTAGTCCCACTATTCAGGAGGCTGAGGCAGGGGAATCACTTGAATCTGGGAGGCGGAGATTGCAGTGAGCCAAGATCATGCCACTGCACTCCAGTCTGGCAACAAAGTGAGACTCTGTCTTAAAAAAAAAAAAAAAAAATTGTCTCAAAAATGTTCTTGTTAGGTTTTCAAAAAAACCAAGAAGCCCCATTCCTGACTAACCCAAATAAAATGTTCATATCATAGTAAACAATGCCGGTAATCCTAACAAAACCTACTAACACAGGATTTGCTGTGTTTGTTCCTGTCCCACATATGAACTATAAATTAGCATTTAGGTCCCATAGTCAGTTACAGATGGAAATGTAACTTTACAGTGAAAGATCAGGCTGATATCACTTAAGCCAGTGCTCAATGTCAGCCTCATCTGTGGGGAAAACCAGAGTTTTTCGTGATTCCTGGTGAGATGCAAGATGAGAACATATCACCTGTGATGATTTCCAGACAAAATGTTTGCTTCGTTCTAATCATGCCTTTAAACCAAAACTCTAATTTTATGAATTACAAGAACCAGAGTAGTAAACTAAATGACACCAGGAAGAAAAAATGAGACAAATTCAGAAGATGGGACATTTTCCAAAACAACTGGCCTAGTGTCTTCAACAAGACAGTGTTAGGGAAAAACAAAACAAAACAATAAAACAAACAAAAAAAAAACATTAAAAAAAATCCAGGCCTTTCTAAAGTAAAAGAGACTTAAGAACATAACATCCAGATTGCTCCTGGACTAAATTCTCCTTCAGAAGGACACTGTAGGGGTAACTCTGAAAATTTGAATAAGATGAAGTATTAGACAATATTAAGAATGACTACCAATGATTAGTTGTGATAATGATAATTTGACTACATAGAACAATGTTCTCATTTGCAAGAGGTGCGTGCTGAAGTGTTCATAGACAAAGTGTTAAAATGTCTATATTTTACTTTAAAATACTTCAATATAACATAGAATTTTGGAAAAAAGAGCCAATTATTTAAAAATACAAAAAAAATTGAAGCATAAAAATGGTTCAAGGTTCAATACTCATGCTCCAGTCAAGGATTATAGTTAACTGGACACATGGACAGGGAAGAACAGGCCTCCCCATCACTGGCTCCTCAGTGCTAAATGAAATATTTTTAAAATCTGAAGAAAATTATTAAATTTTAAAAGATCCCCCAATATAATTTTAGAGAAACTTTTAGCCTTGTTATATACCAATGTTCAGAATCACTAAAGAGAGGGATTAGGAGGTCTAATATTATAATATTCCAGAATAATCCCAACTGAGGCAACCTGGAATGTCAATTTTCAGACTGCTGTTTCATGACATAGGCTTCCTTTCCAACCCTACAGGGAAAATATTTCCTTTGTACATCAATAAACATCCTTTGTTCTACGCACATACCTAACAAGGAAGTGAAGTTCAAAAGTTTAGACAATATTTCAGGACTACAAGTTAAACTGAGTTACTAGTGTTTCATCATATGGAATTTGATTAAGTTGACAGTGCTGGTTACTACCTAAGAGTAACATAGACTACTAATGAGAAGCAGTAAAAGCTTAGATTCTTTGTGACATAAAATCAGCCTCATTCAGATACAAGCAGGTTAAACCTACAGAGTACATGTAGCTACTCTTAAGGAAGCCTATAGCCCTACTACAAAGATCAAAAGGTAGCTTTTTCTATTTGTTGAAGGAAATGTGCAATTTAAACAAACAGCACCTGCTTTTGGGTATGGAAATAATATATTCAAAAGTTTAACCAAAACAAGAGCAATAAAAACAAACCTGAGGCCCAGCTGCCTGCAGATCACTTCCGCATCGGCATCATCCCATTGGTCATCACAGACGGTTCCCCACTGGCCAGCATGGTAGAGCTCCACCCGGCCTTCATGCACACTGCTGCCCCCAGCAAGGCGAATGATGGGGAATGCTGGGCCTGTGCAATGTGAAATTAAAAACAAGCAAAATCTATGCATTTACACCGATTGATAAGATTAGGTATAATCTATATTTTTTGCCATTCTCAATAATTAAATATTTATTATACCACACCGGTGATATGGACATACATATGTATATCTAATATATCACGGTAATCTTGGCCAATTAAAATGTACCAAATTGAATTACATGAATACAAGTAACTCAGGAGGAAATGGTTTGAATTCACTTTTACCCAATAACCACAGAAACCAGAAAATGCACACTCAAAATCTGCAGATTACTGGAAACATGTTTGATTTTTATGGCATTAGAGTGGTGGCATTGATTTTTTTATTTACAGTAACTTGAGCATTACCAATATGTCATTAAAAATGACACATGTTTATAACATACTTGTTTTCAGTATACAATTATTTATGTATTTGTAGAAATCAACACAAAGTTAATATCTAACTCATTATAACAAGTTGCTGGACATCATGGCCAGTACCTCAACAGAACAACATTGAAACTATTTGGGCATGAATGAGTTCATATCCATTTTCTCTGATAAGGACCATCAACTGTGATTATATTCTTATAACCTGCAATGCCCTGATCTAGCCCTTGTCAGACTATGAACTTTTCTGTCTCTTCTCTGCCTTGGCTAAGACAGCACACTAAGGGACTTCCTATTACTCTGCCTAATTCTGCTTTCCTGAGAGTATTTACTTAAATCTAAAATTGTCACTGATTTACTGTTTACATGGCAATTGTCTCTCTCCTCTTGGCTAGAATGAGGACAGAGACACCGTATTCCTTTTCACCTGTTTATTTCAGGTACCTAGTATACAGAAGCATATAATCACTACTTATTGACTGCCTCAACTGGCAAGCAATGCTGAAAACCTAGAAAAGATAGCCCAAACAAGAAAAAATAATTGCAACATCCATTCATTAATTTCTGATTAACAAACAGATATCAGACATATGCCTTGTACAAGGTGTTATGATCAGTGTGGCAGGACTTTCGAAGGGAAACTGACACTAGACAGACCCTGCCCTCAAGAAGTTTACTGCCTAAAGGCATAGATAAAAACAAGTACAGATAAGAAACCCTACAGTGGTTCAGAAGCAAAGGATTTTACTGATGGCGGGACATAGTTAGGGAATTGCTTGTGAAAAAGCTATTTTTTTAAGAAGGCCAAGATAGCTGGGATTTGGAAGTCAGAGATAAGGGAAGTGTATTCAGGCCACTTGAACACTGTGAAAAGAAAGAAGCACAAAGCTGAATGTGTCTGGTAAAGAGTAAGGCAGTCTAATTTTACTAAAATAAAGGATGTAATATGGTAAAAATTAACAGACTGGGTCCCTAGTTGTACTTTTTGCCAAATACTAATCATTTATCTGTATGAAATATGCTTCTAATTTTCCACAGTGTAACAAGCAGTAAATGGCATTTGGATATGCACACTTAAATTCAAATATCATATTTGAGTTTTGTACATGTGCTGTCAAAGCAAGCACTCATATTCCAGTTTTATAACAGAGATTTAGATTAGTGAATATCTGCATATACTGTTTACTTGTATAAGTTAACTATCACTTACAATTTGTTAATGGATAAAGATAGGTTTAATACATACAGCTGAATGATGGTAATATAATTCTCAGAAATTATAATGTTTACTTTTCCCTTAAAAAACTTGCAAAATGTGAAAAAAATATTGAAAAACATGTATACACTCTTAATATACTTTTCCGCACCTGGTAAGCTTGGAGAAAACAGAAAAAAAATTTTAAGAGAAAATTTAAAACCATCTAGAACCTAGACTGTTTATGGCATACCACCTTTCACTCTTCTATGTTGTGTTTTATTTTAAAATGTGGTTTTTCTTTTTGGCTAATTGTTAAAATATAAAAAATACTGAAAAGCACAAGGACAAGATTTAGTTACCAGCCCCATCCTTCCAACAAAAGCAAAAATCATCTGAAAGAAAATTTAGTAAAGCAATTGACTCATATTTAGCTTATAGATAATTAAACTCCCCACATGTTTTCATTTAGATTGCTGCTAGTTTCTGTATCC
>NW_016107332.1:11691926-11704732 GCF_001604975.1 Cebus imitator
TCTTTGTAAATGTTGGAAAAGTTACAAGTACAGAATGACAAGACACTAAATATAGTTCCCAGACTTAAGGGATGTATACTAAAAATCCATAACTACCCCTTAAGGTGAACTCAATGTTTGCTGACTTCAGCTGTACAACTCCACATTCTCATTTAATCTACCATGAGAGAATCTTTTTAAGTTCTCACCTCTAATTTATCACAACTTTCTATATTTTATATATGTTTACAGATGACCATAAAATTATCTTTACAACCAGAATATAAACAGATGAATAGATTATAGAAGGTGGAAGGAGTAAAAAAATGTAGATAGATATCCTGAAAAAAAAACTTGTTGTTTTTAAAATTTTTACCTTACTACTTGAAAAACATTTTATTAATGAGGTTGAGCATAGAGTAAAACCAATAATCTACAAAAAGCAATAAATTACTGGGTCCAAGTCACATCATCCTTGGAGCAGCATTGGATTTAGCAAAAGTAGCATTACCCAAAGGCAGAGAATCAAAAGAAGAAAAGAGAAAATTTATGAGACATCAAGGTTTAACACATGCCTCTCCCAACCAAAAAGGGATTACAACGCTCAGAGCTATAATCTGGAGCATACATCTGGACTATATCCTTCCATTGGCTCTTCCAGCTAATCGGAAGGAATTACTCCAGACTGGGTCTCTCTCTGTTTTGTGGTAGGAGCTTCCTTATTCCTCCCCTGATACTTGTACTCAAACAAAAACTACTGCCCTGGACTGACTGCTACCATTCTAAGTTCTGGGATATCTGGTCATGCTGGTATCTCCAAGGAAAATGCAAAAAGGTATACTGTAAGAGTATGGTAGCTTCAGGCTGTGATCAATCATTAAAATATACCACGGTACCCAGAAAACTCTTTCACCATCTTAAAAGCAGTTGTTCCTTCCTCTACTTCCATGAACATAAACATATCTGTATACTCTACCAATAATGATAATTATCACATACCTACTCTATGGAGCTTAGAAAAAGCCCACATTCAAGTCAACAATCCATTTTTAAGGAAGGTGCTCTCTACAGCCCCAAGAACACTAATGCCACAATTATACTGCATTACACAAAATATTTACACCATTAAAATATTTTGTTGTATTTGCTGTATTCTATATTTGACTTTCATGATTATTTTCCATCTTGATTCCATCATAATTTTCCACTATTAAAATATATATTTCATATACAATGTATTATACAGTATATATCATATTGCATACAACATATATATTTCTTTAAGCAAATTATATAAAATAGAAAATATGTTAAAAAATGAGATATTATTGGAAAATCAAATGGAATTCAAATTGTTAACTATTCTTATATTGAAGGCTAATTAGATGGTAAAATATTTTGATTCAGACTTATTTCTGTAATTAAACTCTTTAAGGAAATGATTTAACTAAGGCACTTTTATCATCTGGAACCATGTTTAAAACATAACAACATAATGAAAGTAAAACGACAGAACTTTTTTTTTTTTTTACCATGGGAAAAGCTACACATGACAGCAGCTGCCATCTTCTGAGGACACACCCCACCCTGCCAGATGTCTTTTTCACAAAGCAGTATATTTTCTTCATCTCCTCGGCAACGGACATTGCTCCAGTAAATGGGAATAAGGCCCAGTCCAGAAAACGGGGTTTGTTTAGCTATTCCTTTTCCTCTGGAAGTACAATGATTGATATTAGGTTTATCAAATGTAGGCAAAACTTCTCATCAAAGCATTTGAAAACAATGGAAGAAATCAACAAAGATGAATGTGGAAGAAAAGAAGAAAAAAAGAAAAACACAATAGATTACATTAATTTCAAAGAAATTAAAACATCAGATCACAACGTGGGTTGATTTTACCTATGGAATTCTCTTCATCAATCTTGAATAACTACTTTATGTGCCTTTATCATCAATGACTGATTTTCAAGAAGACAACCAAGTACTGTAGATATAAAAAGTAAGGCTTTGTGCAAGAAGTGTGTCATGAGTTTCACTGAGGCTTGGACTCCAGTCTGGACTCAGCTAAAAGTCACACCAAGCTGCAAGTGACTCAAAGGCTTTAACTTCTAATGTGTCAAAAGAAAAATCTGGATGCTTGAAGATTCTTTCTGATTCTAACATTCTAGGCTAACATTTTCAAAATTATTATTAGTACATCTAAGCACAATAGTATCAAGGAAGGCAATCCATTTATAATTTTTAAAACCTTACACTGTATATAGTATTTGCTAGCAAGACTTTGAAACCAATTAATAAAATAGCAACATGCATCTCTTTGCTAATACCAGGAGAGTATTTTAAAAAAGAAAAAATGAAAATAATAGCATACAGATGGGCTCTGCTTTTAGCTCATGCACATATTTTTGTAAGTAACTTCTGCTGTGTACAAACGGGTATTAAATTTTAAAATGATGAAATGCTTATCTGATTTACATGGTAATCTCTCCAATTGTCTCCACGCTGCAGCATTCCATCAACCAAACTGTAAACATCTGGGGTATATCTAAAATATAAATGTGTCTTCACAGCAATGAAGCTGAGTCTCCCTGGTTTTATTGTGCAATTCCTTTTTTTTTTAATGGACTACTGAGAAATAATAATATATAAGCAGTTAGATCAGCTTATCTGAAGTTTGTTTGCAGAGTAATCGTTTACATACTTTCGTCAATCAAAAGACGAATAAACCACACAGTAGCTCACACCTACACTATAGTGTTCTTATTTCTTTGTATCTCATAGAAAATTTTACTCCTTTCTGATTTTCAGGGGTAATAAAAGCACATATAGGTATGTACATAAAGGAAAACACTGACCTCAGCCTACAAATTTATCACATCTCTTGTCTCTCAAAGGAAAAAGCATGAAATCAACATTCTTTGTGACCTGCCCACCTGCCAATGTCTGTTTGCCAGACAAAGTATTCATGATAAAATCAGTAGCTAACATTTCCCAGCACCATAACACTTCATAAGCTCTGGTCTTACTCCTTCTTTCATTCTGATTTATATCAACTTATTAAAATAATTCATTGACTTTAATTTACTATAATAACCCTATTTACTGCTCTAACAGCATGAAAAGTCTGAGCAAAATTTAGGTCTTCAAGCTTTGCCTCTACTCAATACTCATTCCCACCTTCCCAGTGGGAAGACAAAAGAAATCTGGTAAATTGAAGTTCTACTTCTTCATTTTGTGCCATCATATTAGCTATTACCACTCTGATTATTAACGCAAAATACTTGTAAACTGCAAACATTTTTTTCCAGTCCTCTAGACTGCAATTTTTATGACAAAATATTTTCCATGCTTTCTAAAGATCTCTGGTGATACAGGCCAAGAAAAATATATGTTAAGTGCACTTAAAAAATATAAAGGAGATGCAAAAACAAAAAATAAAAATAAAAACAAAAATAAAACCTGTTGTCCCAGAAAGAAGGCTTCTACTCCTGGTGAAACTCTATGACACAAGGAATAAAGATGCTGGGACTGATGAATTCAGTATATACTGACTTGTTTTAAAGATGGTGCCTAGGGTTACAGTGGAGCCAGTTCCCAGGCTGGCAGCTCCTTAGCATGGCAGGACACTGCCAGAGCTGACAGAAGCTGCCATCTTCCACAGGACCTCAGCACCAAAATCTAAGGCCTGGGACATCACCACTTCCCCATCAAGGACAAGGGTACAGGTAAACATTGCCACAGATTCCACACAAATGGAATCTGTGGGTAGATAAAAGTAGAAAGGTAAAATCAAATGACAGTAACCACCTAAGGCTGTGCTCACTAATTATAATTAGTAATTATAATAGAATAATTTAATTAATTGATTATAATTCTAAGAAACTATAATTCTTAGAATCGAATTCTAGTAATTTGAAAAGGCAAAACTTGCCGCAAAGGCCTCTATATTTTGATAAAGACAAAGACCAAAAGATGCCTTTAAATTTGCCCACTTCGCATTTGCCCATTTCCTAGTTCAGCCCAGGTAATTGTATGTTAAGTACATTTGCATGTGAGAGAATTCATTTCTTCCATTTAGGGCCCTTTCTTTATAACTCTTTTGTGAAATGTGAGAATGAGGAAAGTGACAGTAAGAAAGGAAGATAGAAGCTTTACAAAGCAATAACAGGCACCCAGCATTATTCTCAGATTCTAGCAGACTGATCTGGTTAGGGATGGGCGCACTCACCCCAGCTGCAGCTGGTGACAAATGACTGATGCATCAGAATCATCCCAGTGGCTGCTACAGACAGTGCCCCAGACTCCATTTGCATACACTTCCACTGTGCCTTCAAACTCATTTTTGCCTCCACGAAGTCGTACTGATCCTAAAGCGGAAAAGAATCCCAAAATCCTTTAATAGTAAATAATCATTTGAACATATTGAGCCAGTCCTGGGTCAACATGATTTTTAAACTTAATTAGTAAGGGATCTAGACAGAATGATTTAGCCTCCACTGTGTGTGGCATGTGTTTCTTCCTTTAAGAGAGGATTTAGCAAGCTCCTTCCTTTTTTCTAATTAACATCCTGGTATCAATGCTGATTATATTTTCTTTTTTATCTAGGCAAACAGATAGTCCTATTATATTTTTTTATTCCATTATCTCTTCATCAAGAAGCAACCACTGTAATTTTCAAAGGGGAAAAAGTGGAAGAGTATGATTAACATTAGATCTTGTATCCCAAATACTAGATTATATCACACATGAAGTTCTTATCATTTACTACCCTCCTCTTCTCATGAGGTCATCAGTGAGAAACACAGAAACAAAATTAAGGATTTTGAATATGAATTAGCTGTAATTAGCTGCGCTACACCTTCCTTCTATTTGATTTGTTCATCCACTATAGAAAAATAAAATGTGTTTTCCCTTTTTAAATTTCAGCTGTGGTCATTAAAATTTTGAAGATGATGTCCATAATTTCAAGAAGTTATTCATTTTGAAAATATTGCCTAATGCTAGTCCTGGAAAAATAGCCACTAGGTAGTATGTATAATTGAATGCCCTTGCAAACTCACCTCCTCTAATATACCATATCTAAAGAGGTGTCCCAAAGTCCACAATTTAAGTCATTCCTTTCAGTCTTTAAAAGAGCCAAAATTTAAATTCAAGCACCCTTGGGAAAGACAACATTTTGGTCTTATCCCTTAGGTGTAGATCAAGACCCTACATTCCTCACTGGACTAGTTCCGGAGCAGGCACTGGGAGGCAGCAAGTGGGACAACTGAGCAGAGACAGAATTAACCTCAGGTGACTTAAGAATGGCATAAAATTATTTTAAAATCACCTACAATTACCTTTATTTAATAGGTAAGAAAATAAATTAATTTAAAAAATTAATCCTACCCAAAAAAATCTAGCATAATGTGTATATTTCAAGGCTATTATATACGGCATCATAATAACTTCCAAAAATATTAGATTCACAAATTATCCATTCATTTCATTTGTGCAGGCTTAGGCTTAGTCATGCACCATTATTTTCCACATCATCATTATCCTTTTAAAATGTAAACATTTGAGAAAAATATATTATATTTCTCTCATATATATATAGTCTCATTTAATTCAAACAAAAGGCAATAATAAATGGAGGTAAACATTGTACAGCACTGCCAAATCCTGACTACTCAGGAAAGAACAGGTCATGGGTCATTCATATGACAAATCATCTAAAACTCATTCATATACTCTAAACCTCCTTAATTCACACTAGAGAAGTCCTGCCTAGCCTGGTGAAGTGTGAACTACAGAATATTTTTAAGGAAGTATTTCTGAAGAGTTCAATTGATCTTTAATGAATTTTTTTGTATCACAAAACTTCTTCTACAGAGATCCACGTAATAATATGCACATCACAAATAACCAGAAGTTTATTTTAATCAAAGAATTCATTCGTTGACCTTAAGCAAACTTTATTTGAATTGATATTTAATCTATTATCTCTTTACTAACTCCCCCCTTAATTACTGAGTTACTCATGTCAAAAGGACTGGAAGAAAGTTCTAGTAATGAAAACAAAGGAAATTTGTACTTAGGCACATTAAGTGATCATAAGATTTAAAATAGCACCTAAATCAAAAAGCTATCAAGAAATGATGCACACATAGAATCTAAATGATTGAGGCACTTAGAGGTGAGAAGGAGAAAATCCTGAGTAAAGTATAATTATGATCATAACAATATAATGGCAATGATAGAGCTGGAAATAGTTTCCAGGTCAACTATCAGCTGCACCATCATTTTCTCTAACGCTCCAAGCACACGGTGAAAGCCTGGATTCATTCAGCAGTATCTGCTATATGGCAAGAAATGTGCAGTGCTCATCCAATTTTCCTTTAACAAATGAATACAAATATTTGCAATGTTGATGACTAATGAATTCTCTGTTAGATTCCAGGCTCAGCCACCTCTAACACATACCTTCCTAATAGTGCCCCCTACTTGGTTTATCCTTTCCTAAGGGCCATAAAAGTGTCTGTTCTGAAGAAACCATCTACCTAGAACTCCAAATAATTATTTATTAATTCCATAAAGTTCTCAATTCTTCTAATAACTATTTGAAACAAGTTTTTTAAAAACACCATTAAAATATGCTCTAAAAGAGTAAAAGTTTGACCACATGATTCATTCTATTCTAGGAGCCAAGAGAACTTCGTCTTTGCCCTCTGAGGGTTCACGGGCAAGAGGCATATTATTAGGATAAAAGCCATATAAATTGATTTGATCATAATTTTATGTGACATGGGAGCCTTTAGAATGAAGACCCAAAGCTACCGGGGATATTGCCCATTTTTATGTTTAGGTTTAATGAAGTATGGACAGCCATGTAGAAATATGACTGGACAAAATGGGTAGGATCTAATCTTAATAGACTGAGTGGGGAAAAGCAGTAAGCCTTATCATTTAGATTTTTCTTGGCCTCTTTGAGTTTTGTTTTGCTGCTTTCTGGGTATGGAGAAGAACCCTGTCTGGAAGGGGGTGTTTTATGAACTGTAATCAAACAAGGTAGGTAAGATAAATTTTTAAGGCCAGCCCTTACACAGAAAGCTGGGGAATGAGGGGAGTTGAGCAACATTTTTAGGCTTTATGGCTAATTGTAGAAACAAGGGATTCTGGTGTCTATGGCCCACCTTGGAAAAGAAGAACTCTAGTTTCTTTCTTTTTTTTTTTTTTTTTTTTTTTTTTTTTTTTTTTTTTTTTTTTTTTTTTTTTTTTACAGAGTCTCACTCTGTTGCCAGGCACCAGGCTAGAGTGCAGTGGCGTGATCTCAGCTCACTGCAACCTCCGCCTCCCAGTTTCAAGTAATTCTCCTGCCTCTGCCTCCCAAGTAGCTGCGACTACAGGCACACACCACTACGCCCAGCTAATTTTTGTATTTTAGTAGAGACAAGGTTTCACCATGATGGCCAGGATGGTCTCGATCTCTTAACCTTGTGATCTGCCAGCCTCGGCCTCCCAAAGTTCTGGGATTACAGGCGTGAGTCACCACGCCTGGACTAAAATTCTAGTTTCTGTGGCTAACCTCAGGGGAAAATGAAGGGCCAGTGACAGGAAAGCAAGAAAAGATAAAAGGAAAATGTGATCCTGACTCTGCTTCTGAGCCCTTCATTTGGGGATACCATTTTCTGAGATCCGACACTAGATACATTTAAGATAAGTAGTAATTTTCATTTGTTTTTTGGCTTTATTTTGTTCCTGCTGCATTTATTCTCTTGGAAGAGCTGAGGTGGCCAAGATCTTAAAAACTATAACTGATTTCCTTCTACTTATGGATGAAGAAACTATAGACCAAAGTAACTGAGCAGCTGCAGAGCCATGACCAACTATCTCCTAGTTCCCTGCCATGATTAATGACCATCTACCTCCAAACCTAAGCAAAGACCCTGAAATACAATAGGCACCTTTCAAAACTTCAGATACTACTTTATATGTTATACCATGTTAGTGTTCATCATCCAACTTAAAATACTGCAATTAATCCACCAAATGTTATATGCAAATAAACCAACCAGGCAGAGAAGCATAAAGTAGCCTAAAGTTTCTGGACACCGTGGAATAGGAGAGGAGTGGCTTTCTGGTGCTCCTATAGTTAAGGCTGATCCTCCAGTAGAAGCTGATTTGTCCCACAGCTATACAAATTTGTGAGAAGACTATAAATGTGTGTATATATACATTTGCACAAATATATAGGTGCACAATTATACAATGGAGAAAGGGAAATAACCTTAGCTCGAAGAAATCTGCAAGCTCAAATCTAACCAAGTAAACTAATTTCTATTGCTGTACCTACCACTAATGTTATCTACATACATCGTAGACCAAATTCTTTGTTTGGCAAATATTGTTCAATTGTCACACTTTTTTATTATCAGGAACTGATCCCTTGCTTTCCACCTACATTCTCCTACAGCAGCCAAGCATTCTTCCATACACCTTAGAGTTGGAGCTCTGGTCTCTGGACCACACCCCAGTGTGTGTGATCTAGAGCTGCACTGTCTTAAAGTCTCTCAAGAGCCATGTGCACGGAAAATATTCTATTCTACATATTTCTATTTTTAAATGTGTTAAGAATAATAATTTAAAGTTTCAGCAGAGGTTTTAGGTCAATTATATTAAGCATTATAAACATGCAGACCAAACCAGTCATGGAAGAAAGTTTGGAATTGTACCACTATGCATGATGGCATGTCATGGAGTGAAGGCCCCAGAGTTCCTAAAATGAACTGCTACCAAAAAAGAAAAAAGTCAACAGTCTGCTGGTATTGTAACTATTTAAAGGCAAAATGTTCCAACGTACAACAATGTTCAGAATTCTACTTTCTTAATTCCTTCACAAAAATGTTTAACTGCTAAACATTTACAGTAAAATAGTTTACAATTATTTTCCTCCTAAGTACATAGGTCTCCAGTTTTATAAAGGAAAGAAAACATAAAAGGTTCGTGTAACAGAAATTTGCTTGATGGACAGCTTTGCTAGAAAACAGGAATTCCCCAAACGGAGGTCATTGAAGAAGAGTTCTCTTTAACCATCTTATCAGTTTCAATCAATACAGGTAAACTAGCGAAAAGCTGACTGGATAAAAATTGCCTTCACAAGTCTCATTGGTTTTTGAGCTTTAAGATTTAAGACTAAGGAAAGGCACAGGGGCTCACACCTGTAATCCCAGCACTTTGGGAGGCCAAGGCAGGAGGACTGCTTGAGCCCCAGTATTAGAGATTGGCCTAGACAACATAGTGAGATGCTGTCTCTACAAAAAAATTAAATTAAATTAAAAATTAGCCAGGCTTGGTGGCCCACATGTGTAGTCCCAGCACTCAGGATACTAAGGTGGAAGGATTGCTTGCACCCAGGAGTTAAAGACTGCAGTGCGCTAGAATTGTGCTACTGCACTCCAGTCTAGGCGACAGAGCATGACCCTGTCTCAATAATCAAAAAAAGAAAAACAAAAACAAAGACAAAACAACCTTCCTTTCCCCATACTCCATACATGAAAGGAGCCTAAAAGAAATGTGAGAAAAAGAACCAAATGGGTCAGCTATCTTCATTCTATATACCCAGCTCATTCCAAAATAAAGCAAATGAAAAGATATGCCTATTTAGCCTGGGTAACCTAGCAAGACCCCATCTCTACAAAAAATTTAAAAATTAACTGGGGGTGGTGGCCCAGGTCTGTAATCCCAGCAACTTAGGAGGCTGAGGCAAAGGATTGCTTGAGCCCAGGCACCTGAGGTTACAGTGAGCTATGACTTGCCACTATACTCCAGCCTGAGCAACAAAGCAAGACCCAGTGGAGGGGAAAAAAATGCATGCCAGCTTATTTAGTTAACCCCTCATTAAAATGTATTTACAAGTAGCATTCCTTAAATTAAAGAGAAAGAAATTGCAGTAAAAACAAAGACCCACCCCAGTAGTGTTTTCTGAATAAAATTGGTGATAAATACTTTTTAATCATTTAAAAAATCAGTTTGATGAAAGAGTAAAAAAAACTTCATCTTTTCACACAAATCCTTTCTCATCTCTTATTGAACTTTATAGATGCATAAAATGATTAAGTTTAGTCATTTCTGTTGTTCTAGTGGAACAGAAAGAATGCATGCTGGCAATGTTCAGCTAGTGTTCAGATCCTTTACAAAACGTATACGTAAAGCTGTGAGTGATATAGAAATTTCAACTTATTACCTATTCAAAAGAATAGGAAAAAAAATCATGACCTGTTGAACAATTTAGTACCCATATTTGACATTAAGTTAAATATATTACTAAGTCTTATCCCTTTATATTTGATATAAAATATATTTAAAAATTATAGTATCTGAAAACAACTGAATTGGGGGACTCTGATGAATTGTTCAAGTACGGTAGGGGATGCTAGGTTAATTTTTATGTTATTTTATTTCTTCACCCTATTCAACAGGACTAAGTTATACTATTTTCATCTACAATTATATTTGCTCCTAAATTAAACCTACTATATTATTACTAAATAGTAGATTTCATTCAAGTCATCCCAAGTCAAAATGAAAGCAAATTATTTTTTAACATACAAAACATTCCCCTGAACCAAGATCCAACTAAGCTATATTTGCTTCCATTAGTTCACATCTATAATTCATATTAATTCTTCATTTATTATTCATGTAGATAAATGCTGAGAAAAAAATCAGTTGGTATAGTTCAGAATGAGAGTGCATCCTCTGAATTAGCAATTCTACCCATTTACATTGTGCTTATTAGAAATTTATAAATCTTATAAATTATGCCTTAGTTTAAAACATTATACAATATCAAACAAAAAAAAGGAAGACTCTGTCCGTACTTAAGTTATAGTAGGCTAACAATATATGCATATAACCCTAACAGAAAATTTCACAAGCTGTGTGTCCCTAGACCATCTACACATAAACAAATGGTACAGATATTGTCATTTTATGGTATAGCACTAAGTGATTAAATTGAAACCAAACAATAATCTTCTTGTCTCCCAGATCGTGTACCACAGGGAAGGTATTAAAAATGATTATTATTCTTCTGACACCTCAAGCAGAGAGTGGCTGTCCTCAACCAGAGGATAAAGGTGAATTTCTGATTCATCTTTATAAACGCTGCACCTAGTGTGAACACAGTAAATGTTTAATGCATAAATGAAATCTATCCTTACCCTATTAGGAGAATCGGCATTACACTTTGTATTCCCTCTGCTGATCCTAATAAAAAGTACTGAGGCTAAATGTGCATGCGTGGCTTGTAAGGGGGTAAACACCATTACTTTAGTGTTTTGCATATGATAAATTTTTTATTAATACTGTTGCATTGATTTTTAAGGTGGAAGGAAAGAGGAGACTACCCTGGAAAAGGAAGATGCTAATGGGGCAAAAATAAACATTTCTTTATTTTCTAATGACAGCAGACCGATCATGTAGACTCAGTCTAAATCAATTGTTCATCTAATGCCTTTTTACCATGCAGCTAAGAAGAGAGGTTTCAAAAGACTGCTTTCTTTACAATTTAATTAAGGGGGGAAAAAAAAACCTATAAAATTAGAATTAAATCACATAATCATGTTTACTTAACAATTGAATTAACTTCCGTATTCTCATCAGTTATGGAAGTATTCATTTCAGAAATGTGTCTTAATATTTGCCTGCAAATAGCATCTTAAGACAAGAAAATATGCTTTGTCAACCAAACCAGAGTCTAAATGTTATTCATCCAGATATGACTAAAAAATGAATGTAGCATTTCACAGCACTTTTTAGATTACTCACTTACTGTTATTTTTTAATTGCATTACGTTTCCCAGATATAAGGACAAGTCCCAACTACTCTCCTTAGCAAACCTTTTTGCTTCTGATCAACAACTGTCTTGCTTCCTCCTTGCCAGTTGAATCCCCAAATGATTCAGAGGTTAAGCTAACCTAATCTACATAATTATGGCAATTATACATTCCTTTCCAAAGAGTGTCAGGAAAGAACATGTGATCCAGTCTGGGCCAATGAAATGTGGAAGTCTCTGGGGGAAATTCCAGAAAGGGTTCCCTGTTTCAAAATGACATTTCAGAAGAGGGGCCTTCTCTTTCTCCTGCAGGTTGATCTATCTCTAAGTGAAGCCTGGAATAACCACCAGCCTAAGAATAAAGGCTTAAG
Source organism: Cebus imitator (assembly GCF_001604975.1). Taxonomy (NCBI): domain Eukaryota; kingdom Metazoa; phylum Chordata; class Mammalia; order Primates; family Cebidae; genus Cebus; species Cebus imitator. The sequence continues at coordinate 11,704,096 of NW_016107332.1, forward strand.
AGGATAGAGTAGCTAAGAAAGTTGCAGAGGAACAGAGGTGTAACGTGTTGGAGCCTGCCCATCAGATGGACTTCTTATAATAGGAACAATAAGCCTCCTTATTGTTTCAGTTTTCTATTCTTTGTTATCAAAACCATCCAAATTGATCCAAGCCACATGCATACTCAAATTAATAATTATATTTTCTTCCAAATTTATCCAAGTGTCTTTATTTTCACAGTTATAATGTATTATATATAAATTTTGTACCCATCTTTTCCCTAAACATTATCATAAACACTTTCCTATTATATATATATACAATATTTACAATTATTACTTTAGTATCTGCATAATATCCATCAAAGGCAGGTACTTGTGAACAGTACCTTATTACTGAATATTTCAGTTTCTCAGTTACAAACCAAATTACTTTTCCATAGGTTATCATATCACAGGGGTCCCCAACCCCCAGATTATGGACCGGTACAGGTTAGGAACTGGGCTGCCCAGGAGGAGGTGACCAGTGAGGGGGTGAGTAAGTGAAGAAGCTTCATCTGTATTTACAGCCGCTCCCCATCGCTCACATTACCACCTGAGCTCTGCCTCTTATCAGATCAGCAGCAGGTCACAGACCAATACCTGCCCATGGATTAAC
>NW_016107332.1:11705853-11712665 GCF_001604975.1 Cebus imitator
AAAAAAAAAAAAAAAAAAAAAACAGAGGTTCTCAGCACAATGTCAAGCAAGTTGCCAAAGACTAGAAAAGTGACTACCCCTCCTAGGCAGGAAACACTAGTTTATTGCAAGCTATTGTGTTGTTTTGTTGCCCAAACTGGGGTGCAATATCATCATGACTATAGCTCACTGCAGCCTCTATCTCCTGGCCTCAAGTGATCCTCCTACCTCAGCCTCCTAAAGTGCTGGGATTTCAGGCATGAGCCACCATGTTGGGTCACGAACTATTGTTAGAGGGAATCAGATGCCTGTTAATTCTTCCTGTAGAAATGTGAAAATAACCTGGCTTACATTCAGTTAATAACCAGACTCTAGCCAGCCATGGTAGCTCACACCCCTAATTCCAGTATTCTGGAAAGCCAAGGCCGAAGGATCACTTGAGCCCAGGAGTTCAAGAACAGCCTATGCAACATGGCAAAACTCCATCTCTACAAACAATACAAAAGAAAAAGAAAAAAAGTAGCTGCAGTTCCAGCTACTTCAGAGGCTGAGGTGAGAGAATTGCTTGATCCCGGGAGGCAGAGGTTGCAGTGAGCTAAGATGACACCACTGCACTTTTTCTCAAAAAATAAAAATAAAATAACCATATTCCAGTGAACTAGTTTATTATTATCCTACACTGGTCAAAGGAAAAACCAGAGGTGCCATTTCTAAAACCACACAAAAAGTTCCATTGGCATACCCTACACCTACGGCCTAACAGGGCTGAGTCACAGAATGGTGGGCTCAGCTAGTCTGTATCTTCACCTACCATTGTGCTTTTTAGGTGGGTTCTAATGCCCTTCCATGTGTTCTGCCTGACTGTGACAGAGTTTTCAGCATCCAAATCACTTTGACTGCTCAATATAAATGGCATGTTCCACTCCTGGGCCAGATCTGAGAATTACTCAGAGCCTCCTCGGCTATAGTCTAGGAATCTGCATTTTAACAAGTCCCTAGGTGATTCTAAATGCTCATAATGAGACTAGCTTCCTGGGCTGATTCAGGGTATTCCCATACCCAAAATGATTCTTTAGTATTAATTTGCAAGGTTCATAAAACAAGGGTCCTGGTGTCATGTTTCCTGCTCTCTGACATCTGAGCCACTGGAACACCCATGCCCAGCCCTGGCTCACCTGAGGTCCCCACCCTGCCCCTTCAACTTGGCTTCAATCAACTCTTCACCACGGAGACACCAACTTCCTCATTTTTCTCGACGCAACTACGTATGTGACTCTGGCCACCAGTTAATTTTTTAAAGGAGGGATCACATTACTATACATTGTTCTCTTTTTCTAGCCCTGGGATTTCTGTAAAGAAAATAATATGCCAGGCAAGGTAGCTCACACCTGTAATCCCAGCACTTTGGGAGGCTGACGTGGGCGGATCACTTGAGGTCAGGAGTTCGAGACCAGCCTGGCCAACATGGCAAAACCCCATCTCTACTAAAAATACAAAAAAGTTAGCCGAGCATGGTGGTGCATGCCTATAATCCCAGCTACTTGGCAGGCTGAGGCAGGAGAATCATTTGAACCCAGGAGGCAGAGGTTGCAGTGTGCCAAGATTGCACCACTGCACTCCAGCCCAGATGACAGAGAGAGACCCCATCTCAAGAAAAGAAGAGAAGAGAAGAGAGGAGAGGAGAGGAGAGGAGAGGAGAGGAGAGGAGAGGAGAGGAGAGGAGAGAAGAGAAAAAAAAGACAAGACAAGACAAGACACTGGATGTTTTTTAAGCATAAGAGACTGTAAATCATGTGCACTGGACCAAACATAATCCCCTTTCTTCCTGTTAGACTAGTCCATAAACTACAAAATGAGGATTACTAGACAGCATAGATATTTCTGCATGCATATATAAGTAAAGAAATACAGCAAAATGAGCTGTGAAGTACAAATATACATATCTAACCCTATTTTCTCCTGCACTCCTCATAATATATCTTTAGGTATATTCATCAGTAAAATGCAGGAACTCACTCATAAGATTGCTACAAGAATGAAATGAGGCTGGGCACAGTGGCTCACACCTGTAATCCCAGCACGTTGGAAGGCGGAGGTGGGTGGATTACCTGAGGTCAGAAGTTCAAGACCAGCCTGGCTAACATGGTAAAACCCCATCTCTACTAAAAATACAAAAATTAGCTGGGCGTGGTGGCAGATGCCTGTAATGCCAGCTACTCAAGAGACTGAGGCAGGAGAATCGCTTGAAGCAGGGAGGCAGAGGTTGCAGTGAGCTGAGATTGCACCACTGCACTCCAGCCTGGGTGACAGAGGGAGCTCTATCCGGAAAAAAAAAAAAAAAAGAATGAAATGAGAAAATGCACATACAATGTTTAGTCTAGCACCTAACACAGAAGGAATGTGCCTAAGTCCTAACTGATATGATCAGGCCAGGGTACTTTGCATACATGCTCAGTGCTGTAAAGGTCTTTTAAATTAATTTACTCAAAACCTGCTTTTCTCGTGAGGAGACCAAAGCACTAAGAGTTAAGAGCCTTACCCAACAATGCACAGCTACTGGCAGAGCCAAAGCAGACACCAGCGTTTTCTAAAGCATAAGTCAATATTTTTTATACCACTCCATGATACTTTCGTTCATATCCCTAATTGAAATGTAGGACCAAGAGAGGCATAAGGTTCAGAATATGCCAGTCATCTATGGGTTATGCCTAAGCAGACCTGGAGGAGTAAATGATAGAATGAGATTGAGTCTGAAAGTAATTCAACTCTTACACAGCTGATTGTTTTCCTATTTTTTTTTTTTTTTTGAGGTGGTAGAGAGGGCATTTATCTCCCATCTTGAGTGGTTTCTTTTGTTTCTTTTTTGTTCTATCACTTTACTCCAGGAAGTACAAACAACTATTATGCAGTATTTAGGGTTTTGTCTAGTGAGAGTTAGCAAGGAACATAAAGGCATTGAAAAGATTTACATTTCTATTTGTCTAAAGGGGGAGAAGTGGCAGGAAATCCAAGGACAAGTTACTCTTCATGTTTGAAATATAAAGCTGGAAGTGTTATATCAGAAAGAGCAATAGATCACTATCATTTTTTAACTTTAAATTCCTTTTCTTGAGTCTGTGCTTAGGTACCTAAAGAGAAGTTGTATATTCTCGCCTACACATTGATTCTCTAATAATTCTCCACTCTGATCTATTTATAAAACTAAGAATAATATGCAGATGAAAAAGTCAGCGCTTGAGAAATGTAAGATTTTACTATAAATAATCTCTTATAGCGAATAACAGGACAATACTAGCACTCTTTGTTTGACATCACTTCAAATCTTTTATAGCCACATTGGCATTCTGTTCATGAAACACAAGTAAAGCGATGACTTCATTCCCGAGGATGAAGGATAATTGATCTTAACCTTCCTATCACTTTTTCTTAACTCAAAGCACTAATGCAATGGAAGGCACTGATAAATAAAATTTCTCCAGGAAATGAATGGCATTGTGACAGCTAACTTCCAAGTTACCTCCAAACAGTACGAAGTACAACATGATCCAGGATCTCAATTCAGGAAACCCTTGCCCCACAGTGTGAATGGAAAGCTACCAAAAATATTCTGTTGAAAAGAAATTCAAACTTTGGAGGATATTAAGTTTTTCTTCCCCAGTTTTTAAAGAAAAAAAACTAACTTCAACAAAATCCCAACAATTCAAAATGAAGCAATGTTCAAAGCTGGATTATTCATTTACATTAAACTTATGACTGTGATGCTTTTATTACCACAGTCCTAAAACATTTTGCCACCTTTATCTCCTGATGTTACCTACTAATCCTGATTTTTCACACATAACACATAAAGCTAAGTAATGGCTCTTGAAAGCTGTGTATGACTATATGGAGTTGCTACTTCACCAAGATAGTATCCCTGTCTCCTTTCCCTTTTTTTCCAGTCACTAATGATATTTACCATACTGAGTTTAAGTATGTAAATACGGCTGATTTGGGCCACATACTTTTGCCATACATTTTAAAATAGAAGTCAACAGTGAGATTAAGGCCAAAATTTTACCACATTTTTCCAAATCGGAGTCTAAAGAAATGAGGGAAGGTTATATTTGGTTGTCAGGTTAGATTTAACATTTCCCTTTCCAGAACAAGTAATTAGGAACTTTCTCTGCTCCTATGCTTCTTTAATGTAAATATGGTAACACTCTCAACGTAAGCTAATCTAGAGAACAGACACCCAAAGCACACTGTCACCCAATACACGAGTGCGTGCGCGGGCACACACACACACACACACACACAAACGCGCGCGCACACACACACGAGTAGCCAGAGGACAGAGCAGATCCAGAAACCCAGCTCTCAGCACCTGGCATGGAAACTGTCACCCTTGACAACCTTCACACAAGCACACCTGGCTGGCTTAGATTTGCAGCACCAGTACACCTTACTGGTAACCCAGCTGTAGCCCACCATCACACTCCACAAAGCAAACACACAACCGCACACCCCGTCACTCTCTCCAAGAGACCTGTACGCCGGCCCCAAGCCTCTGGCTCCGGGCCCGTTCGAAGTTGCCGCGGCCGCCCCGAGGCCACTCACCGTGTCTGCAGTCGCAGTAGCCCCAGTCCACCTTGCCGCGGGCGTCTCCGTAGAAGCACCAGGGTCTGCCCGCGCCGTCGGGGCTCCGACAAAAGTTGTGGCGCTGCCCTCGCAGCTGAGCCCAGCCCGCCGGGGACGACCGCTCCAGGGAGGGTGGCACCTCCGCCCACCGCAGACACAGGGCGCCGAAGTCCGTCACGCTGACCCACGGCTCGCCGGCGGGGCAGCCCCGGGGGTGCGGCCCCGGCGTGTGCCCCGCCTGGAGGGCGTGCGGGCGCAGGGCAAGGAGCGCCCGCGGGGGGCGCGGGAAGCGCGGGAGAGGCGGCGGCGGGCGCGTCCTCCGGGGCCGCTGCTCCGTGGGAAGGTAACGAGGGTACAGCGGACCCGGAGGGGGCGAATGGCGGTGGCGGTAGTGGAGGGAATCATTGAGGACAGACTCAAAACCGACCACTTCGGGGAGCGCCCCGAACACCAGGGCCAGCGCGAAGCGGGCGAGCGTCATGGTGCCAGCGCCGCGGGGTCTGGTCCATGCTCGCCAGCTTCTCGGGCTAGGAGCGGAGGAGAGGAGGGGGCGGGGGCGGGGCTGCCGCGTCCCCCGAATCCCCCAGCCTCCTCCCGCCCCCGCGTGCGGACCGCCTTCACCTCCCCACCTCGCCCCCCACCGCGGGTGTCCTGCCGCGCCTCGGCTCCTGTCCCCAGGCGGCGGCCGCGGGCGGGGAAATCTGGAGCTCAGCGGAGCCCCAGCCGGCTGAGAGGACGGAGAAAGGGAAGGTGCGGACCGCTGCGGGAAGTGGTGGGGCCTCAGCCCCAGGTAGCGGCACAGGCACGAGTCCGGGAACTCTGCCCCCTGGGGGCGGGCGCCGGCCGCGCAGGCTCCTCCGGACCTCCGCTGGGCCCCCGCCCGACCCTCCGCGGTCCGCCCGCGAGGCACTGCTGCCAGCTGCAGGGGCCGAGCCCGAGGGTGCCCGCGCGGGGCACGGTCTTGGCCGCCCCTTGCCAGAATGCGGCACCAGCCCAGCGTTGGCGGCTTCCAAGTCTGGCACCGGCCCCTGCGGTCTTCTCTCCTCCACCCTCGTCGTCCCGTATCTTGTTTCCTCTGTTTTGAAATCTTTAGCAAAGTGTGAATGGATTTAGATGCAGCTCTCCCCTGACAACTCCCAGGATAAAAGTTATCAAAGCCCACGAGGAATGTTAAAGCCGTTTCACTAAACTGTAAGCTCTTCAAGGACAAGACCACGTTTTATTCAGCTTGATATCCCTGAGCTTAACACCGTGCCCCAATCAACATTTGCTGAAATTAAATTCCTGAACCGACTCAGGGAAAGGAGCTTGAGCCTTTCTGCTTCCTGCCTCCCACTTTCCAGCCTGTGCCCTGGACAACAGCAGTTGTTTGGTTATTATTGGGATTCAGTCAGGCTCTCTTAATACCAAATTTCCTCTCTAACCAGAGAAGACTTCATCCGTCCCGGTCTCCATCCTATCCAAAAAATCCATCCCCGAACACCTGCCTCGGTTTTTGCAGGGCAAGGGACTTCACTTAAGCCTATTCATTTGCCTGTCCAGAGTGGACTCTGCCTGCTGGCAATTTTGAAGCTTCACTGTCGGCTCGACCTAGCTCAGTGAGGCCCTTTCAAAACTCCCCCCACTCCCGCAGGCTCCAAAAAATTGTTGGCTTAGATTTTTTTAAAAAAATCACTGGAGCTGGTTGTTTTAGCATTTTTCCCTTTCAGTTGTTTCTCACTATGCTACCAAACTTAAACAAGGAAAAGGAAGCCCGTAAAGAAGGTAACATTTTTTTTTTTTTTTCTGGCGTGGTCATGTTTCATTGTGAGAGAGCTGTCTCATAATGTACTCTGAAGAAAACTTGAACAAAATTCAGATGTTTATTGTTAAAACCTAGGGTTCAATTAGGAACTGAATTAATTCCCTACTAGTTTTAAATAAGCTACCTTTAGCCCGGCGAGGTGGCTTACACCTGTAATCCCAGCACTTTGGGAGGCCGAGGCAGGCAGATCACATGAGGCCAGGAGTTCGAGACCAGCATCGCCAACATGGTGAAACTCCGTCTTCACTAAAAATACAAAACTTAGCCAGGAGTGGCGGCGGGCGCCTGTAATTCCACCTACTAGGGCAGCTGAGGCACGAGAATCGCTTGAACTCAGGAGGCAGAGGTTGCAATGAGCCGATTTCGTGCCGCTGTACTCCAGCCTGGGCGACAGAGGGAGATCTTGTCA
>NW_016107332.1:11712951-11728470 GCF_001604975.1 Cebus imitator
TTTATTTTTTGTGGGTCATTTTTTGTTTCACTCTTATTAATGAAATATTTGATTTTATTTCAGAGAGAATGAGTTAAAAGAAATGATATTAAGAGTCCAGTGATGGGTCGTGTGTGGTGGCTCATGCCTATAATCCCAGCACTTTGGGAGGCCAAGGCGGGTGGATCACCTGAGGTCAGGAGATTGAGACAAGCCTGGTCAACATGGTGAAACCCATCTTTACTAAAAATACAAAATTAGCTGGGCGTGGTGGTGAGCACCTGTAATCCCAGCTACTTGGGAGGCTGAGGCAGAGAATTGCTTGGACCCGGGAGTTGGAGGTTGCAGTGAGCCTAGATCGTGCCACTGCACTCTGGAATGGGAGGCAGAACAAGGCTTCATCTCAGAAAAAAAAAAAGTCCAGGGATATATTTGTCAAATCTTTATTCAAGACGTTTTAATTCCAGATGTTATTACCTTTTCTTTTCTTTCTTTTTTTTTTTTTTTTTTGCTAATAGTTTTCTGGTTTCAAAAGCATAGTTAAAACTATACTTGTGGAAGACAATGAAAGATAAAATATGCATCTGGGGTCATCTATTTGTTTATTTTAGTAAGGGCTGACAGAGCTCACCGATCACAGATTTTTAAAATAATAGGTGACAGTTCTATCAAGGTCAGCCCTTTTTCTTTCTGACTGTCTCTTCTTCCTTAGGCTACACCCCGATGGCCCAGGGAAGGCTCATTTTAGGGCTGAGGGGTGGCTGTTTGGACACTGCTCCCCTCTCTTCCCACATGACCCCTACAATCATTGCTTCCACGCTTTCTCGGGGCCCGGAGGCAGACCCAGCTTCCATGCATCTACATACCTTGCAGACAGGAAAATAGAGGAAAATGAATAAAACAGAGGACCATTAGATCTGAGCTCCAGAGAGGAGCATAGCTTCGGGCAGTCTGGCTTCTCCTCCACTTCCCCGTACTCCGAGGCCTCCTAACATTTAACAGATTATACAGTTGACATACACAAAGTGGAGTTACCCACAGAAAATTCCACATCTGGATTTCATTATTTAAGTTTTAAAACACTTTTCTTAGAAAATATAAGGGCATTTATGTAATTATGATTTGAAGGCCTCAGCCTGGGTTTTCTGTTTGACAGGCAGTGTGTCTTAAATAGCTCTGCTGTTGACATATTAGTCCCCTGCTCTGCTGATATTTTCTCTTTCTCTCTGCTTTCATTCCTCCTTGCTGCTACCAACATACAGATGTTTAGAATTTCCAATTCCCAATTCAATCTCTGAAATGCATTTCTCCTTCTTCTGTCACATCGCAGTGTGTGTGGAGTTGGGGTGAATTGAGAGTACATAGGTTTGTAGGAAGAAATCTTTTCCTTCTTTTTTTTTAAGACAGAGTCTTGCTCTGTCGCCAGGCAGGAGTGCAGTTGTGCGATCTCAGCTCACTGCAACCTCTGCCTCCCAGGTTCAAGCGATTCTCCTGCCTCAGCCTCCTGAGTAGCTGGGACTACAGGCATGCACCACCATACCTAGCTAATTTATTTATTTATTTATTGTTAGTAGAGACAGGGTTTTACCATACTGGCCAGGATGATCTTGATCTCTTGACCTTGTGATCTGCCTGCCTCGGCCTCTCAAAGGGCTGGGATTATAGGCATGAGCCACCATGCCCCGCCAAAATCCCTTCCTTCTACCTCTGTTAAGGCACTGCTTAGTCAAAGCTCCCTCCCAGGATTCTCATCACCCTCTCTATTATAGATAACAATGCCAAAGGGAAGAGGAGGCAATTCCATCTTGTTACAACTGTAAGAGTCCTGGTCATGTGCAGTGAAGTAAGCCTGTAATTCCAGCACCTTGGGAGGCCGAGGTGGGAGGATTACTTGAGCCCAGGAGTTCAATACCAGCCTGGGAAACATAGTGGGATTGCTTTTCTCCCAAAAAAAAAAAAAAAAAAAATTAATTACAAGGAGGCTGAAGCAGGAGAACTCCTTGAGCCCAGGAGTTTGAGGTTGCAGTGAGATGTGATCACAGCACTACACTCCAGCTTGGGTAACAGAGTGAGACCCTGCTTCAGAAAAAAAAAAAAATCCAAAGCTGATCTTCTGCCTTCCCTTCTTTTCAGCAGCAACAAAGGAGCAAGGAAAGGGACAAAAAGAAACACATGACATCTTGCAGGCACTCCTCATCACAACACTTGGAAGTCCCAGGGAGGCCCCCATAATGGGACTGTTGCCTCTGTCACCTCAGATTTCATCAATCCTCTGTCATTGATTTGGAACCCAAGAATTCATCTCTCCTTTGCTGCACAGCCTATTCTGGGAGGGCCTAGATCCGGAATCACAACTGGAAACCTAGGGAAATGAAGGGAAGAGTCTTCCTGCACACACAACAGCAGGGAAGGTGGGCAGTCTTGGGGATGGGGGTATGGGACACATACATCTGCTTATCTGTACTTCTCCATGGCAACTATGTTATACAGGAACATCTGGTTTTGTGGTAGTTTAGGGGATCATCTTACTACATATAAGTGATGGGCTGAATAGCTCTTGTGTAGTTTGATTTGGGAACATAGCCGATATGTATATTATTTTTACAGAGTTCCAAAAACCAGTATACAAAATAACTTTTGGAAAAGTCCCATTTACAATTTAGATACTGCCTGTATTTGGAAAAGTTAAGAACTTTTAAACAGATGGCATAAGAACAGTATTTACTTTGACAATTCCGATGGCAAAAAAAATTGTCAAAAGAACACCGAGCATTGCTCTTTCACAACAAAGGAAAAAAAGTCAAACAATATGACAGGCTGTAGGAGACTGAAAATTATAGAATATTGTCCAGCCTGTAGAGGGGTGAAAAGACAATTAGATGACAATATTTTATGTAAAATTTTAAAAAAAGAGAAACATCCAGAAAATAAATGATGAATTGTCAAATGAATGGTACAATGCTTTGTGGTCAGAAGTCCCTGTTAGCAGGCAGTCTCTGGCAGTACAGGGAAAGTCTCTACTTCTGCCTTGTATTAGTCACACTCTTCTCTGCCTGCCCCAAACTATGAAGACATCTGAAGGCCAATTGATCTTGATTTTTCTCATGGTTTAAGGTTGAATTTCATAAGCAGAACAAAATGTTTTTTAAGTTTGAATTGATTTTTTAAATTAACCTAAACTTGTTATAATTTCTATACAGAAATTTTCTGCAGGCTGATATTCAGAATTACCCAAATTATATATTCTAATAGGTAAGGAATGTGTGTGTGTGTGTGTGTGTGTGTGTGTGTGTGCGCGCGCACGTGTGCCTCATACTCTCTCTATATATGGTTCCTAAACTTGGTTACTTTAACCTTGGCATCAAAACTGTACTTGATCTGCACACTAATCAATAGGGACATCAGACCAGTTTCCTTACCTCCTAAGCCCAAGGCTCCTTATCTGTCACTGAAAAGGGGCAGTGACAGTACTTGCATGCTAGATCTCTGAGGAGTAACTGAGATAATGCATGTAAACTTGAACAGAGTACTCCATATCATATGGTAGAATAGTATCAGTAACTGCCATTCAATTCTTAACCTCTCAAACTAAGTCTCCCAGTGAAAATCTACATCAGTGATGCAGGAAATTTGTCCAGATTTCCTTCCCATCATGTTCTGCCTCTTACTACACCTCAGCAATTTCCCCTTTAAGATTGATGGCAGGCAGTCATGAGGCTGCTTTAGCTCTGCTCACTTGAGTGTTTGTTCTCGCTGTGTGTTCTCTCCTCCTCTCCACAAGTTTTGTCCCTGAAAGCCAATGAAATAATAAGTATCTCAAGTTAAAACACTTTTCCAGAGGAGTTTGCCTAAGTATAATGAGTAATTTTCAAATCCCTCAGCCTTCTAGTTGCAAGTGGGCTGTGATCACATAGGAAAAGAGTAAACAGATTGAAAGAAACACAACACCAGAACTGCTTGCCAATTATCTGGGAATCACAGAATCTTAGTGTTGAAAGGGCTTAAAGCTCCAACTTTCTGTCAAATGCAGGAATCCTTCCAGAACTTTCTGACAAATGGACCTCCATCTCCTTTTTTCTTTTCTTTCTTTTTGAAATGGAGTCTTACCCTGTCACCCAGGCTGGAGTGCAGTGGCTCAGTTTTGGCTCACTGCAGCCTCCTCCTCCCAGGTTCAAGTGATTCTCCTACCTCAGCCTCCCGAGTAGCTGGGACTACAGCCATGTGCCACCATGCCTGGCTAATTTTTTTTTTTGTATTTTTAGTAGAGACAGGGTTTCACCATGTTGACCAGACTGGTCTCAAACTCCTGACCTAATGTAGTCTGCCTGCCCTGGCCTGCCAAAGTACTAGGATTATAGGCGTAAGCCACCACACCTGGCCCCATTTATTTCTTTACAACTAATCAAGGGAGAAATTCCTTCTTGGGAGCCAGCACACTCCATCTCTAGAATATCCAAATTGTTCAGAAAATCTTCCCTTCTGCAGAGCCAGAAGTTGCCTACAGGTAGAAATCTACTTTAGCTGCAATTCTGCTTCTATCCTCCTACTGATTTGGGAGAATAGAGTTATTTGAGTGGGCAGTAACAGCTGTGGAATCCACCCAACCTGGGTTTAAATCCTATTAAATTAAGTATCAGCTTCTTGGCCTCCAGGGGATGCTGAAGACTCCTTTCTGCCCCACTTCTCTCCATCCTCGAGAAAGAGGAGGCGTGTTGACTTGAGGGGACAGTAAGATCCAAGAACAGTAATTAGTTCACATTACTGGGGTCCCTTAGTAGTATTATCACGTGAGGTATAAATAAGTCTGTATATGGCTGGGAGCAATGACTCATGCCTGTAATCCCAGCATTTTGGGATGCCCAGGTAGGAGGATCGCTTGAGCCCAGGAATTCAAGACCAGCCCAGGCAACATAACAAGACCCTGTCTCTCTAAAAATAAAAATTAAAAATAAGCCTGCGTAAGCATAAGTAATCAAGTCCCTATTTTCTCTTCTTTTGTTTATTGTCTTTTTCTTTACTTCATCATTGGAATCATAAGAACTATAATGCTGAGGTTTGGGTAAGCGTTGTAGTAAATGGTAGGGAAAGGCATTATCTAGCTATTTGGCTTAGCTACTAATAAACTGCTTTGGGGTTTGGGGGCAAAATCCCAGTTAATTTTAAAAGCTTGCATTTGCCTGAGTTTGTCCTCTACATATAAATGTCTTCTGAGGAATTCGTTAGGAGTGGGGAGGCATGAAGAAAGTGTCAGAGTGTTCCAACAAGAGCAACTCCATCTTGAATAGGGGCTGGTTTCTTGGAGGAGGAGACCTGCTGGGCTGTATTCCCTGGAGGTCAGGCATTCTTAGTCACAGGATGAGATAGGAGGTCAGCAGGACTGGTTCCACAAGATACAGGTCACAAAGACCCAGCTGACAAAATGAGATGTGGTAAAAAAGCCAGTGAAAATCCACCAAAAGGAAGATGACAATGAAACCAACCTTTGATCATCCTAGCTGCTTACTATACACCAATTATAATGCATTAGCATGCTAAAAGACACTCCCACCAGTGCCATGATAGTTTGCAAATGTCATGGCAACATCCAAAAGTTACCCTGCGTAGTCTAAAAAGGGGAGAAACCGTCAGTTTCAGAAACTTCCAACCCCTTTCCCAGAAAACATATGAATAACCCATCCTTTGTTTGGCATATAATCAAGAAATACCCTTAAGTATACGTAAGCAGCCCATGCCGCTGCTCTGCCTATGGAATAACCACCCTGTTATTCCTTTACTTTTCTTAATTAACTTGCTTTCACTTTACTCTGTTGGCTTACTCTTAAAATCCTTCCTGCATGAAGCCAAGAACTCGTGGCCTCCCAAGTTTGGGATTCACCCTGTGACAACAAGATTTAACGATCCTGGCTTCCCAGTAGTCCATCAATTACTGGTAACCTCTCAAAATATAGTTTGCCTGTCCATAATATGGAGGTAACAATTCTACTCTACAGGCTTAAAAATAGTATGTTGGACACTAAGCAAATGACTGTCATTTAAGCTTGTGAAAACAATTATCAGGGCTATTCTACTTCTTCTAGACTAAATATACTATTTTTTTTTTTTCTACCACTTCTTATTTTCATGCCTTATACTGGAATCCCTTCTCTGGTTAAACCCAAGTGTAGCAATATCCTCATTAAACTGTAACTCATAGGATTAAAAAAATTAGATATTATTTGACCAGTGCAGATTTCAATGGAATACAAATATTGCCCTTGTTTCAAATATCACACTATGATTATATTAACTGGTTTACAGCCACATAACATTTGGTTCTTATACAATAAGCACAAAGTTATCTCAATTCTTGTCAACCTGACAAAATTGTCGACAGCCCTGTTCAAACTGTGAAATCTTCCCTAACCAAATTCTGCCCTCAAAATATGTGTTAGCCTGGCATGCTGTACACACAGAATTTCACAATCATAACCACATTAATCCAGAGCTGTCTTCATTATAAGCTCTTTTTTTTTTTTTTGGAGACAGAGTTTCGCTCTTGTGACCCAGGCTGGAGTGCAATGGCGCCATCTCGGCTCACCGCAACCTCCGCCTCCTGGGTTCAGGCAATTCTCCTGCCTCANGCCTCCTGGGTTCAGGCAATTCTCCTGCCTCAGCCTCCTGAGTAGCTGGGATTACAGGCACGCGCCACCATGCCCAGCTAATTTTTTGTAGTTTTAGTAGAGACGGGGTTTCACCATATTGACCAGGATGGTCTCGATCTCTTGACCTCGTGATCCACCCGCCTCGGCCTCCCAAAGTGCTGGGATTACAGGCTTGAGCCACCGCGCCCGGCATAAGCTCTTTAATGGAAAGAATCATGCACTCCACAGTGATTGGTCCTTAACTGGCAGCCAATGAACAGTCATTGAACAAATGAAGTTTTCAAGTTAAGAATAAATGACCCTTTTACTTTTATATCTATCTACCCATCTATCTATCTATGTATGGTAGTGTAGTGTCTACAAAAGGCATCACAAATCAGAAGCCAGCAAAATGCATATGACATTCAGATATGTTTTATGTGCTACCAACTCATTTTATTTTACTTCTATTTTTTGAGACGGAGTTTCACTCTTGTTGCCCCAGTGGGAGTACAATGGTGCGACCTCAGCTCACTGCAGCTTTACCTCCTGGGTTCAAGCGATTCTCCTGCCTCAGCCTCCCTAACAGCTGGGAGGGATTACAGGTGCCTGCCACAATACCCAGCGAATTCTGTATTTTTAGTAGAGATGGATTTTACTATGTTGGCCAGGCTTGTCTCAAGCTCCGGACCTCAGGTGATCCACCCACCTCAGCCTACCAAAGTGCAGGGATTACAGGCATAAGCAATCGTGCCCAGCCCCAACTCCTTTTAAAAATTAAATTTCATTCATGATTTTAAAATCAGTAGCTCACACATAAAATTTTTGATTTCTAGCTTCCCTTATGTAAATGTTATAATGATTTTAGCTGCAAGTAAAATAAACCTCAAACTGCCTTACAATAAGGATTTTTAAAAGACCATATAGGTCTCATAAAATTAGAAGCATCCCAGCACTTTGGGAGGCTGAGGTGGGCAGATCACAAGGTCAGGAGTTCGAGACCAGCCTGGACAATATGGTGAAACCTCGTGTCTACTAAAAATACAAAAATTAGCTGGGGGGATGGCAGGCACCTGTAGTCCCAGCTACTCAGGAGGCCGAGGCAGGAGAATTGCCTGAACCCGGAAAGCGGAGGTTGCAGTGAACCGAGATCACATCACTGCACTCCAGCCTGGGCAACAGAGACTCGGTCTCAAAAAAAACAACCTGAATGCCTATCAGCAGGTGAATGCGTAAGCAAATTGTATATATCCATACAATAGTCATGCAGTAGAACACTCAGCAATACAAACGNAAAAAAAAAAAAAAAAAAAAAATAGGAAGCATCAAGTTCCTCAGGATTAATTGCTTCAATGTCTAACTAACTATGTTCTTGAGGTCCCAGACTCCTCATCTTTTTTCTGCCTGCCCATCTTACTGTTAGCTTCACCTTTGTACTGCCTGCAAGTGACAAGGCATCATATTCAGATAGAGCCTGTGTTCAGAGGAAGAAGAGAAAATTGTCTTTTCTGTACCTCTTTTTTAGGAGCAAAGAAATCTTTCCCAGAAGCCTCCTTGGAGATTTTTCCTCTAACATTGTTGACCAGAATTGGGTCATACGTTTGTTCAACAAACATTCTCTGGCAGGGAAGATAAACTTCCTAGGATCAGCTTGGACTAATTATCTTGGGTATAATGGATGCTTGGGAAGAGATCAACCCAACCTATGTGTACAACCTTAAAAAATCAAAAGATCTGGCAACATTGCAATTCAAATTCCTACATGGCAACAAATGTCTAGAGCTGTTTCTACCCTTACAGAGACCTAGAAAATGGTCCTCAGTTCACAATGGTCCCCCGCTTGCCTGGCCTTTGTAACCATTTGAGTTTTACCACACTTAGTTTTATACTTTTTTATCTAACAGGAATTTCATGCTAAGTTATAATGTTTCATGGGTATCTTAGGCTATGGATTCTGCACAATAAATGATGTGTAGGTAATTGTGTGAATTATTTATAGCACATAACAAATTGTTCCACAATTTAGGGTCTTAAAACAACAAGCATTTATTATGTCACAGAGTTCTGAGGATCAGAGAGCTGGGAGTGGCTAATCTGCAGCTCAAGGTCATGAAGTTGTAGTGAAAGTGTTAGTGGGATTGCAGTCATCTGAAGGCTTGACTGAGGTAGAGGAACTGTTTCCCAAATCACTCATGTGGCTGTTGGCTGGAAGCCTTAGTTCCTTAATGCATGGACTTCTCCATAGTGGTGCTTAAAATGTAACATCAGCTTCCCCATTGCAAATGACCCAAAAGAACAAGCAAGACTGAAGACACAAAGGTTTTTATAACTTAATCTCAGGAATGGCATATCATTAATTCTGTCATATTCTATTACTCACACAGTAAATTAAGCCTGGTACAGGACAGGAGAAGACTATGCAATGATGTGAATTCTAGGAGTTGGGGGATTGTTGGGGGACATCTTTGAGGCGGGTTAACACAGTTATATTCTCCAAAATTGCTCTAAAACAGACAATTTAAAAATACCATATTTGTAATGTGGCCATATGTATTTTC
Source organism: Cebus imitator (assembly GCF_001604975.1). Classification (NCBI taxonomy): domain Eukaryota; kingdom Metazoa; phylum Chordata; class Mammalia; order Primates; family Cebidae; genus Cebus; species Cebus imitator. Next base: position 11,722,109 of record NW_016107332.1, read on the forward strand.
CAAATGCTAAATAAGTAAGTGCATTTTCAATTAACAAGCGTTTTAAACAAAACATAGGGTTAGGTCCAAGCAAAAGTGTTTCAATTTTCCTGCAATTGCACCTCTCACTATACTTTATGAGCAGGTTCATTCTTGGTCTGTTATTTGCCTGGTTACAAGAAAGCAAAAGATTTTATCCCTGAATTTAGGTATCCAGACTCATAGTAGGACTTCAGAGTGTACCAGCTGCCTGAAAAGGCTTAATAGGTCAACCAGCATGGAGTTATTAATATTTTTTAGTTATTAATATTTTAATAAGGACAAAAGAATGCATGAAATTGACAAGAGAATTATGGGATTTCAGGCACCCTCTGAACTGAGTCCTGGGGAGCAGAAATTTGGATAAGAAAGATGTTTCCTGAAAAGCTGTCACTTGTAAGGCCTCCCATATTAGAGTATTGCTAAAGACAAAGAATTGTAAAACAAAAACAAAGCAGCCATGGTTTAATTTGACAAAAAGATTACCAAAGTTTTTCAATTAAATTATATTCGCTATCTGCAGAACAAACAACTCAATTTTGTAATGCGTTAGAATTTCCTGTCCAATAAATTAAGCTACACATATTTCTATTGCCTCCCAATATACTCAAGCCAAACAAAAAAACCCCAAAGCATCAAAAAGCGTGCATGCATAATACAGCTATAACAACTAGAAACAAAATTTGCTGGTACAGCTAAATCAGAAAGAATTTCTTTTCTTCCCCCCTTTCATAAAACAGCTACATTGTGAAGGATATATGCCCTCATTTTAGTGCTGAAAGATTGACACAGTTTTGAAACAGAGACTCATTGGCAGTATTAACAGCTGAGTTGTGTAATAAAACAAACACAGGGCATTAAAAATATGACGCTACCCTAGACTAGTCTTTATTTTTAGAAGGCTTAGAAACCTCTACCCAGTGTAAAGGCTTTTGCATATGACTTAATGTTCTTTACTATGGAATGGTCATTTAAAAGATTAAATACGGTCAGTAAACAAGAAAGACAGGACTTGGCACATAGCATTAGTTATGTTGCAGCCCACAGCTGAGGCTGAGCAGACAACTTTATAGAAGTTGCTAGGTTCCATCAAGGATTCTAAAATAAGAAATGGTAACTGGTTAGGCTTTGTTCTGTGAAAGAATGGCTATTAATGCAATGCATATGTCATGTGGAATGTTCATCTTCAGAAATATTTTAAGTAAATTATTTCAGAGAATCAGCAATAAATTTGGATGACATTAACTTTTGGACCTTAATTACCTCAAGGCATATAATGCTTAAAGCAGAAGGGACAACCTGTTAAAAACAGATCTCTAGAAGGGAGGGGTTTAAATGTTCAAATACTGAAAACATACACACACAGAAAAATAAAACCCAGAAAAATCACGAGTTTAAGAAGACAATGCCACAATTATTCATTTTTTATTGTGATACACAGTGTCTTTGGAAGCTATGATTTTACACTTTATAATTTTCTATATTGTTTTATTTTGATATGTTTGATAAAGATCTTTAAAGAGAGACTGCAAGCAGAGTAAAAATACCTTTAATGTATACCCATCTAGTAGCATTCATTTGATTACTTAAAGATATACTAACTTACACATAATGAAAAAAATTTTTTCTCAAGTGACTGGATGGATTTCTGTTGACTGTAAATAAACTTTTGAGGGAGGTATTGGCTCTTATTCATTTCTGGATTCTAATCATTTAGTGAAAGCTGCTCAATAAATATTTGTCACTGATTCGATCCTCCTGTCTCTTAGTTGTTTATGGTCGGTGGATTAGATTACTTTTGTGAGATGATTGGCTGTAGGTAAATCCACAGAATGCAGTGAATACAGGGCTACAGGGTTGTTCTTACTGTATTCTGCAAACTTAAAAGGTTTTGTGGGAAATGTTAATAAAAACTTACTTTGTTTAGAATATTTTGCTAAAAATATACATTTTCACTACATTTTCTAATTCTCTGAGAAAACGAATTTGATTATCAGTTCTAGAGGCTTGGAACCAGATGGATTGTAACCTATACAACTGGTAAAAGCATCTGGATATGAATTTGGAGCAACAATAATTTGAAAAATGCTTTAAGAGGTCAGACAAATGCTAAATCAATCACACACAACCACCTATATTTCTCTTTTGCAAATACAGAAGAACACTGGGATTTTAGTGTTTTTCATATAGCTTCACTCTAGCCCATGGGGCTCATGAATTTGAAGGATATTAAACAATCTAGAAACATTTCTGCACACAATATAAATTGCTGTATTTAAATCAGCAAAAAAAAATATGCTATGTTCAGGAAAAATAAAAGTAGATCAGATATTTGGGGAAGTTATAAAACTGGTAAAAGAGATGTAATTAATGATACTGTTTTATTTCAAAGAGAAACTCTCATTATCTACATTTGATTATTCATAAACCTAAGTTACTGTGAGGGGTTTGAGAATGTTTACCTTTGCTTGCTTCTTATTTGCAAGAATTAAAGCCAGATCATTTTCTCTTTTTTGTATACTTTAATATCTAGTATGATTTGTTCCAAACTAAACTATGTTATGAATGCCAAATCAATTTTTAGGTGAAATAAAAAGGGACAAACAAACTATAAAGAAGGATTATAAATATTAAATCTACTAAATAAACATTAAATTTTAAAAGGCATCCTTATTCCTTCAGATTTGTCTGCCTGTCGACTCTAGTTCATGTTCAAAGTTTGCTTTAACAGCATGCAATCTATACACAGGGGAGGAGTCCAAACGAATGTCTTGACAATTTAGGTAAAATAATCAGTTTGCATTAATTGAATACTTTGTTCAAAGACCCCACAATAAGAATATCATCAATCATATCAATCATTCATTTTATGTAGGTGCATTAATCCTTCCCAAAGCCTAAATATAGGCAGATAAGCATTATTATCCAATGGGGAAAAAATAAGAAAACAAAAGAAAACTGAAGCTCAGAGAGATTAATCAACTTGCCTAAATCTATATAGGTAGTAAGTGATTAAGATGAAATACCCAAGCAGAACCATAACCATTTTATTGCAGAACCGAAAATAAGCTTTCTTTTCTTTCTCTTGAGACAGTGTCTCACTTTTGTTGCCCTGGTTGGAGTGTAGTGGTGCGATTTCGGCTCACTGCAATCTCCGCCTCCCAGGTTCAAGCCTGGGATTATAGGTGCGCGCCACTATGCCTGGGCTAATTTTCTTTTGTATTTTTAGTAAAGACAGGGTTTCACTATGTTGATCAGGCTGGTCTTGAACTCCTGACCTCGTGATCCACCCACCTCAGCCTCCCAAAGTGTTGGGATTACAGGCAAGCCACCGTGCCCGACCAAAAAGCTTTATTTTCAACTAAATTATCCTAATTATCTTCAACTATAAAACTCAGTACATATGGTCAATTTATCATTTCTCAAAAGCAAAGACAAGGATCCTGGTAGACTTCGTTAATCTACAAAGTTATATTAGACTGAATGCTTGAGTCAAGTTTTAGTGAATTGTAACCATGCAGCCATACAATTTAGAAAAGTAGATTTAAATAACTTAAAATCTTCAGGTCTCTCTGGTGACCGAGTTTATCAGGCAAGTTTTAATACTTTAGCACCAGCTGAATATAAAGATCTGAACTTTGAAAAGCTGGAAAACCAAATGGAAATATTATAGCTAATGAGGGGCCACCACTTGCCACTGAGCTGAATGCCGACCTGGTTATGATTTTGTTACATAGGTGAGTTTCTGTGGCATCATTTGGCAGTTATCAACACAGGTTATGGACTCACATAGCTTGGGTTCAAATTCATCTCGAGAGCTTATGATCAACTTGAGCATTTTGGCAAGTTACAAAACCTCATTAAGCCTTTTAAAATTGTTACAAGAATTAAATGGGGTAAATTTTTGTATATTTTTGTGTAGCACTGTTTTTTTTTAAGACACAGTTTCACTCTTGCTGTTTTCGCTCTAGTAGAGCAATCTTGGCTCACTGCAACCTCTGCCTTCCTGGTTCAAGCGATTCTCCTGTCTCAGCCTCCTGAGTAGCTGGGATTACAGGTGCGCACCACCACAGCTGGCTAATTTTTTGTATTTTTAGTAGAGACAGGGTTTTACCATATTGGCCAGGCTGGTCTCAAACTCCTGACTTCAGGTGATCCGCCCACCTAGGCCTCCCAAAGTACTGGGATTACAGGCATGAGCCACCATGCCCAGCCAGGTCTGACTTTTTTATTCCTTTAGATAGAGTCTCACTCTGTCGCCCAGGCTAGAGTGCAGTGGCATGATCTACTCTCACTGCAACCTCCGCCTCCTGGTTTAAGCGATTCTCCTGCCTCAGCCTCCTGAGTAGCTGGGATTACAGATGAATGCCACTGCACCCAGCTAATTTTTATATTTTTAGTAGAGACAGGGTTTCACCATGTTGGCCAGGCTGGTCTCCAACTCCTGACCTCAGGTGATCTGCCCACTGGCCTCCCAAAGTGCTGGGATTACAGGTGTGAGCCACCGTGCCCAGCCTCGGTCTGACTTTAAAAAAAAAAAAAAAAAAAAACAAGAGTTTTAATTTAAGGAGAAAGTGAGTAGTATTTAGTTCATAAACTTCTCTTATTGAAAATAATAAGTTGGGCGCAGTGGCTTACGTCTGTAAACCCAGCACATTTTGGGAGGCTGAAACAGGAGGATCACTTGAGGCCAGGATTCAGAGATCACCCTGGGAAACAAAGTGAGATCCCATCTCTCCAAAGAAATATGTTTTTTTTTAATTAGCTGTGGTTGGTGACTCACACTACAATAGCTGTAGTCCCAGCTACTTAGGTTACTAAGGCAGAAGGATTGCTTGCACCCAGGAGTTCAAGCCTGCTCTGAGCTATGATTGTGCCACTGCATTCCAGCCTGGATGACAGAGACCCTATCTCTTGAAAGAAGTAAAGAAAATAACAAAAATAGTTATTTGAACACCACTGGCCACTAACACACAGTTTCAAATAAATTTTGTTCCTATTATGTTATATTATGTAATGTAGCAATTAAGGACTGAGGTTCAAGAGAAGTCAGAAGTGTGTGTTCAAAATTTAACTCTGCTTCTTGACTCAGATGACATCAGGCAAGTTGCTTAACTTCCTGGCCTCAAGTGATCCTCCCACCTTGGCCTCTTGACGTGTGATGTGCTGGGATTACAGGTGTGAGCAACCAAACCCAGCTGGTAATCATTTTTTGATGAATAAATAATGCAATAACAACATGATACCTGGCATATAGTACACTTTAGATAATTGCCTGCTAAAAATGTTAATAAAATTATTATTGTTAAAATACAAAATAAGAAATCTAAAGCTCAAGTAAAGGGAGGTGAAAAGAACTTTGGCTTTTTCTCCCTATTGTTTGCAATTCAATCTGGCCACACACTGGGCGACTAGACTGTCTTCTGAGAAAGAGGTAGGAGAGGGATATGTTAGGCATGGCTTAATGAAGTTGCATGTTCAATGACAGTTAGACTCAGCCTGCCCAGGAGCTGGGTAAACATTAGGCTCTCTGGGCTCAAGTGGTTGGTGCTTAAAAACAGGCATAACAATCTTCTGTCAAGGGAAAATATTGATCAATAAACATAAATGTTACCTGAAAGAGTTCTTAACATTTCAGTGATTATTTTGTTAAGAAAGAAAAAACAAAGATTGCTTGTTTCAAAAATGTTTAAGTTGCCCAGCCTAGGCTTCTGTGTGAATTCCTGAATAATAACAGGCCAAAACAATTCAAGGCTAGGTGTGATGGCTCACACCTGTAATCCCAACACCTTGGGAAATCAGGGTGGGAGGATGGCTTGAGGCCAGGAGTTGGAGACCATCCTGGGAAACATAGTGAGATCACCCCACCTACAAAAAACTTTTTAATTAGCCAGGTGTGGTGGTGCACCACTGTAGAACTAGCTACTTGGAAGGCTGAGGCAGGAGAATTACTCAAACCCAGGAAATCAAGGCTGCAGTGAGCTATCATCCCACCACTGTACTCCAGCCTGGACAACAGAATGAGATCCTCTTAAAAAAATAAAATTTAAATTAAAAAAAAAATTCAAGAAAATTCCTCTTCCTCAATCATAGATGGATAATGCTTCTAGGGCTCCCATGCAGGCTGTAGTTAGCTGCAAATGATTTTGTTCTTCCTTCTTTCCGCAGGCTTCCAATATCTTAAGCTGTCTTTGAAATATAACCTTGATCCTTGGCAGGTTTCTAACCATTAACTTTCTATCAGAAGAAGGGAATATTACCATTAAGATGATCATTCAAAAGCTGAATTTACTTATTTTTTTCTTAACATTAAATTATTTTTTGTTTTGTTGTTGTTGTTGTTT
>NW_016107332.1:11729149-11731817 GCF_001604975.1 Cebus imitator
AAAAAAAAAAAAAAAAAAAAGGTCAATGTTCATAATGTTCATTCAAAATTATTAGAGGGTTAAATTTTTATGCCCTTCCAAAGCATGTGTCAAGAAGCAGTTTCACAATCCAGACTGAAATGTAACTAGTCAGGAAAAGTTGTTATAAACCCTTTAGAACACGTTAACCTTTAAAAAAAAAAAGAAAAAGAAACTCACCCAGTGTTTATTTGGGAACCTAATCCAGTAAATAATGTGTATTTAATTAAAATCTCAGCTTCTTTGGGAAGGAAATGAACTTTCTTTGTCCTTCAAATTGATAGGCAAAAGAATTTCAACCAAATTAAAGTTTATTAAGCCTCCAAAATACAAAACAAATGAAATAATACTTCTATGGACTAAATTATATGCAGATTTTTTTTTTTTTTTGTCTTCCCACATAGAAGTTTTAATTCTTTTACTGCATTAAAAATATAAAGCACTTAGGCCATTGAACTTTATCTGGGATGCTGTTTCATAAATATTTCTTGAAGAAATAAGTAAATGAATCAATTACTGTCTTTACTCTGTTCTCCACCTATCTAAATCTGATTAATCAAGGTCCATTTTTTCCCCTAAAAAGTCCTTCCAGAAGATTCCAGCCCAAAATATTGATTAAAACAAGTGCCCTTATTTTCAAAGGTACGAGACTGCCTTTTAGAATTCTCTACCACTCTACCCTAAGTTTCAATTGCTAGTTAACTCTAATCCAAATGATCACCTCTGAGTTTAGGTTAGAACCAATCAATTATGTTCTCATAATCAGTTCTCAGAGACTATTCAGTATGTAACCTCTTAAAGCATTAGTCTCAAAATTGACCTTAGGACTCTTCAGGCTGCCACCATGCTATTCCAGACAGCCAATTTTAGGAGGAAAAATAGTGTAATCCCTGACTTTTCATGCCAGTCTGCTCAAGACACTGAGGAACCCCATACAGGCCCATTCCAGTCCTGGCTGTCAACAGGCATCAAACCAAAGTAAGCCCTATGTAAAACAGATATTTTTTAAAAGGTAGCCAGGCTCAGTGTCTTATGCCTATAATTCCAGCACTTTGGGAGGCTGAGGCAGGTGGATCACTAGAGGTCAGGAGTTCGAGACCAACCTGACCAACATAGTGAAACCCTATCTCTACTAAAAACACAAAATAGGCTAGGCATGGCGGCTCATGCCTGTAGTCCCAGATACTTGGGAGGCTGAGGCAGGAGTATCACTTGAACCCGGGAGGCGGAGGTTGTAGCGGGCTGAGATCGTGCCATTGCACTGCAGCCTGGGAAAAAAGGACAGAACTCCATTAAAAAAAAAAAAAAAAGTAAAATCTGTACTTCTTACTTTTCCAGAGTCTTCACTTTGGTTACTCTTGCCCTCTCTAAGTGTCTGCTTCATGAATCAAATCCCAGGGCCTACTTTCCTAGGTCTGGTGCTTTCCAGCGATTCCTACTTAGAAGGCAGCCTTAAGAGTACAATCATTGAGTTACTAGCTTTCCTCTTTCTGTAATTCCCTTAGTGGGAATTACACTTTCTTGTGGACCATATCAGGTTCTTGGTGCTTTCAAATAGTACCAGTGAACCTGATAAATTCCTCCTTGCTACACTAAAACAACCTTCAGGGACCCTTCCCTATCTTAAAAAGTCTTAATGACAGTTTTTTATGATACTTTGGCATGCCACCGAAAGGAATGAGAGAAGACATTAAAATTCTAGACCAAGTGAGAGGTGAAAGTGAACGGGTTGAAACAGATACTTTTGATGAGCAGCTTGCTGAGGAGGTCAGATTCTTCTGCATATGTGGCCAACAGCTTACTCCCAGCTTTCCAAAGCCTGCTAAACAACGAACTTGAGCAAGTCATTTGGGGAAAAAGTTTTCCCTTCGATGTTTTTGATTTTCTGTGGCGATTTCTAAACATCTCCATTCCTTATTGTCCTTCCCTCATTTTCTCAGCCATTTTTCTCCTGAATGCTCTTCGTCTCTTCCCACACCCATTCAGTTGTCTTATTTCTGCACAGCTTACTAAGCCTGAAATCGTTCTCCCGCTTCCCTTGTTTCTATCTTCCTCTTCCACGTCTTCCACATACATGTTCTATCATTCTTTAAAAGTCTCTTTTGGTGTGAGTCTTGCTCTGTCGCCAGGCTAGATGGTGTGTGCAGTGGCACGATCTTGCCTCACTTCCACTTCTGCCTCTCAGCTTCCAGTGATTCTCCCCCCTCAGGCTCCCGAGTAGCTAAAATTACAGGCATACGCCACCACCCCCAGCTAATTTTTTTTGTATTTTTAGTAGAGACCGGGTTTCATCATGTTGGCCAGGCTGTTCTTGAACTCCTGACCTCAAGAGATCCTCTCGCATTGGCCTCCCAAAGTGCTAGGGTTACAGGTGTGAGCCATCACGCCCAGCCTTAAAATTCTTTTGAAATCATTACTTGCATAATGGACATGCCAGCTCTGAAATTTTCCTCTTGGAACTGGAATAAAGGGAAAAATGGGAGAAAAAAAGATAAAAGAAGTATTAGCTGTGTTTCTCAATCTTCCTCCGTGAGACTAAGAGAGAAACAGAGGGCCGGGCGCGGTGGCTCACGCCTGTGATCCCAGCACTTTGGGAGGCCGAGGCGGGTGGATCACGAGGTCAAGAGATCAAGACCATCCTGGTCAACAA
>NW_016107332.1:11732017-11734146 GCF_001604975.1 Cebus imitator
AAAAAAAAAAAAAGAGAGCGAGAGAAACAGAAACCAGGCTATCCCTCTCTATGAGAAACCACGAACCTTGGAGGTTTCCTCATCTCCCTTGACAGACTGAAGCCTCAATTATCTGTCTAAAGTTATTAGACTGTTAAAGAAAGTGTTTACCTTTTATTTATGCACTATTCTGTTAATATTACCTTTACGTTGATTGATCATATTAAGAGAAACAATGATATCGCCCACATTCTTGGTTATTTGATCTTCTCTAATCTGGCATAATTTGTTGATATCATTAAAATAGAATGATGTACAATGTCAACATGTTAAAAGATTCATAAAATGATTACATATTTCAGTGAGGCATCCAACTGATACTTTAACATTGTAGACGTAATAAAATAATTCCTATGAAAATTACTTATCACAAGACAACTGTTGCCACAAACTCATAAGGAAATTCACAAAATCAGCTTTCAGAGTGAAAAAAAAATACCTTGAAATTTAAATTATAAAAATATGTGTTGTGATTGTGAGATTTTATCTTAGTTTTTCTAGAAAGCATGCAAAAATGAACCATTTTTACCACCATGACATTATAGTCGCTTAATCTGATGAAATTACAATGAAGAAGAAGACTTTTGTGTCTGTCTATAATGAGCTCTGTAGAATGACTGTATATTTATTCAAGCTGTTGAGGATCAGCTTGTTGCTAAAGAGACTTACATTACTATCTAGTGAGGTTTACTTAGTGTGATAATGACAGTACAAGGGAAATTTAAAAAAAAAAAAAAAAAACAGTTGGGTTTTAAATAGATAATGTGAATTTAACTACAAAGAGGCATAGGTCACAAAGACCAAAAGATAAGAGCCACTGCTGTATCCTAACAGCACAGTGGCAAAAGGTAGTAAGAAATGAATTAAAGAAAATGTGAAATAATTCAATCTAGAATACCAAAACAGTCCTCAAATTTCTCCACTTAAGATGTCACATACAATGTGATATATTATCTACTTAATTAAGATATCACACAGAATGATAGGAAATCACATATTTTAGAAAAATACTGACTATAAATACATAAATAAACAATTCTAGTGGAAAAATCACCAAGCACATCCTGACCAATGGCTTAAAAGTCTGCTTTTTGTTTTTGTGCTATTTGGACAGTAACAGTGGCCATTGCTTGGTTAATTACTGGCAATGATAAATCAACCTAATATATGTTGTCTCATTTAATTAACCCAGCAACCTGTACAAGATAGACATTTTCACAAGAGCATACTGAGGTTTAGAGAGATTGAATAATATGCTGCATCTTAACAGGTGAAAACCAGGACCGAAGCACCTGTCCTTCACAGGTACCCTGTGCTGCCACCTGTATGCAGGGAAACTTACAGGCAGTGAGATGGTCACAAGCTTTCTGCCCATCTTCAAACAGATGCATACAGTACTTTGTGAGCTCACTAGTGTAAAGCTAAATGAAAGCAAAAATATGAGTGCACTGAGGTTTAAAAAAAAAAACTAAACAAAGCCAATGGATTTCATCATCTCCGAGCTTTGTCTGGTTTCTTGATTGGTGATGAAATATAGTTGAACTTATGAGCCTCTCGGAAAAATGGAGACATTTGTGGGGGAAAATATGCAAAACATCATAATCCTCTGGACTGTTGTTCTTACAAAATATAGACATCTCTCTCAGACAGCAACAACATTAGTCATGACCTACACATTCTTTTTAAAATACATCACTGAGTTCATTTAAAGTTACAAAATGTGTTACTCAGTGCACAAATAGAATAACAGTTGTTAAGACCAAATTAAGGGCTCCCCTCAGATATCTCTTTTATTGAGAGTATATTGGTACACAGGAGCTACAGCCTTTAAATAAGTGCTGTATTCTCAACCTAGAAGATTTGGTGGGAAATAACTTCTGAAATTGATGTTGACCAAAACAAGTGGCTTTCCAGTTAATGTTTATATATACTTTGGTTCTTCCTGAATGACCTGTAAATTTTATCACATTCCTGCAATTACTTGTATACATCTTTCTAAACTGTGAACCACTGGAGTGTGGGCTATGGGTGTGATTCCTCTTTATATACCCAGGTTATAAAAATAATTCATGAGTTTACAGTGATACTAA
>NW_016107332.1:11734841-11822858 GCF_001604975.1 Cebus imitator
TTTTTTTTTGAGACAGAGTTTCACTCTTCTTGCCCAGGCTATAGTGCAATGGTGCAATCTTGTCTCACTGCAACCTCCATGCCACTACACTCAGCTAATTTTGTATTTTTAGTAGAGACGGGGTTTCCCCATGTTGGTCAGGCTGGTCTCAAACTCCTAACCTCAGGTAATCTGCCTGCCTTGGCCTCCCAAAGTGCTGGGATTACAGGCATGAGCCACTACGCCCAGCTGAAGCTATGCTTTAATGGACCTTTCTGCTTCTTTTCTATGTTGTCCTCCCTTTCTTCTTCTTCTTTCTTCATCAGGCTGAGAGATTTCAGATAGCAAGGCCCAGGAATTTGGTTACATATAGAGAAAATTGGAAATAATGGGAGCGAGGAAAAAAAAGTACTAATATGGAAAGAGAAAATGCTGGAATGAATCCTGTGCCATTGGATTGGAATTGGAGATATCTGTGTAAACTCATTGTTTCAAATAAATTGACAGCTTAAAATATAGGTAGATATGGATACAGAAATAGATATAATAACAGAAACAGGGTCGGCACTGTGGCTGATGCCTATAATCCAGCACTTCAGGAGGCCAAGGCAGGTGGATTGGTTGAGCCCAGGAGTTCAAAACCAGCCTGGGCAACACAGCAAGACCTTGTATCCACAACAACTTAAAAAATTAGCAGGGTGTGGTGGTGCACACCTGCAGTCCCAGCTACTCAGGAGGCTAAGGTGAGAGAATCCTTTGAGCCTGGAAGGATCACTTGAGCCCGGAAGAATCATTTGAGCCCAGGAGGTCGAGACTGCAGTAAGTCATGATCACGCCACTGCACTCCAGCCTGGGTGACAGAGTGAGACCTTATCTTAAAAAAGCAAAACAAGGATAGGTGCAGCGGCTCACACCTGTAATCCCAGCACTTTGGGAGCCCAAGGCAGGTGGATCATGAGGTCAAGAGATGACGAGATCAAGAGATCACAAGGTCAAGAGACTATCCTAGCCAACATGGTGAAAACCCATCGCTACAAAAAATACAAAAATTAGCTGGGCGTGGTGGCACATGCCTGTAGTCCCAGCTACCTGAGAGGCTGAGGCAGGAGAATTTTTTGAACCCAGGAGGTGGAGGTTGCAGTGAGCTGAGATCATGCCACTGCACTCCAGCCTGGCAACAAAGCAAGACTCCATCAAAAAAAAAAACAAAAACAAAAAATCAGCAACAACAAAAACAAAACAAAACAAAGCCCAAAGAAAATAACCAAAAAAGTAGAAACAGAAATAAATGGACCTTTGTGTGATTGTACATACAGCTGTATATTCAAATATACACACGTGTATTTCCTAAGCCAATACCTTGAGAAGTCTAAGAAGTGAAGAAATCACTTTAGCAAGAGCATACTTAGCGCCTAGATCTAGTTTTCTAGAAGCAATTCTCCACTAGAAGGAACCAGAGGTCCTAGGGGAAATGGTTGATCTTAGGGATAGAGCAGGCATGCCTTGTTGGACTAGAGAATAAGGAAAGGGCAAAAAATAGTGGGGGCATATCAAAAGGGCACAGAAACCAGTTGAAAGGGGCTTCACTGGCCAAGGGTGAGATAATTTGAGCAGCAAAATAAAGGAGGTGAAATCTGACTTCAGTTTCCCTGAGAAGCTGGTGTATTATAGGGTAGGACAGACAACTCTAAAAAGACCAAACCACAGCTGTCCTCCTCAAGCAGCTCTGGCAGAGCTTCAGCCTCTTAAGTACAGAGGCTTCATGCTAGAATAGTGGAGATGTGCTTGAGGCAGAAGAGGAAACTAGAAGAGGTGGCACCAGGAAGCGAGGTCCAAAACAAACCAACAAACAAATGATGATGATAATGGATGAAAACTCTTAAAGTAGAAAGCCTTGAATCTATAATGATGATGTTAACTGACTAATTTGGTTTATTGGCACAAAGCATAATCTCAACTGTGTTGTCAAATGTCACAATCCATAATCAGGCAAGAATAATCAAAAAATGCTAAACTGATGGGTGAATGTATTAGTCTGTTCTCATGCTGCTGATAAAGACATACCTGAGCCTGGGTAATTTATAAAGGAAAGAGGGTTAATTGACTCACAGTTCCACATGGCTGGGGAGGCCTCGCAATCAAGGAGGAAAGTAAAGGCAAGTCTTACATGGTGGCAGGCAAAAGAGCACGTGCAAAAGAACGCCCCTTTATAAAACCATCAGATCTCATGAGACTTATTCACCATCACAAGAACAGCATAGGAAAAACCACTCCCATGGTTAAATTACCTCCCACCAGGCCCCTCCCACAACACATAGAGATTATGGAAGCTACAATTCAAGATGAGATTTGGGTGGGGACACAGCAAAACCTTATCAGTGAAGTATGATGAAGAACAGAATATTCACAGTCAGAGTGTTTTGTTAATTACTTATTAATTAATAAGGACAACATATTTAACCAATTTTCAAGTAGAAAAACCTCGAAGACACCATCTTAACCAAGTTTTCAAAATTAACATCATCAGATAAAGGACAAATTGGTTCCTGTGGGTCTTCATATGATCCACTGAGGAGACCACAACATCATTTATGTGGAATTTCTGTCAAAAATGCACAAATCATGATAACTCAGACAAAACCAATTTGGGAGGCTTTCTACAAAATAACTCTTCAAAATTAACAAGAGCATGAAAGAGAAAGGCAGGAAATATTTCAGATTAAAGGGATCTAAAAAAACACATTAATTACCCAGAATTTTACATCCAGCCAAACTAAGCTTCATAAACGAAGGAAAAATAAAATATTTTGTGAACAAGCAAGCACTCAGAGATTTCATCACCACCAGGCCTGCTTTACAAGAGCTTCTGAAAGAACCGCTACAAATCAAAGGAACAACCAGTATCAGCCTTTCTAAAAAATACCAAAAAATAAAGAACATCAACATAATTAAGAACTTGCATCAACTAATGGGCAAAACAGCCAGCTAACATTAAATGGCAATATCAAACTCACATATATTATTATTAATTCTAAATTTAAACTGACTAAATCCCCCAATCCAAAGACAGAGACAGGCAAAAAAAGCCAAGACCCATTGGTATGCTACATCCAGACCCATCTCACATGCAAGGATACACAAAGACTCAAAACAAAGGGATGGAGAAAAATTTACCAACCAAATGGAGAGCAAAAATAAATAAATAAATGGAAAGCAGGAGTTGCAATTTTTGCTGATAAGACTTTAAAGCAACAAAGATCAAAAGAAGCAAAGAAGGATATTACATAATGATAAAAGGATCAATGTAACAAGAAGAGCTAAAGTTCCTAAATATATACGCACTCAATACAGGAATACCCAGATATATAAGACTTATAAAGAGACTTAGACTCCCACACAATAATAGTGGGAGACTTCAACATCAATATTAGACAGATCAATGAGACAGAAAGTTAACATCGATATCCAGGACTTGAACTCAGATCCGGAACAAGTAAACTTAAAATTAACATTTATAGAACTCTCCACTTTAAATACACAAAATATACACTCTTATCAGTACCACATCACACCTATTTATAGGTTTAAATGAAATATTGGTTGGCTGCTTCTTAGTTATTTTCTTCCCTAATTTTTTTTTCATGTCTCTATTATTAAACACAATTTTAGGCATACCCATTTTTAGACTGCATTCTAGCCCGGGCAATAAAGCAACACCCCTGTTCTCTCTCCCTCTTCTTCTTCCTCTTTCTTCCTCTCTTTCATTCTTTTTTTCCTTATTCTTTCTCTTTCTTTCTCTCTTTCTTCTTCTTCAAAAAAAAAAAAAAATTTAAGCACATTGGCGGAGTCCCTTTACAAAAAGAAAAAAAACATTAATTAAATGTGTCATGTGATCCTGGATTAGATCCAGGACCTATGATGGAGATCATTGGACAATTGGTAAAATTTGAATGGGGCCTGTGGATTAGATGGTAATTTATAATGCTAATTTCCCGAGTTTGATAGTCCTAGTGTAATTATGTAGTAGAGTGCCCTTGTATACAGGAAACATACACTGAAATATTAAGAGGTAATGTGGTATCATGTCTGCAGCTTATTCTCAAATGGCTCAGAAATATTAACAGAGGATCTGGGTGATAAAAAACAAAGGGGAAAATTTTGTATGAGATGTCAAAACACATATCTATGTAATTTATGATTTTAAAAGGTAACCACAATAGAAGCTGATATTCAGGACTGAATGAAAATGAATTCACTTATGCAAATTTGTAGAATATAACTATGATGGTAGTTGGAAGGAATTATAGCACTTTAAATACTTATATTAGAAAAAAATATGTATGTCATTTGTGACAACATGGATGAACCTGGAGGACATAAGTTAGGTGAAATAATTCAGGTTCAGAAAGATAAATGCCATATGATCTCATATGTGAAATATGAAAAAGTAAAACTTCATTGGAGCAAGATGTAGAATGGTGGTTACCAGACTTTGGAATAAGGAAACTGGGGAGATGTTGATCAAAGGACATAAAATTTCTCCCTTTCTCTCCCTTCTCCTCACTTGCTCTCTACCCTTGGAAGATGGGAGTACTAAATGGAAGTCATGTGGAATTTTCAGTTCTGTTCTCTTTTTAACTCATTATATCATTGCAGAGTATTTTCCTTGCTATTAACATTTATTTGAAACTTTCATTTTGGCTGCACAATATTTAATACACTCTCCCATTGTTGAAGATTTTGACCATTTTCAAATATCCTTTATTATAAATGATTATAACAAGGAAAAAATTCACAGAAAAGGAGTTTGGATAGCAAGAGAAAATGCTGATGATAGTATGAAAGTAAGTAAATTTTTAATATATTCCTTTTGATCCATTTCTTTCACTCATTTTATAACAGGAGATGCTATGCCTTATCTGATTTTCCAGTTAGTTTATATAATGATTTTGCTGAATTGGCTCCTAGTGGTATTCAATATAAGAATATCAAGTTATATGTTAATATTTGTAATGTGAAATTATAATTCTTCATTTTATTTTTCTACTTCTGAATGAAATTTTAATATAAAATACAATTTAAAGGAAACACTTTATTATATTAAAAATAATTTTTCTTATTTAATATCCTTCTTCCTTTAACGTTCCCCCTTAAACTTCTCCGTGGATTTTATTATCTCCTGAAATGAAAACATCTTTGAGCATTTATAAATCAGTGTTGAGTTTTTTTGTTTCTGTTTTTGAGACAAAGTCTTGCTCTGTTGCCCAGGCTGGAGTGCAGTGAAATGATCATGGCTACCTGCAGCCTCAGCCTCTTGGGCTCAGACAGTCCTCCCACCCTAGCCTTTCAAGTAGCTGGACCACAGGCACACACCATTACATTCAGCTATATATATATTTGTTTTATACACTGGTCTCCCTATGTTGCCCAGACTGGTCTCAAACTCCTGGCCTCCCAAAGTGTTGCGATTACAGGTGTGAGCCACTGCACTGGCTACAGTGTTGTTTGGAGCAGTTTAAAAGGGGAAGGCACTCTCACATGTCATTTATGGGAATGTAATTTGATAGAACTTTTTTGTAGGATAATGTAATTAAAATGCTAATATGCTTAACCATGTTCTTATCCTTATTTTAAGGTTTTAAAAACATATACAGACAACTTGCAATTGTCCTTAGGAGAAAGAGACTAATATATAAACTAATATAGCTAGTGGAAACATTAAAGTCCTCTGACAGTCACTTTACACAGGCACTTCCATTCCCTCTTTCATCAAAGATTTTATTAAATATTCTAAGAAATCGCAAAATGATGGACAACATCATCTCCTGCTTTCCCCTATCTCCTGACTACTCTTGGCAGATATATTAGTGATTAGTGAAATAGCTAAATAGCCACAGTGAGACAAAGTAAAGGCCAAATACTTATATAATCCCCAAACAGGACAGGTGGCCACTGAATAATTATGGTTTGATTTATATATAATTTGATTTGTTATATATAATTTGATTTGTTTGATTTGTTAGGCATAATTTTATAAATTATGCCTAACAAATCCCTTCTGCTCAGCCCTTTCATTATATCATACAAAATGGATTGTATAGAGTAAGCCTTTCCACAAATGGTTCATAGCAGAGGATGTTCTGCAGTTTCAATGAGGATTCTAAATGAGTTAAATGGTCTAAATACAGAGAAGAGAAAAAAGGTAATTAGAAACATGCTAAATGGTTGGCCAATACTAAAGTCTCTAATACTTCTTCAGAGACTCCCTTTATATTGTCTCTATTCCTATAAAGAAATGGTAAAAAATCAACTAGATTATATCCACAGAAGGTATTTTACAATTGTACAAGTGTCCCTAAGTGGCAACGTAACTGGAAAACAATCAAACTTTACCTTATACAGTTACAACGCACAGTTTTCTTAGTGAGCCCAGCTGCCTATTGGGTTTTTATAGCTAGTCTTTCCCACTTTCAATCTCTGAAGACATGAAATGGTCTTTTTGTTTTGGCCCAGAAACTTTTTTTTACTCTAAATGTACCAAAAATATTTTTATTTATGTGTGTGTGCACACATGTGTGTCTCAACACAGATGTGACAGGTCCTCCAATGATGGATCAGGAAGCTGGGAAGGTAAAGTCACCTTACCTTATCTATTTCTTCTAATGTATGACAGCTGTTTACATTCAAGATCTTAAAAGATTAAGTGAAGCATCAGTATTGTCCTCTTGATGTTACTCTTTATATTTAGATTCATGTCTTTTATATTGAAATGCAATTGTGGTTTATTTTATAAATATCATAGAGTATGAAAATACTTCTTTTTCTCCTTAACCTATTATTTTATTATTTTAGTTGTTATCTTAAAATGCAACTCTTTGATTTAGTGTTATTTATGCCCTTGTGTAATGTAATCAATTACATACAGTCTATAAGTAGCAGCAGGATTACTGACAACATTCAGTACAAGCAATGAGTTTGATTTTTAGATTTTAGACACTTGGTTTGTTCCTAAATAAAAACAGCAGTTTTGGCCAGCCATGGTGGCTCACACCTATAATCCCAGCATTTTAGGAGGCTGAGGCTGGAGTTTGAGACCAGCTTGAGGTCAAGAGTTTGAGACCAGCCTGGCCAACATGGAGAAAACCCGTCTCTACTAAAAATACAAAAATTAGCTGAGCGGGGTAACACGTGGCAGTAATCCTGGCTACTTAGGAGGTTGAAGCAGGAAAATGGCTTGAACCCGGAAGCCGGAGGTTGCAGTGAGCCAAGATCACAACACTGCACTCCAGCCTGGGCTACAAAGTGAGATTCTGTCAAAAAATAAATAAAGAAATAAGTAAATTTAAAAAAAAATTTAAAAACAGTGGTTTTAAATTACCAGGTTAATGATTTACCCTTTTAGCTAATTTCCTTTTATTTCACTAGGTCCAGCTTTTTTTTTTTAAATAATTTATTAATTAATTTTATAAAAATAGAGATGGGGTCTCGTTATGTTGCCCAGGCTGGTCTCGAACTCCTAGAGTCAAGTAAGTCCTCCCACCTTGCCCTCCCAAAGTGCTGGGATTACAAATGTGAGCCACCATGCCTGGCCTAGGTCTGGTTTTATTTATTTGTTTATGTTTTCTTAACAATTGGTCATGCTGTATCTTGCCTCTCCTATTGGTAGACTCAAGATAAAAATACAACAAACATGGAATGAGACTCAACGACTCATCTTGCCTAGGGTAGGAAAAACTCCATGTAGTTCAGTTCTGGAAATGCCATAATGATGTGGAAATCTGTGAAGCAGACTGTGTTCCAACTGGTAGATACAATGTTATAAGTGGATTATTAATGACTCATCAAAGAACTTAGCATGAAAAATATAGAAATGTATTATGAATATCTAACAATTTAAAAATTTATCTCAAACCAGTAAAATTGAGCTGTAATTATGAGATTATAGATCAGATTGCTAGAAGGTACTTGTCAACTAATCTAATATCTTCATTTTACAAATGAGGAAACCAAGGCACAGATAAGTTTTTTTTTTTTTTTTTTTTTTTTTTTTTTTTTAAAAAATTTTTTTTTTTTTTTTTTTTTTTTTTTTTTTTTTTTTTAGACAGAGTCATGCTCTGTCGCCCAGGCTGGAGTGCAGTGGTACAATCTTAGCTCACTGCAACCAACCTTCCTTCCTTCCTTCCTTCCTTCCTTCCTTCCTTCCCTCCCTTTCTCTCTCTCTCCCTTCCTTTCTTTCTTCCTTCTCCCTTCTCTGCCTCTCTCCCTCTCTTCCTTTCTCTCTTTTTTCTCTCTTTCTTTCTTTTTTAGAGACAGAGTCTTGCTTTGTCACCCAGGATGGAGTGCACTGACACAATCATGTTCATTGTAACCTTCAACTCCTGGGCTCAATTGATCGTCTCATCTCAGCCTCCCAGGTAGCTAGGACTACAGGGGAACACCACCACACCCAGCTAAATTTCTTTAAAAAAATTTTTTTGTAGAGATGAGGTTCTACTATGTTGCCCAGACTGGTCTTAAATTCCTGGCATCAGGTGATCCTATCACCTCAGCCTCCAAAAATGCTTGAATTAAAGGCATAAGCCACCACATCTAGCCTCATCTTAAAATCTAAAACTACTTCTTCTTAGTAATCTCCTTGGAGCAAGATGCAATACATTTTTCAATCAAGCATTCCTTTTTGACAATAATAGCCTTTGCAACATCATAGAGGAATCAACAAATATTTATTGAGCATCTTTTATTTTTGAACCAGGGACTGTGCTAGGTACTTGGGATGCAGTGGTCAAACCAGACAGAGAAGGTTCCTGTTACTACAGAGCTTTCATTCTAATGTGTGTGCATGCACATGTTTGTGTGTGTGTACATGCATGTAGTAGTCATAGGGAGCTAACAAAATGAAATAATATCACTGACATAATTTTGATGCTTGTCCCCTCAAATGTCATGTTGAAATGTGATCCCCAGTGTTGGTGCTGGAGCCTAGTGGAAGGTGTTTGGGTCACTTATGAATGGCTTGGTGCCCTCCCCATGGTAATCAGTGAGTTCTCACTCTATTAGTTCACACAAGAGCTGGTTGTTTAAAAGAGCCTGGCATCTCCTCCTCCTCTCTCTTGCTCCCTCTCTTGCCATGTGATACTCTAGCACCCCATTTGCCTTCCGCCATGATTGTAAGCTTCCTGAAGCCTCACCAGAAGCTGAGCACATGCTGGTGCCACAGTTGTACAGCCTGCAGAACTGTAAGCCAAATAAACTTATTTTTATAAGTTACCCAGTCTAAGGTATTCCTTTATAGCAATGCAAAATGGACTAAAGGAATAACAAAGTAATAAAGGCTATGAGGAATAAAAGGTGATGTAATAGAGAATAGCTGTAGGCTACTCTAGTGTGGAAAATTAAGGTTTCCTGAGGAATTGAATACTCAAGGAAAGAATGACTGTAATCCCAGTACTTTAGGAGGCTGAGGTGAGGGGATCACTTGAGCCCAGGAGTTCAAGACCAGCTGGGTAACATAGTGAGACCCCTGTATATGTGAAAAAAATAAAAAATTACCTGGGCATGGTGGTGCAAACCTGTAGTCCTAGCTACTCAGGAAGCTGAGGTAGGAGGATCACTTATGCCCAGGGGTTTAAAGTTAAAGTGAGCTATGATCATGCTACTGCACTCCAGCCTGGGTGACAGAGTGAGACACTGTCAAAGAAAGAGAAAGAGAGAGAGAAAAACAAATACAAAAATAAAAGAAAGAAGGAAAGGAAAGGAAGGGGAGGGGAGGGAAGGGAAGGGAAGAAGAAAGGAGGGAAGGAAGGAAGGAAGGAAGAAAGGACAGAAGGAAGGAAGGAAGCAAGGAAGGAAGGAAGAAAGGAAGGAAGGAAGGAAGGAAGGAAGAAAGGAAGGGAGAAAGAAACAAGTCAGCTAGAAAATAGGTAAAGAATACCCCAAGCAATGGTGAAAGCTAGTGTAAAGGATTCAAGAGGGGATAAGGTTGGCCCACTCAAGAAACAATAAAAGAAAGAAATAAAAATGACTAAAACAAAGATAAATAAAATGAAATAGGCCAGGAATGGTGGCTCATGGTTGTAATTCCAACACCTTAGGAGGCTGAGGCGGGAGGATCGCTTGAACCCAGGAGTTTGAGACCAGCCTTGGCAATACGAACTGTTATCTCTATAAAAATAAATAAATAAATAAAAATTAGTTGAGCGTGGGGTGTGGTGGCATGTACCTGTGATCCCAGCTATTTGGGAAGCTAAGGTGGGAGGACTGGTTGAGCCCAAAAGGTTGAGGCTGTGATGAGCCATGATCTTGCCACTGCACTCCAGCCTGGGTGACAGGCTGAGACTCTGTCTCAAACAAACAAACAGACATAAATAAATAAGTAAATATATAAAATAAGAATATAGAAAGACAGAAGAGAAAATAAATAAAACCCAAAATTGATTCTTCAAATAGATTAACAAAATGACAAACCATTAGGGTGACAAAAAAGCAGAGAAGACTCAAATTGCTAAAATCAGAAATGAAAATAGAGACATATCAATGTTACAGAAATAAAGAGATTATAAGAGAATGAAACAGGAAGACTGAAACACAAAGAAATAGAAAATCTGAATGGACTCATCACTAGTAAGAAAGTTGAATTAGTAATCAAAACCTCCCAACAACAACAAAGAAAGCCCTGAACCTGGTGACTCCACTGGCAAATTCTACCAAACATTTGAAGAACTAACAACAACCCTTCTTCAGCTCTTCCAAAAAAGCTAAAGAAACATTTTCCAACTCATTCTATGAGGACAACAATGCCCTAATACCAAAGCCAGACAAAAACTACAAGAAAAGTACAGACCAATATCCCTTATGAACACTGATGCAAAACTTCTCAACAAAGTACTAGCAAACACAATTCAACAGCATATTAAAATGATTATGCACCATGTCCAAGTAGAACTTATTCCTGGAATGCAAGGATGTTTCAACATATGAAAATTAATTAACGTAATATACCACATTCACAGAATGAAGGTGAAAACTCACATGATCATCTTAATTGATGCAGAAAAAAAGCATTTTACAAAATTTAATAACGTTTCATGATAAAAAAATCCACAGCAAACTAGAAATAGAAAAAACCCACCTCAACATAAAAACTACACCCACAGCTAACATAATACCATTTGCCTTTTCATAGGAGTAGTCTTGAATGAAGTTTTAAAGCAAATAAGATTTCCCAATATTGTTCTATTCTGCTTGCATTCTGTTGGTCAAAGCTCATCAAACATACAACCCTGATCCAAAGTGAGGAAGCTGAAAATTTACATGACAAAGGATGTGGATACAGAAGTATAAAAAATTGTGAGGATTTGGAAATATATCACAGCCATCTTCATATTTGTAATGGATATTTATTTTTTTCAGGTCACATAACATATATTTATCTTATTTTCACCAATAGTATGCCAATTCCTTTCTGAGGAAAAAGTTCTTCCCCCAACATATACTTTTGGTAAATTAAGCTATTTTGTGATCCTATGTAATGTAAGCTAGGGGTGGCAGAGACTGCTAATTGTACCAAGCAGGACCAGAACTAGGTTAAGGCAAGTAAAGTTCTTAGGGTGCAAAATTTAAGGAACACATGCATTTATCCAACACTGAGTGTATTAGTCAACTCTTTTTTTTTGAGACAGAGTTTTACTCTGTCACCAGGCTGGAGTGCAGTGGCACGGTCTCATCTCACTGCAACCTCCGCCTGCCAGATTCAAGCCATTCTTCTGCTTCAGCCTCCTGAGTAGCTGGGATTACAGGCATGCAACACTATGACTGGCTAATTTTTGTATTTTTGGTAGAGACAGGATTTCACCATGTTTTCCAGGCTGGTCTCAAACTTCTGACCTCAAATGACCCACCCACCTCGGCCTCCCAAAGTGCTGTGATTACTGGCATGAGCCACTGCACACGGTCAGTATTAGTCATTTTCACACTGCTATAAAGAAATACCCAAGACTGGGTAATTTATAAAAGAAAGAGGTTTAATTGACTCACAGTTCTGCACATCTGGGGAGGCCTCCGGAAACTTACAATCATGGCAGAAGGTGAAGGGGAAGTAAGGCACATCTTATAAGGTGGCAGGAGAGAAGGGAACAGCGGGGAACTGCCAAACACTTTTTAAAACCACCAGATCTCATGAGAACTCATTCACTATCACAAGTACAGCATGGCAGAAACTGGCCCCATAATCCAATCACCTTCCACCAGGTCCCTCCGTTGATACGTGGGGATTACAAATTCAAGATGAGATTTGGGTGGTGACGCAGAAACAAACCTTATCACCTTGAGTGTCTCCTTAAATTTTGCACCTTAGGCAATATACTTGCTTCTTTCTAGTCTTTGCTGTGGTCCCCAGCATTCTTTCTCCTCTACCATTTTTTAGTAGTGGAATATTTCCAAGTTTTAGTTTGGAGACCACATTTCTAACTTTACTTTCAGATCTGTGTATGTATGGCTAGCATTCAGAAAATGGGAAATGCATATAAATATTATATTCAGAATTTTAAAAGCCTATTTTATATTTGTAAACAAAAATTTTAGTTTTATAAATTAAATGATTGATTTTGCTGAATTATATTGCAGTATTATGGCTACTCATAGTAAAGTAATTATAAGGTTCTTTTGACATTTCAAAATCTTTGAAAAAATTCCACATAATGCATCCTATCAAACTATATTTATTGCAAGTTCCAGTTTCTTTGAGAAAGATGGATAGTATCCTTTCAGAATATTATATTCAACTTCTAGGCGACAGCATCATTTAAAATAACTAAGCTAATTATCCACTAAGCTCTGTATCCCCCGTTCCTGTGAGCCATCTATGGTTATCTGGCTAGAGTTGACCGTCCCTAAGGGATGGTAGTACAATGAAACAAAACGAACGTGGTCTTTGAATAACAATATGGGACAGATTATCAGCCTTGAATTATAATCTGGAGTGTGAGAGAAAAATAAATTTGTATTTATTTTTCATGAGAGAGAAATAAATTTGTATTTATTTTTCATCCACTGTATTTTGGAGTGTTGGTTGCTTTAAAACACAAAGCTAAGGAGCCTTCTGGGGTTTTTAATCTCAAGCACAGTGAAACCAAGACAGGAAAAGCAGTTGGAGCTAATTCCAGTAGAGGATATTGACAAGAGATTTTAAGGAGTTCTGCAGCCTGGAACATCTATTCTAGAGCTATATTTTAGCTCCTGTTCAACCCTGAACCTGTTTTAGAAATGTTCCATTAATTTTGTGACTTATCTACTATCTTTTCTACAAATACAATTTGCTGAACGTTTTCAGAATTAATTGTGTTACTTGTAACAATAATCACATCCATACTTTCCCATATTTTGGAATATTTTCTAATGAGAGATTTGCTAGCATTGGGATTATTGAGTCAACATTCTTCACCGTTTTTTTTGGACTTTGATATAAATATCATTCTGTGTGATTTCAGAGGCTAAACTAAATTTAAAAATTCTTCTTTATACTTGCAGGAGATGACAAAAGTAATTGCTTTCTTTACAAGGTAGGTATTTTAGAAAAAGAAAAGGGAATAGCTTTCCTCCATATGACCTTCTGTCATAACGTGCAGCTATTGCTGTAATTGTGCTAATGAGATAATTATGACAAGGTCCTTCAATAAAGACAACGTGCTAACATTAAACTTTAGACATACAATAGCTTTATACCAAAGACAAGAGCTTTGTGTGTGTTTGTGTATGTGGTGTGACTGTGCCGTGAGAGGTGGGAAGGGGTCTGAAAAGGGAAGGCTGCAGTGAAAAGGACATGTGAAGAAAAGATACAATAGAAATGTGCAAGGCATTGGTCTATTAACTGGTTCACCTCCTAGTGAATCAGAAAGCAAAGGCTTTGGTTGTAAGGATGACTAATGTTAATGACTCTTTGCCTATTGTTTCCAGTCTAACTTGTACTTCCTTTTATAAATGAAAAAAAAATTCTGTTATTGTATATTTGAGTTAATTACTCTGCTTTGGAGGTCCAGTTCCAAAAATAAACACACTTGCAGGGTTTTAATAAACATTTGTTTAGAATCCATCCCATTCCCAGCCGGGCGCGCTGTCTCATGACTGTTATTCCAGCACTTTGGGAGGCCAAGGCAGGCAGATCATGAGGTCAGGAGTTCAAGACCACCCTAACCAACATAGTGAAACCCCCATCTCTACTAAAAATACAAAAATTAGCCAGGCACGGTGGCACATGCCTGTAGTCCCAGGTATTCGGGAGGCTGTGGCAGGAGAATCTCTTGAATTCAGGAGGCAGAGGTTACAGTGAGCCAAGATAGCTTCACTGCACTTCAGCTTGGGTGACAGAGTGAGACTGTGTATCAAAAAAAAAAAAAAAAAAAAAAAAAAAAAAAAAAAAAAAAAAAAAAAAAAAAAAAAAAAAAAAAAAAAAAAAAAAAAAAAAAGGGAGACTGATTTGAGTAATAATAAAACTCTGGAAAAAAAAAAAAAAAGAATACATCCCATTCCTTCATTTAACTTTGCTGGTAAATTCTGTTAAAGCTTGTGACAGATGCATTCTTATGCGCAAGAGTTGTTGGAGGATAAATCCAGAGTAGGTTTGACCCTGGCCATCTCATTATTTCTTTGTAGACTTGCCTGTATAAAAAATAAACTAAACAGTTTATCTTTTAATTGTTGAGAATGCTTGCTTTTCAGAAATTTAGAATACATATATTCACTATCCAGGGGTAATTTTTATGATGTGTGAGGTTTAATTTACTTATTAAAAATTTAGCAAATGAAGTCTGTGTTAAATGAAAAACAGATGTGTGACTTTCCATGAAGGTCAGGGCAACTACGTTTTGAAATCATTAGCAATGCTATTTGGTTTAGAGAGTTTAGTTTATCTCACATTTTTAAGGCAAAATTCTTGAATTTACTTGGAAAGAAAAAATACATTTTTTCCTGAGATTCATATTTCTTTCCTGCACAGATTTAGCCAAAGAATTGACACGTTAAAATTTTGAAGGGATAATAAACATGACACTTGAAAGTTTTCAAAACTTGGCTTATTTACAAATTTTTCAATATTTTGTCATATGTTATTTCTGTTCTGTTAAATCTGAAAACAAAGAATCTTCATGGTTTATTTAAGTAATATTCAATCATTCAAATAAGACACATTTTTAATTATTATTATTATTTTTTTTTGGAGATAGAGTCTCGCTCCATTGCTCAGGCTGGAGTGCAGTGTCATGATCTCAGCTCACTGCAACCTCTGCCTCCTGGGTTCAAGCAATTCTCCTGCCTCAGCATCCGGAGTAGCTGGGACTACAGGTGTATGCCACCACGCCCAGCTAATTTTTGTATTTTTAGTAGAGATGGGGTTTCACCATGTTGGCCAGGTTGGTCTCAAACTCCTGACTCAGGTGAGCCGCCTGCCTTGGCCTCCCAAAGTGCTAGGATTACAGGCATGAGCCACCACACCCAGTCAAATAAGACACATTTATTGCGCACCTTCTATGTACCAGGGAGTGAATAAGGGAGTGAATAAAGCAGAGAATGAAAGAAATGTCCTGTTCTTACGGTGCTTAGAGTCCAATGAAGTATGCATAAAATAAATATAAAAACATACAACTGTAAGCCAGGTGGTGATAAATGTTATGAAGAAATAAAGCAGGGTAAAGGGACAGCAAATGACAGAGCTGACTGCTATTTTATATAGCTTGTCCAGGATCTTCACTCTTATGGTTTATAATCTCATTTTGTAGATCAACATAATTTAGGGGTCATGCTAATAATTCCAATGTCCAGGTCCTATAAAGGTTCTACCATATCTAATATGTAACACACACACACAAAAACACACACACACACATCTTTTAGAAAATACAGTATTCAGCCAGGTGCTGTGGTCTGTGTCTGTAATCCCAGCTACTCAGGAGGCTGAGAGAGGAGGATAACTTGAGCACAGGAATTCCAGGCTGCAGTGAGCTATGACTGCACCACTGTACTCCAGCCTGGATGACAGAGTGAGACCCTAGCTCCCTGTCTCAATAAAAAGCAAAAAGAGGGCTGAGCACAGTGGTTCATAGCACTTTGGGAGGCCAAGGCTAGTCTACTGCTTGAACCCAGGAGTTCAAGACCAGCCTGGGCGACATACCAAGACCCCCTCTCTACAAAATATTTTTTTAAAAATTAGCTGGGCATAGTAGCACATACCTGTAATCCCAGCTTCTTAGTAGCGTAAGGCAGGAGGATTGCTTGATCCCAGGAGGTTGAGGCTGCAATAAGCCATGTTCGCACCACTGCACTCCAGCCTGGGTAACAGAGTTAGACTCTGTCTCCAAAAAAAAAGCTAAACAAAAAAGAAAATATTAATATTTGACCTGATGATTAATTATATATTTAAGCAAGTGTTATTTGGCAATATAAGAATTATGAAATATGAGGCTAAGTAAATATGGTTTAATTTTTGAGATACTGAAAGTTCTTTACTTATAAGCAAATTGTGTTTTCAAAAGTTCATTTATAAATACATATTTGAATCTATGAATACATTTTCCCATAGAAACAATATTAAGTATAAGGCTATATAGCCAAATTTATTATTTACCTAAAATGCAGTTAATTGCAATTGAAGAAATAGTAGAAAATATATTATTTACGATTACAGTCTTTAAACAAGTGGAGTATCTATACAAAAAAAAATCAGATATTTTTTTCTTAAGGGATAATTTCTTAAGGAAAACGATTTGGTTCATTTAGAGGAAAACAGAGGAAGAAAAAACAGAAAGAGACTGTTGAGGGGACTTAGGGACATTTCAAGGTCTTTAGAGGTTGCTGGGATTATTCATTAGTTTAATTGCTTTTTATATTACATATTTCTCTATTTTTGAGAAATCATGTTATTTAACACTAGTCATATGAAATTATGATTGAAGCTGATTTTTTTCTCTTCTCACAAATCTAATTAAGAGGAGATCCAAAAAGAGAATAATTTATTTTTAGGCTTGGAAATAATCAAAAAGGAAAAATAAAGTTTATTTATAAGAATATTACAGGCTGGGTATGGTGGCTCACACCTGTAATCCCAGCACTTTGGGAAGCTTAGTTGGATGACTTGTTGAGCCTAGGAGTTCAAAAGCAGTCTTGGCAACATGGCAAAACCCCATATCTACAAAAAATACAAAAATTTAGCCACGTGTGGTGGTGTGTTCCTGTAGTCCCAGCTACTCAGGAGGCTGAGGTGGGAGGTCAAGGCTAACAGTGAGCTGTGACTATGCCACAGCACTCCAGCCTAGGCATTATTCAAATCCTGCTTCAATGCAATATTGCAATGCAATATTGAAACATGGTTTGAAATAATGAAGAATTGAAAAGAAACTTAACGTTCGCTAGTAGCAAATTAAGAAAGAAATTTAGACTTAGAATATATTGAAAAAAACACTAAAGGGAAGGCTTCTGAAGAATATGTAATGAAGAAGGAAGAAAACAAAATATGCTCATTGAAAAAAGAAAAGGAAAAAAACTGGTGACAAGAATGTCTGATTTCATACAGATTTTTCTAGAAGCTTTTAAACTAAAAATTTTCAAGTGTTATTTCTAGGTGATAAAACAATGATAGTTTAATGTTTTTTCTCTATATTTTTTAGATTTCTAAAATGAACATTAGTGATTTTAAAATTTTAAACATAGTTTTCTGAATAATAATAAATGCAACCCATACTTTTCTGAGCATGAGTTGCATAGGAAAAGTAAATAAGAAAAGGTTTTAGAATAATTATATTAAAACTAAATATAAATATATAAACTACATTATAATGAATCTATATGGAGAATAAAATTTCTAAGAAGAAAGCAACTGAAAAGATGCGAAATGAAAGAAACAGCCTGCAGGTAAAGATGCTGTCAGCAGAAAATTGTGACGACTGCAAATTTCAGGGCCTTTGTAGCAGGTCTCTATATTAAATTACCTCTGTTGAACTACCTTGGGAGAGCTGTTTTTCTTATTGGATGCTAATTAACAGTAGCACTTTTCTTCTAAGTAGTACTCCTGAATAACAAAAATTAGATGTGTGAAATCATTCTACATATTGCATACCGAGCACGTTTCTGTCTCTGTCTTCTGTGTATCTGAGCATAGTCTGCACACTCCTTTGTACCACCTATGCCCGTCTCATTTTCCACCAGTTATCCTCAGTCAGAAACCAGGTGGCTCTGGCCATGACTAAAATCCGGACTGGGATCAAAAAAGGGGTTTAAGTCCTTTTATGGATTAGCAGAATCCAAAGATGATGGAAGCAGAATCCTTGCTTAAAAATTGTTTAAAACATTTAAAAAAGAAGTAGCATATTCCAGAACATAGCACCTGTTCCTATATGCTATTTATTGCCAGTATTATAGACGATCAGGACCATCTAATCTAGGGTCTGTGTTTCCTCCGGGCAGCAATTTTTTTTTTTACTGGTGCTCTGACCTTAAATGAATCTCACTATATTGCAGGAATCATCAGATAATTCTCATGAATTTCAACTTGTAATTTAAAGTTGTTTAAAATGAGCCTTAAGAAGCAGCAGGTCACACCTGGCGGCTTACTCCTGTAACCCCACTGTTTTGGGAGGTCAAGGCAGGAGGCTCTCTTGAGCCCAGGAGTTTGAAATGAACTGTTACTGTGCCCAATGGCCTGTTACGGTGCCGCTGCACTCCAGTTTGGACAACAGAGTAAGACTCTGTCTCTTTATTTTTTAAAAAAAAAAAAGGAGCAAACTTTTTTTATTCCATTGTGGGTGGATTTTCTAAAAAATGTCAAGGACTCAATAGATTGCTTTGTTCAAAATATTCAAACTGAAACCTAGTTTCCCTGTAATTATTTCTTTTATTATCCTTTCAAATTGAAAAGAAAGGCAATACAATAAATAGTAAGAAATTCAGTTACAGTAAAGATAAAAGTTTTAAGGCATCCTCCTTCATTCTGTTCCACAGGTACATAAAGAACTAAATGTTTCACTTCGTGGACCAGTGTAAGAGAGCTGGGATTCAAAGGCACTCTTGCATCTTAAAAAATTGCTTCTTCCAGGCTATATTTCCTTTTATGCCTTGGGTGGTGAAATTTCAATAATTACATGAACGTTAAAGTGGTGTAGAACAAAACACAATAATTTCTAAAATTGAAACAAAAAAGAGGCATGCTTAGTGAGCTTGCATCTTTGAACTAAAGTGGAACAATAAAGGACCTTGTCTCAGCAAAAGCAAGCAGGATAACCTCCTCCACCACCATAGAATGTCGATCTACGGAAAACGCAGACAGAGGTTTAAAAGAGGCAGGCTGGAGACTCACTCTCATCGGAGCTGCTATGGAATATTTTAGAATTTTCACTTTTTACAGTTTCCCTTGAGGTTTCCCTAACTTTAATGCACTGAAAATTAAGGTGATTGTATCAGTGGCAAACATTGCTCTATTTGTATAATTAAGTAACCAAATCTGGAGATTTTCAAAGAGTTATTATTTTCATGCAGTCACATCTTTAGCTGAGCCTTCCAGAAAACAGTATTTTCCTATTTTAAATTCCTGTGAGGTAGGCATATTCGAATTTTATGGAAGAGGCTTA
Source organism: Cebus imitator (assembly GCF_001604975.1). NCBI lineage: Eukaryota > Metazoa > Chordata > Mammalia > Primates > Cebidae > Cebus > Cebus imitator. The sequence continues at coordinate 11,754,428 of NW_016107332.1, forward strand.
GAGTGGGTCAGTGACTTGTCTGAGGTCCCATGGTAGGTGACATAGACAGGATCTGACCCAGAACTGACTCTAAAACCTTTCGTGAATTTACACCCAGGACTTGCTGCCTCACTTTGAATGCTTAAACTTTTTCACCACTATAATCCAAGTTATAATCAAAATATTTTTAGTAACATATTTGACTATCCTTAGAAGAAATTCCTAGAAACAGAACTATCACTCAGAAGGCCCTCACCTCTCAATACACAGAAAGAGATCAGGGCCCAGTTCAAATCGTGACCATCTAAGCTGCCTGTATTTGCAGCTTCACTGTACATCTTTGGATTAGTTAATTCATCTGAGTTCCCCATTTATATGAAAGAGTTAATATTAATACTTAATTCAGGACTATTGAGAAAACCAAATGAGTTAATACATTTAAAGTCTGGCACATAGTTGATTATAACGATGTTATCAAATTACCCTCCAGACAGTTGATAAGCATTTGCATTTCCAAATAGCAAGTGTTTTTATTATGTTAAGCCACTAAAATTTTGCATTTGAATTTACTTCTCCGGCTCATATAACCTCGGGTGTGCATGCCCAATTTCTGACCTGTTTCTAGTTCTTAGGTTTCTCTTATCCCAAAAAGCCTCCTTCTTTTAACATTCTCAGAGCTAATCACTCCTTACCCTTCCAAAACAATCACGCCCTGCCCACAGCCTTCCATCACAGTTGTACAGATGGTCTGCAATTAGGCCTTCCATGATTTTCAGGCTTTTTATCAGTTTCTACCCTTCGAAGAGCTTGGAGCAGTTTGCAGGATGTCTTCAATTTTAGCCTTGTCACAGAGTTCACTGGTTTCTCCAAATCAGCAATGACCTCCAAAGGTTCCTAGTACACCATGGGTACTAGGCTTCATTTTGCATTTATTTGGCATTTATTTAGCATTTGTTTACAGAATACTTCTTATGTGCTAGCACTGTGCTAAGTGTTGGGAATAGGGAATGAGGTAGGCACAGTCCCTGTCTTCCAGGAGCTTGCAACGTAATCCCCAACACTGTCTCTAACATGTCAATTAGCTGTAATTCTAAGGAAGGAAGTAATCTGTGGAGCACACAGACAATGCACCAGGATGTAACGTTGCTCCAAGAGGCTCCAAAATAAACCTGAATTCCATTAAGCCATTCCAGGCTAGAGGTGGTATGACAGGTTCACAATAACATTCCTCTGTCCTCAACCTCTTTAGAAGTATCAGACATTTCCTCACATTTCCAGAGCCCTTCTCATTTGTTCTCCTGACCTCAGTCATCTCACTGATCATAGCTTGCCCTCTCCTCCTCCTCCTCTTCCTCCTCTGGGTAGTGCCCTGAGAAAGCTATCCCTAAGCCCTTAAAGGAGAAGTCCTACTGTATTCCTGCTGAAGTTGTAGGAATCACTCTTCCCTCACTTTAGTGATAAACTCTGATATCTGGGTTTCAAACAGTAATGAAATTAGGTTTTCATTTGCTGGTTGGTTGGTGGGAAGAGTTTTTCATATCCATTCATTGTCCTCTCTCCCCAGAAATCATATGTGGGTCTGTGGAGCTGGTATGAATCCCAACTGGGAGCCCCACTCACCTCACAATTCTCTGTCCTGGCAGGCCTCAGCAAGACTTTGAGATGTGCCCAGACATGTCTGAGTTCTGGTGTAAGTATATTTAATTCTGAAGCTGGGAACGTTGCTCTACATGTTTATAAAAATGACTGTACATTAAAAACTTTATAGGAATAATTATACCAAACGTCTTAAAGGGATTGTGTTGCATGTAGTGATATTATGTGTGAAATTTGTCCTTATTTGTAAAATTTTCTCATGTCGTATCATGTAATTATGGCTTTTATAATGAAAAAAAAATGTATAGCCATATTGAAGAAAGGCATTGTGCTTCTGGAAAATCATGCCTCTATGGCAAGGCTTCAGCTGTTCTGGGCAGACGTGAGTCTGTATTCTAGGGCTGGAGCTGGCACAATGTCAGTGATCCAGCCCATCTGTTATAGGTTGAGGTTTTGGATAGAACTCCAGTTGTTCTAGTCAGGAAAAGGAGTGCTAGACAGGGAAACAGAGGAAAAAACTAATTTTACATGTTCTGGGCCCATATCTCTGATGAAGGAAACTAAAATATTCTTCTCTAAAATAAGGGACTTGTTGAGCTAAAATTAAGGTTGAAATGGAAGAGCACATTCTGCCCCTCCCCTCTGCACTTCCCACCTGAAGATGGGCTCCTTTGCTGCACTTGCTTATCAGCTCAGAAACAGAACTCAGAGATTCTGGTGCCAGAGGATCTAGGAGCAGACTTTCCTCTTCCCATACGTTTACCTTCCTACATTTTTTTTTTTTTTTTTTGCGTTTTGGAAACCTGAAGATACTCTTTTCCATTACATCATGTTTAGCCTGAAGCTACCTCCTTACATATTTTAAGTTCAGCCTAAAGGTTTCTTTGTACACAGTGAACTATAACTTAAATGGGGGTGTAAACAGACTAAAGCCTACGCTTGTGCAGCCACTGTGTTTTGGCCAAAGGGGGCCAGCTGTTCAAACCATGTTCAATAAGGTAAATGCCAAGCTATAACCAACGCAGCTGTTTCCTATTGCACTTCTGTTTTCTGAATGTCACTTTCCTTTTCCATCTGTAAATCTTCTTCCACCACAGGGTTGCACTGAAGTCTCAGCCTAGTCTAGCTCAGGAGGCTGCCTGATTTATGAGTTGTTTTTGATCAATTAAACTGTTACATTTAATTTGGCTATGGGTTGTCTTTTAACACTTCTTTGTCTTGTCCCTACATAGGATTTATGGGTCATTGTTGAAACACCATTTCAGCTAGGTCCCTAAAGCACTATCTTGAAAGAGAAATACATTTGCCCAGAGGCCTCTCTCGCATAATGGATACAAGTGTTAGTAAACTTCTGCTTATTTTTCTTTTGTTAATCTGACTTCAGGAGAGTGTCTCAACCTAGAACCTAAGAAAAAGGAAAGAAATTGTTTTTTCCCCTACACTAGCATGCCCAGTACTAGGTCAGTTAGCAAAAGAACTAAGTCCAAGTCTCATCAGCCAGTGAGATGTATTTCTTGACTGGTTAAGAGTGGCTTGGGACTTGCAGGTGGTAACTTTTAGAGACTCTAGCCTGTGTGGAGAATCTCATTTGATACTCTTGAATAAGAAGCCCTAGTTATTTCCTGATCCCTTTACAACTTAACCTGATACACAGAGACAAAAGCATGGGAGGCACAGTGTTTGCTGAGTTTCTCTGTCCTCTGAACATGTTTTAAGCCATCCGTTATCGGTTTGTCAGAAAAAAAAATTTTTATTTATTATTTTTTTGAAACAGGATTTTGCTCTGTCACCCAGGCTGGAGTGCAGTGGTACAATAATGGCTCACTGCCGCCCCGCCCTCCTAGGCTCAAGTGATCCTCCCACCTCAGCCTCCCGAGTAGCTGGGATTGTAGGCATGCACCACCATGCCCAGTTGATTTTTGTTTTTTTTGTTTTGTTTGTTTGTTTTGTTTTGTTTTCTGTAGAAATTGGGCCCTGCTACGTTGCCCAGGCTGGTGTCAAAGTCCTGGGCTCAAGTGATCCTCCCCCCTCAGCCTCTCAAAGTGCTGGGACCAGGTATGAGCCATCTGTGCCTGGCCCAGAAAAAAAAAATTCTTATTTACTTCAGTCTAATTTTTTTCATTTTAATGCCTTCTTATTTACCTATACTAGAACTTCCGACAAGAAATAGGATACTACTAACAGCCTGTGCCAAACGTGTAGTAGAATGACTTGATAATTTAACTATATTTTAGAATGATCCACAGTTACAGTGTTTTTAATATGTCTATTTTCTCATTTATGTTGGAATAGAGATGACTATACCAAACTTCTTAAAGGGATTCTGTTGGGAGTAGTGGTATGTGAAATTTGTCTTCATTTTCTAAATTTTCTAATTTTATAAATTATTATCTAATTTATGTATTAAGCCTTTATCATTTATATAAATTTTTTTTTTACGAAGAGTAGCTGTATATGTTAATTTCCTATGTGTCATTTCATTTATTTCTTTTCTGTTTGTAGCTTTCACAGTCTATGCAGATTGTTTTGAAATGCTGAAAAACTAATAATTACAAAGCAAAACCTTATTGTAGAAAAGTTAATAAATGCAGAACAACATTAACAATTTAAATGATCCATAATTCTACCACAATGGAAAATTATTTTAATATATTTGTGCATCATTCAGTTTAGTGGACTTTTTTTGGGGGGGTGATGGAGCAACCATTTATTTTCACACACTTTGACAAGGAGGTTTTCCGTAAACAACCTTTCCAGTGGATAACAGAGGACATGAGAATCAGCCTTCAGACATCAGCAGCTGCTCTGCTTAGGGCGAGATTCCCCCTTGCTCACATGGTGAGGTGGAGGGGTGTATTTCCCTTCCTTTATCAGCTTATCCCACTGCTTCCTGATGGTACTCATATGTCTCATCATTTTCTGCTGAAGTATACACTCTATGAAATCATCATATTCTATTTTGCACTCTTTCTCTGACTGAATACTACCGATTCCATGTGCACATTCTATCCATTCTTTTTCAAAAGGATGGCATTGAGCAGGAATCTTGTAGGGCTGTTCAGCACTTTGGATTGTCAACCATCGATCTATGTTAAGGCCAAACCTTTTCTGTGCGGCCAAAAAAGTCATGGCGATTGATACTCATGCCCTTGTCTTATCTCTAGTTTAGTGGTTTTTTAAAATCACAATATAATTACTGGATTTACTGGCTAAGCAAGGCTCAGCATGCTCGCCATGCTTATAACATTCTTCTAAGTGATTTCTTTCACCTACATTACTCTCCTGCTACTGTATGACCTGCTGGTTAGCTAAATCTGTGGTCAGAATGGGCACTGCCCTCAAAAGCGAGAGGGTAGGCATAATAATGATCCCTTTAAAGATATATACATCTGAATCCCTGGAACCTGTCAATATGTTATGTTACATGCAAAGGGGAATTAAGATTGCAGACAGAATTAAGGTTGCTGATTGGTTGACAGATTATCCTGGATTATCCAGGTGGACCCAATGTAACCACAAGTTTCCTTAAAAGTAGAAGGGAGAGTTCAAAAATTAGAGTCAGAAAAAGACGTGACATTGAAAGCTGGGTCAGAGAGATGCTATGTTGCTAGCTTTGGAGTCAGAGAAGGGGAGCCTTCTCACATTTTACAATCAAGATTCTAAATTAATCTAACCTTTTATTTATTTTGAGGCAAGTAAAATATAGGCCAGAAAAAATGACGATGAGCCAGTGGATGCAGGTGGCCTCTGGCAGTTGAAACAGAAACAGATTTTCTCCTATAGCTTCTAGTAAGTAATGCTGCTGTGTTCACACCTCAATTTTAGTAGAGAGAGCCCCATGTTGAGACCTCTGAACTACAGAACTATGGTTGTTTTAAACCACTGAGTTTGTGGTAATTTGTTACGGCAGTAATAGGAAACTGAATTCCTTCCTTCCTTCTACTTTCTCAAAAAGTAAGGACTCTTCAATGCAGGGCACTGTATTAGGTACTGAGGCATTATGCTAGACGCCAGAAACAGTAGTGAAGTAACTAACAGAAGGAAACAGAGCAGAGAAAAAAAGAATTAATGCCACCCTTAATTCCACAGTGTAGCAATCTATCAGAATAGCTGCAGCCTCTCTGCCTCTTGCTTTACTGCACGGAGTTCTCTACATATCTCACATTTCTTTACGTCTGTTGAGAAGTGCCTGGCTGCCTTTGTTCAAGACTATCTTTTCAAGGATGTTCGTAGGGCAGACATCAGAATATACAGAATAACAAGTAAAATATAGGCCAGAAAAAAAAAATGATGTTGATATAACAGCTTCAAAAAATAAATTTCACAATGGAATAGTTCATCTCATATGTATAAAAGCAAGTTAGGGCACGCATGGTGGCTCACACCTGTAATCGCAGAACTTTGGAAGGCCGAGGCGGGTGGATCACTTGAGGTCAGGAGATTGAGACCAGCCTGGCCAACATGGTAAAGCCTTGTCTCTACAAAAGATACAAAAATTAGCTGGGCATGGTGGCGCATGCTTGTAATCCCAGCTACTTGGGAGGCTGAGGTGGGAGGATTGCTTGAACCCAGGAGGTGGAGGTTACAGGGAGCTGAGATCACATAACTGCACTCCAGCCTGGGCTACAGAGCAAGACTCCATCTCTAAATAAATAAATAAATGCAAGTTAGATGAATTTAGAATCTTGATTATAAAACGTGACAGTAAGTTTAGTAAAGATAAAAATAGGAAAAGCTAGAAATGTTAACTAAGCTATTGTATTACCCTATTCTCACACTGCTAATAAAAATATACCTGAGACTGGATAATTTATAAAGGAAAAAGGTTTAATTGACTCACAGTTCAGCATGGCTGGGGAGGCCTCAGGAAATTTAAAATCATGGCAAAAATCCAAGGGGAAGCAAGGCACCTTCTTCATAAGGCAGCAGGAAGGAGAAATGCAAGCAGGGGAAATGCCAGACACTTATAAAACCATCACATCTTGTGAGACTCACTCATTACGAGAACAGCATGGGGAACCAACCCCATGATTCAATTACCTCCACCTGATTCTGCCCTTGACGTGGGGATTATAATTCAAGGTGAGATTTGGATGGGAACACAGGGCCAAACCATATCAGGAAGTTAAGGAATTATCTGGTTTTTGGAATTTCCTCTGAAAATACTTTATGGTTGGAAAACCACGTAGTACGCAAGTTTTTATACTGTGATTATATTTGTATTTAATATTTCTTCAGAGTTAAATTGGCATTGAAATGGTAGGATCAAAACTGAAGAAGTATGCGTCTTACAACAAGAAAAATACCTAACTAAAATACTTGGGTAAAACTTTTGAAATGTCATATTGAAAATATGACTTCTCATGTATTTGATAAATTACTTTTAAACAAAGTAATTTCTGAAGCACTGAAAGAAGCAGTGCCTTTGGTGTTTGACTATGTTTACTTATCTTACTTTCAGATGTAAAATCTGTAAGTTTTCAGAAAAATAATCATTGAAAGATATCAAGTAATCAACTCCAACATCTACCAAACAAAGCAGAAAAGAATTTTAGAGTCCTTTTGTTTCTTTGCATTGATTCCGCAAGTGTGATCTTCATCTGATTTCCTTTTAAGTGTTCCTACATCAGTAAGTGAAATAAAGCAGTTCAGCACATTTACTCTGATTTATTTAGACAAAAGATTTGGAAATATGCAGTTAAACTTAAAAGTCATTTTTCCAGGAAATTTATGCATTCTTAAAATTTTCCCCATGTTCATCATAGGAAATAAAAGAAATAAAATGACATGAAGTTCCACCATGCCAAGATAAACACTGTTATATTTTGCACATTTCCTTCTAGTTTTTTGAGATCATATATTTTATATGATATCATATAGCAAAATATAATACATAGCCTGAGTTTTCACTATAGAAGTAGTATATTCTATTGTAGAAAATTTACAAAAATTGTAACATAGAAAAAATATTAAAATACATAATTGGATTAATGACAAATAGAATTTACTATCAAGTATGAAAAGTTCACCAAGTAAATTAATCAGTTTCACTAATTTATAATTCTCTACATTTTCCTAATTTATTAGAAAAAAATAAAATAACATTAGAAAGCTATAAAAGCCATATGTAACTTTCCATCAACTTTTTCCCAGAGTGGGAAGAAATCTCAACTACTAGAAAGATTAGGTCGTCAAAAATGTACAAAACTCAGCTATATAAACTGAGAAACTTATGTCACAAATAGATTTGTATTATAATAGTGTTCATTTTAAAATATTGAAACAAGTTAGAAAATAAGTAAAAGCAAATAACAACAAAAAGGCATTTCCACTGAACAAGTCCAAGGACAGATTGCTGCTACCAAATGGTCGTAGGCTTCAAAGTTGGCATGTATCTTTCCTAATAGTATATCTTAAGGCAGCAAGGTAGGTCTGCTCTTATGTTAGGAAAAAACATTGTATCCTCACAAAAATTAATATGTGTTTCAAGAAAAAATAAAGTGTTTGTGGCCAAACATGTTTGAGAAAAGTTGTCTATTTTTGTTTCCTCCTAGAACACAAAGAATGAGGGCATATTAAAGACTGAAAAATTTTATTTCAGAATTTCTCAGATTTATTTGATAAAGGGATTCACTTTTTTCCCCCTCTAAAGATGATGATCTTACAAAGACAAAGTCCTGGAGAATCTAGTTTGGGAAGTTCACACAGCTCAGTAGATACCTACTCAGCGTCTCATCCAATTATCTTGGATTTTTAAAGATTGTCTGAATAGTTTGTGATTCATTCCTTTGGAATAATCTCGTTTGCTCTCTAATTTAATGTCCTATAGCCCACCCCAGAGTTACTTCCAAGTATTCTCTTCTGCTTACCAGTCACCTTTCTATGTCTGTCTGACTACTAGCATGCTTTAAGTACTAATAAATCCAGACAGATATTTCAGAATTCCAAATATAAACCATATCTACTGATGATAGTAAAAATAAAATAATGTCATAAGAAAATCTCCAGAGATCTTCCCTGAGTCTTCCCTACTTTTTGAAGAGCCCATACCACTTTATCTTCTTTTATTCTTTCTAAATTCTTCATAAAAGAGGAAGTCTCATTACATTCTAGAACTAATTTCACCTCTAGAGGCTGGATAAGTTCTTTTTTAAAAAAATTACAGAGCCTTAATTCAGAGCTTTTCAATCATGCTTTTGAGGCACAAACAGTTGTCAAGTGTGTTGGAGACGGCACTCTCCTCATCCCTTAACGGTGTGGTACAAGACCTATAAACGGGGCACTTGCCTTTGGCTACAAGCAACTTCATTGGATTTTCTCAGGATGCCTTAGAAATATCATATTATGGGCCAGGCATGGTGGCTCACACCTATAATCCCAGCACTTTGGGAGGCCCAGGCAGGTGGATCACATGGTCAAGAGATCAAGACCATCCCGGCCAACACGGTGAAACCTTGTCTCTACTAAAAATACAAAAATTAGCTGGGTGTGGTGGCACGCGCCTGTAGTCCGGCTACTCAGGAGGCTGAGGCAGGAGAATCGCTTGAACCCAGGAGGCAGGGGTTGCAGTGAGGTGAGATTGTGCCACTGCACTTCAGTGTGGGACAGAGCGAGACTCTGTCAAAAGAAAGAAAGGAAGAAAGGAAGGAAGAAAGAAAGAAAAAAAGAGAAAGAAAAAGAAAGAAAGAGAGAGAGGCAGGAAAGAAGGAAGGAGGGAGGGAGGGAAGGAAGGAAGGAAGGAGCAAGGAAAAAAGGAAGAAGAAATTATGTTGCTGGGGTATGAAAAATGGTGAAAAGACGTACATTAGTATGCTCAAAACATTTGTATACTGACCCACTTTCCCTTAAGCTGGAAAAGAACTAGAATTTGTTGGATAAAGACATCACAAAATTCATAAACAAGAAACATATATATTTAAATAATAGGAGAAATTTTGATAGGTTCTCAAACATTTTAGCTATTAAACTATGACTTAAAGGATATTGTTTAAAATATTGGTAATAAAATCATATTGTTCCTAAAATATAAAAATACCATAAGAAAAGGTAGTTATAGTGAATCTTTCTTTTTAAACCAAGAGCAAAATCCATGAAAACTTCTATATGAAGCTGGATATAAAAAGTAATGCCATTTGAATATTGTAGTCCACAGGATTCAACCTTCATTTAATTGTAAATTGCTATGATTTATTAAGTAAAATATGTGCAGAAATGACATAATATCTAAAATACTTATTGTTTTTAAAGAGCCTTAGATGAATGCCAAGAACACAAAACAGTGAAATAATGCAGTATGTTAAGCATGACAGAGCAGCATTTAATAGCTATGCAGTAATTTGTCGTATATTGCTTGCATAACAATTAATGTTTGGAAATATTTTATTAATAGATAAAAGGTTTTGTCAGTGAGTACATACATGCAAGGAAATAATATCAGAACAAGAAAACCTGATACTTTTAAACTACCATCTGACAGATTACATGAAATTAAATAAAAAACAATCTTTTGACAGGCTATTTGTGTTTTCCAGATTTACAGAGCAATTCTCTTGTATTATTAAATAAACATACTTTTAAATTTCTACTATCCTAGACTAATTGTTGGAGGCAAATTAATTTCAGATTATTTTCTAACACTTTTGATGGAGGAAAATATCTAAAGCAAGAATTTGTATTAATCACATATCCATCTGTCTTCTACATAAGCCATTCAGATCTTATCTGTTTTAAAACCAGTGCATCCTTTTGCTGAGAATATTACTTAAATATTCCTCCCCAAATTAGGACACATATGCATCATCTGTGAGTCATACAGCTCTCAAATACATGGATTTCAAATTCCATCATCATTATGAGTCCATACAATGCCCCTCTAGTTTTATTTCATCATCCTTTCCCCTTCGTCCTAATTATTCTCATATACATTGTTCTTCCCATCAGAGATGTTCACATTAATATATCCAATATGTTTCCTTAGGCATCTGAAAATACAGCCCTGAGATATAATATATGGTTGTTTTCTCTCTGTGTTTATGTATATTTTGAATATATAAAAATTGTTTTGGCCTATAGAATTCATTCCATATTTCCAAGATCCATCTACATTGCTATATATAAAAATGGTTAACTATTTCTTCCCATTGTGTGTATATGCTACACCTTCTAATTAGCTATTTCCCCAGGGATGAACATTAAGCTTCTTGCTAACACAAATAATGCTAGGATACCACACTCTAAAATATCCCCTTAAGGATTTGTACGCAATATAAACCCAGGTGAAGGAATGATTTGTATACAGAATTACATGAATAATTAATTTCACTAGGTATTGTGAGTTACACTCCCACCAATAGTGCATGAAATTTCTGATTTCTCAACATCCTAGCCAGCACTTAGTATTAGCTGACTTTGTAATTTTTAGTGATTCTTTGTTGACTTAATCTGAATTTCTCTGATTACAAGTGAAGTTGAACATCTCTTCATGTACATTTTGGCTGTTTAGAATTCCCCTACCGTGAATTGTCTATTTTAGTCCTTGTTCAATTTTTTAGTTTCCTTGTACATTTTAGTAGTTCCTTATATATTCTACATGTTAATCACTTTTTAGTGTTAAAAAATATCACCTCCTAATGTATCTGCAACCAGTTTGTCTGTCTTATCTTCTATGTATAGAAATATCCAGTTTTAATATGATCACATCCATCAATTTCCACCACCCACCCTTAAAGTCTGTTTTTTTTAGGTCTTGTTTAAAAATCCTTTCCCATCCCAAGTTTACGAAGAAAGCTTCATGTATTTTACTGACTTCATAGTGTTGCCTTTTATAGTTAGGGTTTTCATTCATTCAAAATTTATTTTTGTATTTGGAGTGTGGTAAGAATCTAAGTTTATTTTTTCCTATGTTTTGAGCTACATCTTAAATAATCTCTCTTTCCTCTATGAGTTATGATGTTAATTTCTATTATATTCCACATTCTCATATATAACATAGGCTTGTTTACTGATTCCCTATTCAGTCGCATCAGTTCTTTTTTTGTCCATTCCTATACTGGTATCATATTATTTTTATTGCTATGGTTTTATAACATATCTTAATATATCCAACACGACAAGTTCCCTCTCTTTGCTCTTCTTTTTAAAAAACTCACCTTATTTATTTGTGGTCTATTACTATTATGTGCACATTTTATTAACTAATTAATTGTCTAGTTCTTCACAGAATCCTGATGAAATTTTCATTAAAATTGCGTTGAATTTATATATCAATTTAGGGAGAATGATATTTTTGTAATATTAGTCTCGTTCATGAACATGGTACCTTTCTCTTTTTACTTAGATCTTGTTTTTTGTCCTTTAATAGGGCTTGAAAAGCTCTCTGTAAAGGATGGATTCATTCATTAGTTTATATCCTATGTACTTTGTAGTTTTTATTGCTATTGTGAATGGAATTGCATTTCTATACTAATTTGCAGTTGGTCACTGTTCATATATAAGAATGTTATTATTTTTATATAGAATTTAAATGATTAATACACATATTTATAAGATTTCTTATATACTAATTATGTAAATGCTATGTGTGTTCACTATTATTGTTTTGTTGCCTATCATCAATCTTGCATCTGCACAACCTTTCTGAACTCCCCTATTAGTTCTAATAGTTTGTCTGTTGATTCAGTTGGGTCTTCTGGTAGAAGATCTAATAATCTGTAAACAGTGAAACGTTTGGGTTGTCCATTCTATCCAATCCTTATACTTCCTACTTTTTTGGAAGGAAAAAATATTGTGTTGACTGACAACCCCTCACCATATTCAGTGGAAGCTATCATAACAAGACTCTTTCTTGTTCCTAAACATGACATGTCACAAATTTTTTCCCTCAGTTTGCTAATAGATATTTATTTAAAGTTTTTGTTAAGGCTGGGAATGGTGGGTCATGCCTGTAACCCCAGGACTTTGGGAGGCCAAGGTGGACAGATCACCTGAGGTCAGGAGTTTGAGACCAGCCTGACCAATATGGTGAAACCCCATCTCTACTAAAAATACAAAAATTAGCTGGGCATGGTGGCCAGCACCTGTAGTCCCAGCTACTCAGGAGGCAAACTCAGGAGAATTGCTTGAACCCACGAGGTTGCAGTGAGCTGAGATCACACCTCTGTGTTCCATCCTGGGCGACAGAGTGAGACTCTGTCTCAAAAAAAAAAAAATAATTGCCCAAAGTACCTTTCCAAGGTTGAAGTAAGTTAGGGCTAAGAAATCGGGGCTGGCCCAAGATCTCTAAAAAAAAAAAAAAAAAAAAAAAAGCTTTTGTTAAATTAAAAAATTATCTTTTATTCATAGTTGTTCTAACACTTTAAAATATCTCATAATTAGATGTTAAACATTTTCAAATGGTCTTTGTATATGTTGAAGTCATTTTTCCCCTTTAGTCCACTAATATGATAAATTACATTATGGGATAAAATTTGCATTGACATGTTTTATTAAAACATGGTTAAAATAAGCTAATATTTATTTAGAATTTAGCTTTTTTTTTTTTTTTTTTTTTTTTTTTGTTGTTTTTTTTTTTTTTTTTTTTTTTTTGAGATGGAGTCTTGCTCTGTCACCAGTCTGGAGTGCAAAGGCACGATCTCAGCTCACTGTAACCTCTGCCTCCTGGGTTCAGGTGATTCTTCTGTCTCAGCCTCCTGAGTAGCTGGTACTACAAGCGCCAGCCACTAGGCCTAGCTAATATTTGTATTTTTAGTATAGACGGAGTTTCACCATGTTGGCCAGGATAATCTCCATCTTTTGACCTTGTGATCCACCCCCATCGGCCTCCCAAAGTGTTGGGATTATAGGCATGAGCCACAGCGCCCAGCCTAGAATTCCACCTTTTTGTTCATAAGTGAGCTAATAACTCACTTATGGCTAACAAGTAGCTAATAACTTTCTTTTCTTATACTGTCCTAATAGAGTGGTTGTCTGAAGATTATAATTAACTTCTTAAAATGAATTGAGAGTTGAAGATTTAAAATGAGTTGTGCAGCTGTCCTTCACTTTCTTTTTTCTGCAACACTTTGCATAAACTGGACTTATCTCTACTGGGAAAGGTTTGAAGAATGCATCTTCAAAACAATCTGATCCTGTGGATTAATTTTTCAATCTTGTTCCAACTGCTTTATAAGATACAGAGACTGAAAGTAACATCTACATGTTTCAGATTCTCCAGCAGTTAGGATTTTGAGTGCAATTTGGGTTCTCTTAATAATATTCACTGTGGGAGATTTTGATTCAAGATTGAATTATGTGGAAACAGGGTACAGTACATTTGGTTTTATAGTATAGGTTGTGGCAGTGGCAGTGTGATACTAAAACCAGTACAGCTGGTGGCAAATTCCTGATCATAAAATAGTGGCTGCAGTTCTCTTAGTTGTCCAGTTCTGCTGGGGTTTGGAGATAATTCTTGGAAACTCAGCCAGTCTGTTATTTAAGTCTTTATAGTACTTCTATGATCTATATACATTTCCTTTCTAAATTTTATTTATTTATTTATTTTGTTTTGAGATAGGGCCTCACTCTGTTGCCCAGGAGTACAGTGGCACTGATCAAAGCTCATTGCCACCTCTGAGCCACAGGCTCAAGCCATCCTCCCACTTCAGCCCGAGTAGCTGGGACTGCAGGGACACACCACCATGCCCGGCTGTTTTGTGTGTAATTTTTGGAGATACAGGGTTTTGCCATTTTGCCCAGGTGGGTCTTGAACCCTTGAGCTCAAATGATCTGCCCTCCTAGGCCTCCCTAAGTGCAGGAATTATAGGCATGAGCCACCATGCTGGGCCTCATACATTTCTTAATAAAGTGTTTTCAGATTATAATAGGTAGAGTGGATTTGCTAAACTAGAATAAAGAACTTTGAGCATAACAAACATTACCTACACTGGAGGCCTGAGAGGTGATACGAAATGTCTTTCATAGCTAACAGGCAATTCAAGTTTTCTACTTTTTCTCAGGCAAATTATTCTTGGAAGTTTATTTCTGTTTTCATTTAAGTTTTTCAGTACTATTGTTATATAGTTCATTATTTTTGAAATATTTCTTTTTTAAAAATAAAAATAAAATAAAATATAAATAAATTTATTTATATAAATAAAATATAAAAAATAAAGATAATTACTACTATTTCTATAGGTGATTCTCTTTTGGAGGTTGAATTTTAATTTTTTAGTGTCTTTTATTATTTGTATTGACCAGGATTCTCCAGAGATACAGAATCAATAGATAGATAGATATATAGATGATAGATAAGAGGGGGATTTATTGGAGAAATTGTGACTATGGAAGATGAGAAGTCTAGCAACCCATCTGTAAGTGAGAGGGAGACTCTGGGATGTAGATGGCTAAGTTTGGATGCCTCAGAAGCACGGAAGCTGATGATGTATTTCTCAGCCTCGCAATGCCACTGCTGTTAAGTCCTGAAATCCAAAAGCCAGAGAGCCTAGTGTTCTGTTGTCCAAGGGCAGGGGAAGAAGAGTGTTCTAGCTCTGAGGGCCGGGGGTGTGAGGTGGGGAGAAGAGAGATCTTTTCTCTGCTGTTTTTTGTTTTATCTAGGCCCCAAGCTCAGTGGATGCTGCCAGTTCACACTGAGGGCAGACCTTCCTTGCTGGGTCCCTGACTCACATGTCAATATCCTCTGGAAACATCTGTGGGCAGACACACCACAGGTAATGCTTTATCAGTATTCTAAGTATTTCTTAATCCAAACAAGTTGACAACTAATATTAACAATCACAATTTGTTTGATCAGCTTTGTCAGATACTTGTACGTTTTTAAAAATCTCTTCAAATAAATAGGGTTTTGATAGTTAAATTATCTGTACTAATTTTTTCTTTACCATTTTATTTATTTTCTTACTTGTATAATCTCGTCCCATCTTGTTTCCACATATTTATTCCTTTGTTTCTTTTTTCTAGCTCTTTGAGCTTTATATTTGCTTTATTTTTCTCAATTTTTCTTGTTTTTGATAAATGCATTCAGTCTAAAGAATTTTTTAATTTCTCCCTTTTAATCCAATGAATATTAATTACTTTCAATTCCTAGAGTTATGAGATTTTAAAAATCCACCTTTTTAGTGTTCATTCTTTTTTTTTTTTTTTTTTTAGACAGAGTTTCGCTCCTCACCCAGGCTGGACTGCAACGGCGCAATGTCAGCTCTCTGCAACTTCTGCCTCCCAAGTTCAAGCAATTCTCCTGTCTCAGCCTCCTTAGTAGCTGGGATTATAGGCATGCACTACCACACTCTGCTAATGTTTGTATTTTCAGTAGAGATGAGGTTTCACCATGTTGGCCAGGCTGGTCTGAAACTCCTGACCTCAAGTGATCCACCCTCTCGGCCTCCCAAAGTCTTGGGATTACAGATGTGGGCCACTGTGCCCGGCTTTCGTGTTTATTCTTAAATTATATACTGATGAAAGAACATAATCTCCATTACAGGAATTCTTTGAAATATTTGAAGTTTTCTTTATGACTTCATTCATGGTGATTTTTGTGGATGTTCCCTATGAGTTTTAAAAAATATGTATTCTATGCTGAGTATAAGATACTCTATCTTCATTTATTACTTTTAGTTTATGAATTAGATAATTTTATATCATTTTGATTATATTTTTTGGTCAGCTTGTTTCATCAGTATTTAAGAGAGGTGGGTTAAATTATTAATTTTAATTGACTTGTTGGTTTTTTCCCATAGTTCTGTCCACTGCCTCCTCTTATCACTCAGCAGTGGTATACTAAAGGAAGGCATAATTTCTATTAGTATCTTCAAGACATTCCCAACATGGCATTCTTTGATATGGATATTTTTTCAATCTTAATATAAAAAATTTATTGCTATGCTTCAGATTTCACACAGCAACTAGGCTTTAAGACATTACTACTTGTGAAATTTCCATGTAGTATTAAAGGGAAACTAGGGGCCAGGTGCGGTGGCTCATGCCTATAATCCCAGCACACTGGGAGGGTGAGGTGGGTGGATTGCCTGAGGTCAGAAGTTTGAGACCAGCCTGACCAACATGGTGAAACCCCGTCTCTATTAAAAATCAAAATTAGCCAGGTGTGGTGGTGCCTGCCTGTAATCCCAGCTACTTGGGAGGCTGAGGCAGGAGAATCGCTGAAACCTGGGAGGTGGAAGTTACAGTGAGCTGAGATCACGCCACTACACTCCAGCCTGAGCAACAGAGTGAGATTTTGCTTCAAAAAAGAGAAAAAAGAAACCAGAAACTCTCTAGACAAGCATTACTGAGCTGAGTAAGCCCTCTTCTCTGATTCTAAAATCAGGCAGCCCAAGATGCTATTAACTACCCTTTTTGCCCATCTTCCTTTTGATGATATAAGCATATTAGCAACAAACAATTATCTGAAATGAATATTAAAGTTTTAAAGGCATAAATCCCTTTCCAAATATATATTCTGTATAAGACCAAAGTTTTTTCACATACTTTTGCCAAAACGACATGAATAAATGCAAAATGCAAAACAACATCAATGAATAAATGCACAGCAGAATGAATGCAGAAAAAGATATATGAATCCAGCCACCTTTTATTAAGCTAGGCATTAAAGAGGTTTGAAAAAAGATAAAACAGTGTCACTTTTCTTAAAAAAAAAAGCTCCCTTTGGAAAATATAGTTTTTCATAAAATATACTGTGTATGCTAACATGTAACAGAACATTTAATTATTTTTAAATGAATTAATCAATAAATATCTCAGTTTTCATCTTAATAGTTTTAATTTCTAATATGGTAAAAAAATATTGATATAATCCACATAAACATAAATTAAGCCCTTTGAGGTACTCAGTTTTTAAGAGGGTAAAAGTGTTCTTGACCAAAATGTTTGGGAATCACTGAATTATTTCATTTCCTTTGAATTGCAATTGAGGAATCTGATACAGTGTGGCTAGATGACTCAATTCAAGTCAGAAAGCTACTTCATTTTGATGACTTCAGAATTTTAAAAGCTTATTTTATATTTGAAAACAAAAATTTTAATTTTATGAATTAAATGATTGATTTTGCTGAATGCTATTGCACTATTATGGGTACTTATAGTAAAGTAATTATAAGGCTCTTTTGACTTTTTAAAATCTTTGAAAAAACTCTACATAATGCATCGTATCAAACTATATTTATTGCAAGTCCCAATGTCTTTGAGAATGACGGATAGTATCCTTTCAGAATCAAAATTATATTTTGGATAAGTTAGCAATCCTTTCTCCAGCTCTATTATTTGTTGAGTTCCACAGGGTCTTAAGAAAATGGATGCTAATATCAGAAAGTTTTTTCATTTCAAAATAAGGAATGTGTCTGCAATGCTCTATTTATATGATACATAAAACACATAAACTTTGTAACTTTATAAGCTTATAAGGCATATTTCCCTGATTTTCTACTAAAGTTTTGAGGCTATCCTGAGATATTTAAGTGTCATATTCTAAAAACATAATTTAAAATGATTTGAGACAATTCTTCAGCCTAGTTAAATTCCAAATTTATCTTTAGATCTAACTGCAACACAATCCCCAAAATTAATTAGACATATGCACTGTAATCCTTCTAGTATCTCCAAGAATATGGCATCCTTCATGATACAAAATCTTTTGATGCCATGATGTAATGAGTGTTGTTTCACACCAATATAGACACAAAAATCATGCAGTATTTGCAATAAATAGAAACTGTTTTACATAGCATCTTGGTGAGGTAAGCTTGTATTAAATCTTTTTAACAAAACAAGAAGCTAAGCTGTAGAGACCTGTTCAGACTTGCCTAGGGTAAATCAGAATTACTGCTGAAGCTGAGCATACAGATTTACAGTTTTTGGAGTTTGTGACCACACAATAATGATATCCTCTCTTGCAGTTAGCATCAAGATATACTTGAGATATATTTTACTCTATAGTTGTGTACCTCAGGTAACATGAATAAAGGACATGACTTAGTAGCATGAGTTGAATTTATTCAGAAACTAGAATTCTCGTACCTTTTTTCCTCTAATTAATTAGCATGATTACAAATAGTTTATTTTGAGGACATGTTTAATCTGCCAGTAGCTGAATACTCAAAAAGAAATTTGCTTTTGAAAAATAAAGGAAGTGTTCAACATTTAATAAATATTAACTGAGTGACCGCCATGTGCTGGGAGTTTAAGATGCAGGGATGAACACGACAGGCAAGGTCACTGCTCTGATAGCTTACATTTGAGTAGGATATGCAAAGTAAACAAACAAATAACTTCAGCTAATAAAGTACTCTATAAAAATAAAAGAGTAATAATACAAAGTGATAAGAGAAAGATAAGCTACTTTACATATGGTGATGAGTGGAGGCTTCTTGGGGAAGTTGACATTTGAGCTGAGTCCTGAAAGAGAAGAAGCTAGTCCTGCAAACATTGGGGAGGGACCTGCATATACAAGGACCTGAAGTGAGAGGGAGCTTGTTGTGCTTGGGTTGGGTGAGAATATAAACAAACAGAAAGGAGTGTAGCTATAGTTTAGTGCACCACAGTGAGATGGAGGGAGGTGGAAGGTTAGCGTACCAGGGTGAGCCCAGATGGGGCAGGTTCTTGTAGGCTGTGGTAGAGTTTGGATTTTGTTTTGTTTTGTTTTGTTTTGAGACAAAGTCTCACTCTGTCATGAGTTTGGATTTTAAGTGTGAATGGGAAACCACTGGGAGATTTTAAGATACAAGGTCACATGATATAAGAAGGGAGATCAACTGAGTGAGAGATGATGGTGGTTTGAAGCTTGGTGATAGCAATAAAAATGGAGGAGGGCACACACATTTAGGTTATATTTTGGAGATGGTGCTGACAGGACCTACCAATGGATTGGACATGGGAGAGAGGGAATGAGACAATGTACATATTTCCACACATAAAATGTTAACTATTAAGTCATAACAAATGCACCATCCAAAAAGTAAAACCTAAACTCATCAAAATTAAAACTCATTCTGTAAAGCTCCGCAAGGTGGCTCCCGCCTGTAATCCCAGCACTTTGGGAGGCCCAGGTGGGCAGATCACCTGAGGTCCGGGAGTTTGAGATCAGCTGGCCAACGTAGTGAAACCCTGTCTCTACTAAAAATACAAAAATTAGTCAGGCATGGTGGTGAGCACCGTAATCCAGCTACTTGGGAGGGTGAGGCAGGAGAATCCCTTGATCCTGGGAAGCAGAGGCTGCAGTGAGCCGAGATCACACCACTGCACTCCAGCTTGGGCAACAGAGTGAGACTCTGTTTCAAAAAAAAAAAAACAAAAAAACCCTAAATCTTCGAAAGACTCTGTTAACAGGACAAAAAGGCAAGCTACAAACAGGAAGAAAATACTTGAAACCACATATCCAACAAAGGACTAGTAAATGAAATATATAAAAAAATTTTCAAAACTCAGCAGTGTAAGAAAATCCAATTAGAACATGAACAAAAGACATGAAGACATATTTCACACACACAATAATATAGATGGCAAATAAACACATGAAATGATGCTCAACATCATCATCATTCATTGGGGAAATGCAAATTAAAACCACTAGCCGTCTGGGTGGGGTGGCTCATGCCTGTAATCCCAGTACTTTGGGAGGCTGAGGTAGGTGGACCATGAGGTCAGGATTTCCAGACCTGCCTGGCCAACATGGTGAAATCCAGTCTCTACTAAAAAACCAAAAAATTAGCTGGGCATAGTGGTGGGCACCTGTAATCCCAGCTACTAAGGAGGCTGAGGCAGGAGAATCACTTGTACCTGGAAAGCAGAGGTTGCAGTGAACTGAGATTGTGCCACTGCTCTCCAGTGTGGGTGACAGAGTGAGACTTCGTCTCAAAAAACAAAACAAAACAAAAAAACCACAAGCTATCAGTGTGGTAATGAATTTCTATTTTACATTGCTTTGGCATCCACTTTCAATATAAGCTGGGCTTTTTCACACCAGAGATAGGACTCTGTCACCTTGGACACAGTTTTCAGTTTGAGGCTCCCTTCCCCCAGTTCCCCAATGTGGTATATCCAGGCATGTGCCTTATACAACTGCTCTCTGGTGACCACTTCCCTAGGGGGTGGCTAGGTGCAGGCTCCTTGACTGGCCCTGCTGATCCTCACACATGGGACGGACTATGCAGACATGCCACAGTGACTACCTCTCAGTCACAGTGTGACCCCCTAGAACTCATGCCTGCTTACTTTAAGCCCACCAATTAAACTCCCTGCTAGAAATCTGTTTGGAAACTCTTTGGACCCAATAAGGGTAATGGCCTACAGGTCCCTTTCTCTCCCTGTCAGCACTCTCTGACCTCTGTGTGTGTGGGCTCCAGGAGTGTCATGTGCTCTCAACCTGAAAGTAATAAAATCTTTATTTCTATTTTATGTCTCTCCTAATCATTCAAAGTGTGCTCTCTATCTTAAAAATCCTAAATTTAAATAAACATATCTATTAAAATGGGCAAAATAGGCCACACACATGCATATAATCTCAGCACTTTGGGAGGCTGAGGCAGGAGGATGACTTGATCTCAGGAGTTTGAGATTAGCTTCTCCAACATAGTAAAACCACATCTCTGCAACATGAAAAAAAAAAAAAGAAAGATCAGCCAGGCCTGGGGCAGATGCCCACAATCCTGCTGCGGGTGGTTGGTGCCCCACCCTACTTCCAGCATTGAAGTGGGCAATTCACTTGAGCCCAGGGAGATCAGGCTTCAGCAAGCCTTGATTATGCTACTGAATTCCAGCCTGAGCAACACAGAAAGACCCTGTCTCAAAATAAACAAACAAAGTAAAATGAAAAAATAAAGAAAACACTGGAAAGGATGTAGAGAAACTAGGTCATTGATACATTGCTGGTGAGAATATAAAATAATACAGATGCTCTGAAAAACAGTTTGGCAGTTTCTTTAAAAAAGAAATATGCCTCTACTATGTAACACAATAACTGAACTTCATTCATCTAGTCCAAAGAAATGATGACTTGCATTAATATAAAAATCTGTACATGAATTTTTACAGTAGCTTTATTTATAACAGCAAAAACTGGAAACAAACTATTAATATATGTCCTTCATTGAGCAAATAGTTAAGCAAACTATAGTACATCCATACAATGGAATATAATTTTCCACAAATTTCTAGGAAAAATTGGATAGAATGGAAAAAGATAAGACAATTAGGATACAAATCAGAATACATGTCATCCACAGGTTGTGGTTATAGAAATGAAGAATGCTAACTGTCAGTGGTACAACCAGAAGCAAAACTACAGTCACAGGGTAGATATGGAGGCTGAAGGAGAGGTGGGATGCTTCTTGTTTAGGAAAATGGGTGGATATTGACCCTAATTTCTGAAATAGGAAATGCTATAGGAGTAAAATTGTTTTTAGTGGATGATAAATTTAGGTTTTATTCATGTTAAGTTTGAGATTGTCTTAGTCCATTTGTGCTGTTGTAACAAAGTACCACAGACTGGGTAATTTATGAAGAACAGAAATGTATTTCTAACAGTTTTGGAGGTGGGAAGTCCAGGATCAAGTTGCCAGCAGATTTGTTGTCTGGTGAAGGTCCAGTTTCTGCTTTCAAGATGGCACCTTGAATGCTGTATCCTTCAGAGGGGAGGAATGCTATTCTACATGGTAGAAGGTAGAAGGGCAAAAGAGGAACTCTCTCTGCCAAACCTTTTTTATAAGAATACTTCATGAAGGCAGAGCCCTTTACAACTTAGTCACATCCCATAGGCCACACCTCCCAATACTGTTGCATTCAGGATTAAGTTTCAATATGAATTTTTGGAGGAGACAAAAACCTACTGCCAGCTTCCACCTCCAAATTGGGGATTACAATTCAACATGAGATTTGGCAGGGTGAGGCAGCAAAATATTGTATAAAATGCTAAGTGGTTTAGGTACTTATCCTCTTGAAGCCAGACATGTGCTCACTAATATGGTAGCTCCTAGCTATGTACACCACAGCAGAAACTGTGGAGGGCATTCTAGTAAGGCGTATGTTAGGCAACTAGCTACACAAGCAGTCTCTAACTAACAATGGTTCCACTTATAATTTTTTTTTGAGACATGAGTTTCACTCTTATTGTTCAGACTGGAGTGCAATGGTGTGATTTCAGCTCACTGTAACCTCCGCCTCCCAGGTTCAAGCGGTTCTCTTGCCTCAGCCTCCCAAGTAGCTGGGATTACAGGTGCCCACCACCAGTCCAGCTAATTTTTGTATTTTTAGTAGAGACGGGGTTTTACCATGTTGGCCAGGCTGGACTCAAACTCCTGACCTCTGTTGCTCCACCTGCCTTGGCCTCCCAAAGTGCTGGGATTACAGGCAGGAGCCACTGTGCCTGGACTACTTAACAATTTTTTGACTTAATGATGTATTTATTGGGACATAGCCCCATCATAAATTGGGGAGCATCCTGAATTGTGGAGCATAGGTTTGGAGGAGTCATTCTCCAGGAGCTTGGGGAGAGATGCATAAGTCATAATGTGGATCTCTCTTTATTTCCTTAAAATAAGTGCCTATAAGTAAATTGCTTCTTCAAAAAGTATGAATTCTGTGAGGACTTACCAAATTTCTTCCTCCTCTTCCTACCACACACACTCCCAAGTGGCCCTTATGTTGCTATAATAAATAGATGCTACTGATGGGCATGTAAGATACTCTACAGGTTAGTTGGAGCCTTTGTGTGGTGGCTCACACCTGTAATCCCAGTAGTTTGGGAGGCCGAGGCAAGTGGATCACCTGAGGTCAGGAGTTCGAGACCAGCCTGACCAACATGGAGAAACCCATCTCTACTAAAAATACAAAATTAGCCAGGCATGGTGGTGCATGCCTGTAATCCCAGCTACTTGAAAGGTTGAGCAAGAGAATCCCTTGAGCCTGGGAGGTGGAGGTTGCAGTGAGCCAAGATCACGCCATTGCACTCCAGCCTGGGCAACAAGAGCAAAACTCTGTCTTGAAAAAATAATAATAATAATAAATTCATTAGTTGGAAGAGAGATTTCAGAATTATATCCCCTTCTATGTAAAAATTGCAACAACCCTCTGCCTTACTTGAACAGATTTGTAAATATTACATGGTAGTACATATCTGTGTCAGTACAGTTCCAGGCAGGAAAACAAATCATTCAAAGTATTTTAAACAGACACAATTTACTATGGAGAAATAGTTAAGCAGGTATTGAAGGCTAAAAGACCAAAAAGGGAGAAGATTGAATTAGAAATTTTAAACTTCAGGATGGCTACCATTCCTTGAGCTGGTGGAACAGAAGGCAGAAGTAGTAGTATCATAGCAAAGAGCAAACTCATTGTTAAGGGTGTCACCCTCTTAAGGTGAAGAAAAGAGGTGCTCTAGACTTTGTAATGGACATAGGCATTGCTCTAGATGCCAGTAGCAGAGCGTAAAAGAAATGGACAATAGTTTTCCCATGTTCCACCTTTTGATTTCCTTCCTGTGCCTTCAGTGGGCAGAGTCTTACAGGAAACCATCTAACAAAGAAGGCTGGGAAATGTAGTCTGTGTACTCCCTGCCTAGCCATCATCTCAAAGCAAAGGGTAGGTGAGTATGGGGCTCAAAGATTACAGGCAAATAACCTGCATAGCACCTTAACAGGAAAAAAAAAATCCTCCATTTGATAGTAAACGCCGTAAAGAAAAATTGACTTATTTCGTAGTTAATCTTTGATGAACTCTATAGACTCTAGGGCTTGTCACAGTGCTTGCCATATAAAATGTTCAATCAATATCAACAGATATTTAAATGAATAAATGCCTATTCTTACCATTGGTAAAATTTAAATCAGTATTCAACTTAAATGATTGGCAGGTAATACAATTGATTTTTAAAGAAATACATTTTAACTCATATAGACATTAATGTTTTACAGCATCCAAATAGTGCTGACATTACTCAAGGAATTTAGAAATACTTGTTCAAAATTGCCTTTCAGACCTAGTTCTTGAGAAATACATTATAATTATTTTTATAAAAGTGGGCAAGGACCAGTGGAAACTAGTCCTTGCCCGCTTTTGGCCCAGCCTGACTCAACTGGTTTTAATCTGGATGATTTAATATTATTTTTGAAAATTAAATCCACTCTCAAAGAACAGACTTGTTACTAATTTTGGTAAGTACTTACCACGACTTCCAATTAAACTTGAGGCAACATGATGTTTTAGTCCACTTCCGCCGAGATGGCAAATGTGGTGAATAATAATCGTAATAACTCAAATAAGACTTTGGCCTTTGCTACCTTCCTTTGAGGAGAGAATCACCACCTCCTAGCCCTCACCCTTCATCCTGCATCCCCGAAATTACTTCCGAGTAATTTCAGGAAGCTATGTGTTTCCTTACCACTTGGGTTATTTTCAGTTAAGACAAATGTACAAGCACAAAAAGGAGTCCCTTAGCTTCTGACTCCTAGGACATAACCCAAGACACACTTTACTGTCACACACTCATTTCCCTAAACGGAAACAGCTCTATGTGCCACGTTCTGTTTTTCCTTTCAATCACAGCTCTGTGAGGTAGCGATTACTCCTACCTCACTTATTACTCCCAGTTTACCGATGAGGAGACTCAGGCTCAGGAAGGTGGTTAACTAGCCAAGGCCACTTGGCTAGGAAGTGAGAGACCAAGGTTCACTCCTGGGCAATCTGGCTTAAGTTTGTGTTCTCAGTTAAAACAAACAAAAAAGTTAAAGGTATCTGGCAATTTTTTAAACGTCAGGAATTGTCATCTGTGTAATCAATTGAAAAGGGAGCCAGGCGCGGTGGCTCACGCCTGTAATCCCAGCACTTTGGGAGGCTGAGGCAGGTGGATCACGAGGTCAAGAGATCGAGACCATCCTGGTCAACATGGTGAAAACCCGTCTCTACTAAAAACACAAAAAATTAGCTGGGCATGGTGGCGCGTGCCTGTAATCCCAGCTACGCAGGAGGTTGAGGCAGGAGAATTGCCTGAACCCAGGAGGCGGAGGTTGTGGTGAGCTGAGATCGTGCCATTGCACTCCAGCCTGGGTAACAAGAGCGAAACTCCTTCTCCAAAAAAAAAAGAAAAGGGAATCAACACTTCGGAAACAGTGTGATACACCAAGGGAGTCTGATACCCTGAGAGGCAGAGATAAAGGAGAGGTCGGTGACTGTCCTCCTTCCGACCAGCTCAGATCATCCCATCCCGAGGCGACCTAGAGGCCTGAATACCCTTGTAGCGCTATAGACCCTTTTGTGTCCCTTCATAGTGGCGTCAGATCGCGAGCGTACGGAAGGAGGCGGGACTTCCGGGCCAAGCGAGCCAATTCTTGCCGCGCCGGAAGTACCTACTGAGGAAAGCATGGTGGTTCCTCTGTTCTTAAGGTCCCGGTGAATACTGTGTTCCACAGACTCGGAAGAAAAGTTGGACAAGGGTTCACTGGCGATTGACAAATATTCGGGGTAGTTAAAAACAGCAGTTGGAACATGGATAGCCGATTGCAGGAGATCCGGGAGCGGCAGAAGTTACGGCGACAGCTCCTCGCGCAGCAGGTCCGCGGCCCTGGTGGTCCCCGTGGGAGGGATCGCGAATACGAGTGCGCGGTCGCCTCCTACTTCCACACCCCGCCTTTTTTTGTCCCCTCTCTACCTGCCGCTGTCAAGGCCTTTCTGGTCCTGCGATCCTGATCTCTGGTTCTCCCTTTCTTGTTCTCAACTTTCGCGGTGCGCCGAATGTTTTTCTGTTTCCTTCCGCGGTCTTTGTTATGCTAAACCGAATGCTAAGATTGGTCTCGAATCTGTGGAACGCCCACCAAGTGTCTGGCAAGGATGTACGCTTTGGTCTTTCTAAATTACCGCAGTTCACGCCAGGATGAGTGGCATGTTATCCCCTACGTTTCTCTTCACTGTTTAAATCATCATCTGTTTCTTACTTTTTCTCGTCGTCAGCACCAAATTCTTGAGATTGTGGTTTCATTGTGAAATACGTTTGTAGTATTTGACGTCTTTCTTAAGACTGCACTGGAAGTAGCCTAAGTGTAAATTTTAGATTCTGCATCTTATGTACAGTATCCTTGTCACACAGTTAATATTTGAAATCTTACTCTGTGTTAGTCGCAATAATCTGAAACAGGTAGTGTTTCCTAAACTTAACAAATAATGAAATAGGCTCCATAGGTTAAGGAATTTTACTCCTGGTTGCTCACTTCTCGGCTGGGCAATACAACCTAGGTTTGTCTCCCCAAAGCTTGTCTTCTAAACCATTGTCCTTCACTGCTTCTTGTATATGAGTAAGTTAACATTTGCCGTTCAGTAGGGTATACGTGAAGAATACAGATTGTGCACAGTTCTACTTAAAATCGAGGCTATATTTTCCATTCTACCATTCAGATCAGTAAAAGTGATTAGAAGAAATGCTCATGGAGTGTAATTGGTCATCTTCCTGTTATTTTTCAGTCATGAAACTTGGTTTTAGTAAATGGAATTCTGAAATCTATTTATGATCTGATGAACAGATTTATGGTATACTGCTGAAACAATGGGAACTTGGAATCACATTTTTCCCTTGTCCCTCTGGCATTGTAATCCTGGACAAATCAAGTATCTTTTCTAAGTCTTATTTTCCCCAACTTCTTCAAAAATGTTCAGTAGCTCTTTGTTGCTACCACAGAAGATGTTTTACTCCTTAATATTGAATTCAGACTTCTATTTGACTCAGGATACATTCATAGGACAATTATTGAATGTTTTACACTCAACAAATTGCAAGGGGCTCTAGTTGGCATTGGCAAATGAACTACAAGTAATAGGTAGCCCCTATCCTTAAAGAGCTTAAAAAGTGCATAAAGTTTAATGATGGTTGCCATTTTTAAAGTCTGTTCTAATTATGTGTCAGACTTTAAGATTTTTACATACATTATCTTGCATCCTACATATCAGATTGTATCAGCATTTTATAGATGAAGAAATTAAGCTCAAAGAATTGAAGTTACATGCCTAAAGCCAAAAAGCTGGTAAGTTTGCAAGCTGCAATTTTTAACTTAGGCCCTATCTTTATTAGTACATTTAGCTGTCTGCTGGTCTTCTAGTTGGACATGAACCATTCTGCTTTAGTAAGGATGCCCAATATAATCAATGACAAACATCCTCTTCCTCTTTACCAATTAACTTCAGCCTCTCTTTCACTTACTTTTCTGTTTATGATGAACATGGCAGACTGGTTTCTTACTCTCCAGAACACGCTTTGTGCAGTATACCCTTTATGATGTTTGAAATTGTTCTCCTTCCGTTCTGAATTCCTTGTAGCTTCCATGTCACAGCTTACAACATAGTGATGAAATCTGTCCCGATGACCTTGGCTTAGGCGCATGCTTTGAGCTTTCATTGTCCTTATTGTTGAGTCCACTACTATATATCGTTTGTTAATTGTCAAACAGAATACAAACTGTTCGGGTGCAAAGTCTTTGCATTTGACTCCTGTTGGGTTAATCTTCTATCCCAGCATTGGTTCTTGCACAAAATAAGCTTTTAATAAATGTTTGTTGATTGATGAAATATCAGTGTAGAGCACAACTCAGTGTGTATAATTTGCTTTGGTCTGCTGAATGAAGACGTTGGATGCATTAGGTAGGCCCAGACCATGATGTTGGCAATTGGATGCTATCACCAGCAACTTATACCTGCCTTTTATTTCAGCTTGTTTTGTTTTATGAATTAGTTGCACTCTACTTAGCCTTATCTTAACCATTATTTGTTCACATTTGTTAACTTCAAAAGATATCAAATTGTTATAATTATTCAGATAACGTGTTTAGTGCAACCATAACCAAAAAAAAAAAAAAAAAAAATGTTGACCTGTGAGAAGGCAGTTAAACATGTAAGCCAAATTATGATTTAATACATTTCTCCTGTGATACATTGTATCCTAATTGAGACCCTAGTAGGAAATACCATTTGTTCATTCAGCAGATATTGATTAACATTTACTGTTAGTCAAGTGTTATACTAGTTGCTGAACTTATAGGCAGGGTCTTCCTCTAGGGATTTTACATTTTATTGGGGAGAAGTGAACAAAAACTGATAAAATAATTGAAGTATGCAAATAAAATAATTGAAAGTTGTGACTATGAAATAAACAATATAAATAGAAAGTGAAAGATACAATAAAGTTGTATTAAGTGCCATGAAATTGATAAGGAAGCAAGGTAAAAAGGAGAATAATGGAAGGGAACTGCCTATCCATACATTTATGGAAAAAAATCTCTGAGTAAATAATGTGTACTCATCTGAGATAGGAAAAGAAAGGAGTCAGTTACGGGAAGAAAGTTAGATAGCATTCCAACTATAGGAAGTAGGTCTGTTGCCTCCTGACTAAGGAGAAAAGGAGTGAGGAAGAGTTTATGGAGGAGTTGAAATTTCAAGAAGAGTCGATATATTGGAAGAGCTTTATCATTGGGGAAACCTGAGGGGAGTCATATTGTGTGGGTGGACTACAAGGTTAGTGGATAGTTGTTTAAGATCAAGGCTGGTGACTTGCTAGTCTGATATTTTAGTATGCTTCCTCCCTTTTCCTGAGGTAAATGGACTGTTTAGTACAGATTTCTTCATGCCCTTCTTGTGCTTAAAATATGTATATTTCGAGATAAGGTCTTGATCAGTCACAGGCTGGAGTGCAGTTATGTGATCTTGGCTCACTCCAACCTTGAGCTCCTGGGCCCATGTGCTTAAAAATATTAAATGATTCCTCATGGCCTATAAATTGCATTCTACATTCTGGTCTAGCTTTTAAAGTTTATTTATGAATTGGTTGCACTCTACTTAGCCAGCCTTATCTTAACCATTATTTGTTCACATTTGTTTGTATTTTGCAAAATTTTCCCAACTGCCAAACAAAATTTATGTTACCATTTTAAGGTAGTAAAGTTCAGCATTGTGTCTATAAATATTAAGACTTAGCTTCAGTAAAACTAGATAGATTTTTTATTAGAACATACGATATAAATTACATTGTATGAGCTGATGCCTACAAAATGATTAACGTAGCACCCACAACCCTATGCAAACACTGTCTTAGCTGCCTTTTTTTTTTTTGGTTATTGCTACTGCAGGATGAATCTCTTTTATCTGAAATGCTTGGGCCAGAAGTGTTTTGGATTTCAGACTTCTTTTCAGGATTTGGGTTATTTGCATATTACTTACTGGTTGAGCATGCCAAAACTCGAAATCTGAATGCTTCAGTGACCATTTCCTTTGAATGTCATGTTAGTACTCAAAAATTTCCAGATTTTGGAGCGTTTTGGATTTTCTGTTTTGGAATGCTCAACCTGTACTAAATCATGTTTATTACTTTATAGGAAATTGGCTAAAGTGTCTTATTTTCAAATACAGATTGCCCCAGACTTACTATCATTTGACTTAACAATTGACTTTATGATGGTTTGAAAGTGATAGGCGGTCGGGCGTGGTGGCTCACGCCTGTAATCCCAGCACTTTGGGAGGCCAAGCTGGGTAGATCATGAAGTCAGGAGATGAGACTATCCTGGCCAACATGGTCTCTACTAAAAATACAAAAAAATTAGCTGGGTGTGGTGGCACACACCTGTAGTCCCACCTACGCAGGGGCTGAGACAGGAGACTTGCTTGAACCCACGAGGCAGAGATTGCAGTGAGCTGGGATAGTGCCACTGCACTGCAGGCTGGGTGACAGTGTGAGACTCTGTCTCAAAAAAAAAAAAAAAAAAAGAGTGATAGGCATCCAGTCTGCTTCTTGACTTGATGTTATGGTGGAATTGTGTCCTGATAAATCCATTATAAGTGGAAAATATAAGTTGAAAATGCACTTAAAACATTTGTTTTGAAACAGATTTACTTTCAACTTACAATGGGTTTATTAGGACATAACCTCATCATAAATCAAAGAGCATCTGTATAACTGAAAGCATAACATGCTTTACCAGCTGTCAAACTCATTCTTAATACAGTTTGTTTCCAGGTTTTTTCTAGTTTGTCTTGCAAACTGATTAATTGATTGTGTTTGTGTGTGTTTGTGTGTGTGTGTGTGTGTGTGTGTGTGTGTGAATTAAGGTGTTTATGATTTTTAAATATTTAATATATCAAATGCTGCTACAAATGCTTAGAAAGGCTATCTAATGCATTGTGACCTAATTTCTGATTTTGCCTTTTCTCAGTTGGGAGCTGAAAGTGCCGACAGCATTGGTGCTGTGTTAAATAGCAAAGATGAGCAGAGAGAAATTGCTGAAACAAGAGAAACTTGCAGGTCAGTCAAATAATTTTTTTTGAGACAGGGTTTCACTCTTGCCTAGGCTGGAGTGTAGTAGTATGATCGTGGCTCCCTATAGCCTCAACTTCCTGGGCTCAAGTGGCATGCTTCCCTTGGCCTCCCAAAGTGCTGAGATTACAGGTGTGAGCCACCGTGCCCAGCCGAATAACATTGTTTTCTAAATGACATGTTAATATTGTGAAAGGGGCTGGGCACGGTGACTCACGCGTGTAATCCCAGCATTTGGGAGGCCGAGGCAAATGGATCACTTGAGGTCAGGAGTTCAAGACCAGCCTGGCCAACATGGTGAAACCCCATCTCTACTAAAAATACAAAATTTGCTGGTGGGGTGGTGGGTGCCTGTAATCCCAGCTACTTGGGAGACTGAGACAGGAGAATCGCTTGAAACTGGGAAGCAGAGGTTGCAATGAGCTGAGATTGATTGTGCTACAGCTCCAGTCTGGGCAATAGAGTGAGAATATGTCAAAAAAAAAAAACTGAAAGGATTACTGTTTGAATAAACAAATAACTGTAAGTAGGTATGCAGTATATTAAGAAAAGCACCAAAATAATGATTTTAGACACAATGGTTTTTATCATCAGCTCATTGTTAAATATTTATTTTCTCAAGATAGTAAGTTCCCATTTGTAAAGTACTTAGAAAATGGAATGTTAGACAAAGAATTAGCATATGTACTATAAATAAATAAGTGTATTTAAAAATTTTTTTATAAAAGAAAATATACTTTACCCTAAAAGTGATATTTATTTGCTAGTTCAGAAAGCATTTCAAAATTTTTTCATTATTCTAATCTTCAGTTTGGCCATCTGTGTTGCTAAAACAGGTTAAAATAATGCATACTATATAAGTTTTCTTTTTTTCAATATATCCCCTATAGCAGCATATTTTCTCATTTGGTTACTTTCTCTTAATAATGAAGTACAGAATTAATAAATTAATCATGTTGTGCGACTTTTTGGATGACTAACAAACTGGGTAAATTAGATACTCTTTAATCAGGAAAAATTTTCCTTGTTTTGTTTTTATAACTTGTTATACATATCTATATTTGTATATATTTGTGGGTAGTATTTCTGTTTTATTTTTCAGGGCTTCCTATGATACCTCTGCTCCAAATGCAAAACGTAAGTATCTG
Organism: Cebus imitator; assembly: GCF_001604975.1. NCBI lineage: Eukaryota > Metazoa > Chordata > Mammalia > Primates > Cebidae > Cebus > Cebus imitator. The sequence goes on from NW_016107332.1 coordinate 11,786,432, forward strand.
GATGAAGGAGAGACCGATGAAGACAAAATAGAAGAATATAAGGCAAGTAGATAGTGAAATAAGTTTATGGCCAAAGAAAAATCCAAATGATAGATTCATATCCATGAAAACAAATTTGATGGAAAGCCTAATTTTAAGATGTGCTAAAATAATTGTCAGTGATGTATGTTATCACTTAAATTAAGACCATTGTATTAGTTTTCTTATCTTAATATGAGAGTTATGTGGATTAAATTAAGTTTTGTATATAAAGCACTCAGCATAATGTCTGGTAAGCACCAAGCAGTAATATTCTTGAAGACAAGTGAGGATATAAGTGTGTCAGAAACTTTAGGCCCAGTGCCATGGCTCACACTTGTAATCCCAACACTTTGGAAGGCCAAGGCCAGTGGATTACTTGAGGTCGGGAGTTCAAGACCGCCTGACCAACATGTTGAAACCCCATCTCTACTAAAAATGCAAAAAATTAGCTGGGTATGGTGGCACACTCCTGTATTCCCAACTACTCAGGTGGCTAAGGCAGGAGCATAGTTGGAACCTGGGAGGCAGAGGTTGTAGTGAGCCGAGATCATGCCACTGCACTCCAGCCTGGGTGACAGAGTGAGACTCCATCTCAAAAAAGAAAAGAAAAAAAAAATAAACTTTGAGTAATTGGATCAGATTTTGAGAAGCTTCGGTAGTCTTTTTTGAGGAGTTATTCTTCCATGTTAACAACAATCAAGATATTTTTAGGATTCATGGCCTAGTCTACATTGTAGAAATATTTCTGAAACAGGCTCAAGGAAAACCCAACTTCTAACTTGTAATTGCAGTATTTAGTTGAAATAGTTGAAAAGGAAGTATTATGAGCCAAAAGACTTGTTTTTTCAGGTTAATTGTATATAATAGAGATAAGAATGTATAGTTTCAATAAAATCTCTAGAAAGTTTAGTGATATAGTACCTAATTTCATAAATATTGTCTTATATGTTGCAGTTCTAATAATGTGTAACTTAAGCATTTGTGATTATTTTAGGTGGAACCATATGTAGTTGCTGATATTCTAACCTTTTGACCTATAAACATAGCTGTTTCATATGGTTTAATCTAATGGAAATAAAATTGCAACACTGGTGGTCATATAGCTATGATTCAAACTAAACTCTTGACATTTATAGTATTGTATAAGATAAATAATTTTAGATAATTTAGTCAACAAAATAGTTATAGTAATTATTGTTTATGATGATGAGGAAATTTTTTTGTGTGAAAATAATCAATTAGCTAGATCTAATGATGGGAAAGCAAAGACTTCAATGTTTGACTTTAATGCTAACTTAAAGCATTTATTAAATCTTAAGGAAATAAAATATTTATGTTGAGCTTTAATCAAGATGTGATAATTAGAGAAATAGCCCCTATTTGTAAATATTTACTTAATCTTATGTTTTTCAAGGATGAACTGGAAATGCAACAGGAAGAAGAAAATTTGCCGTATGAAGAAGAAATTTACAAAGATTCTAGTACTTTTCTTAAGGTAAAATAAGTAATTTTCAAATTTTGTAACTCTTCACATTTAAGTTCTATACCTGGAAAGATTTTAAATACCTATTTGTCTTCAAGATATTTTTCAATGATTGAGGGATCACTGTTATAAAATAAAGATTATTTAAAATTAGTCATGAAATAGTCTTCTGATATTTGGCTATTTAGTGTGAGATAATGTTATATTAATATCAGCTACTGTAAAGTAACAATTTTAGTTGTGTTTTCAAATATACTAATTTTTAAATCTATCAATTGATTGCATTTTATATGGTGTTGTAATAAAAAACAAAGTACAGAGATAATGTATCTGCCATTACAGTACATGTTACAAATTTAATTTTGTCTTTTAATTTAGGGAACGCAGAGCTTAAATCCACATAATGATTACTGCCAACATTTTGTAGACACTGGACATAGACCTCAGAATTTCATCAGGGATGTAGGTATGTCAGATTTGTTTGGAATACACTGTTGCTGACTCTCAACTACGTGCATGTAATTTATCCAATTTGTGGATATTTCTAACAAAATTATTTTTCCCAGCTTGACATCTTTTTTCTGTTCTTAGTACTTCTGCTTCTCTCTCTCTCTCTCTCTCTCTCTCTCTTTCTTTCTTTCTTTCTCTCCTTCCTTCCCTCCCTTCCCACCTTCCCCCTTCCCTCCCTCTAGCTCTGTTTCCCAGGCTGGAGTGCAGTGGTGTGATCTCGGCTCACTACAACCTCCACCTCCCAGGTTCAAGTGATTCTTCTGCCTCAGCCTCCCAAGTAGTTGGGATTACAGGTGCCTGCCACCCTACCCAGCTAATTTTTGTATTTTTAGTAGAGATTGGGTTTCACATGTTGGCCAGGCTGGTCTTGAACTCCTGACCTCAGGTGATCCACCTGCCTTCGCTTCCCAAAGTGCTGAGATTACAGGTGTTAGCCACCGTGCCTAGCCCGGTACACCATCTTTTTCTATTATTCAATATTACTATTTTTGTGTATTTGTTTGTTTCTTTTTGGCTACAGTTTGGTACTGTGCCTATTCTTGCATTTTAGACAAATTTATTGAGATTTTATATATATATATATATGTATGTACGTGTATGTATACACACACACACACACACACACACACACACACACAAAATACAATTCACTCAAAGAGTATAATTCAGTGTTTTTTTTTTAATATATCCACAGTGTTGTGTAACTATTGCCACAGTCTGTTTTAGAACATGTGCATCTCCCCTAAGGAAGCTCTGTACCCATTAGCAGTTAATCTACATTTGCTCCCTCTCATCTGCCCCTTCTCAGACTTAAGTAACTACTGATCTACTTTCTATTTCTATACATTTGCCTTTTTTGGACATTTCACATAAATGAAACTATACAATGTGTGGTGGTTTGTCACTGGCTTCTTTCACTTAGTGTATTTTCACGGGTCATTGATGTTGAAGCATGTGCCCATACTTCATGGTTTTTAAATTGCCAAGTAATATGCCATTGTATATGCCTAACTTTTTGACAAACTAATCAAGTGTTCTTCCAAGCCGCTGCACGATTTTATATTTTTACTAACAATGTATGATGGTTCCGATTTCTTCACATCTTGGGCACTTACTATTATCTATTTCCATCCTTATAAGTGTGAAGTGATATTTTATTGTGGTTTTGAGCATCTTTTTGTATGTGTATTGGTCATTTAAATATCTTCTGTAGAGAAATATCCAAATACTTTGTGTATTTTTTAATTGTTTAACTGTCTTTTTACTATTGAATAACAAGTCATATATATATATATATATATATATATATATATATATACAGACTTTGCGTGTGTGTGTGTGTGTGTGTGTATGTGTATATTCTTTACATTTTCTGAGTACAAGTCTCTTATCGGATGAGTAATTTGCAAATATTTTCTTACATTCTGTGTCTCACTTTCTTAATATTATATTTTGTAGAACAAATATTTTATTTTGATATAATCAAATTTAATTTTTCCTTGTTACATGTAAACAACATTACCCTTAAAGTAGAGAAACTAATTTTAATGTTTTTGTAAGCAAAATATAGATGGAGCATAACAATTTATATAAATTGTATAACCAGATTTATATATAAACCATTCTGCTCTTAAGATACCTGTCTTCCCAAGGCAAAGAAAGCATACTTAGAAAACTATTACAGATTGAGGAAAAGTTGTACCTTCTTTTTATAGATGATTAAAAGCTGACTCTGCTGTCTTGAAACTTGACTGTAATAAAATCTTCAAATTTGTTGTATTTGAAATGTGATCTGCAACCACTAACTGAGGAAGCTTTACAAAATCTTTTACTTTTTTCTTTGATATTAAAGTTACTAATATTTGTACTTTGGCTTTTAAATTAGGAAGTTTATTTAATTTATATTGTTATGAATGTGCTCCCTCTGGGAGGGGGAAAAAAGAAACACTCATTTTCTCTGCTTTGGATAACTATCCAACAAATTAAGTTAAAATCTTAACAGTCAGCTTCTTTAGGATATGGAATTTTTTTTTTTTTTTTTAGCTAAGAGGAAGGGGGAAAAAATCACACAAGAAAGGTAGTTATATTTTTTTCCTGAATGTTAAACCGGGTGCTATGAGCAGATAGTTTAACTAAATGAATATGTGATATTAAGTTGTTTATTGACTTGGACTAGGTTTTAGAACGTCTAGGTTTTTACTTGCATGTCATTAGTATGAAATGTGCATACATATTATTTAAAATTATTAGAAATTAAGCTTCCTTAAAAGATACGTGTATGGTGTGTATTGTTTTGTTTTCTTGAGAGGGCTCATAACTTTTGAATTACTGATAATAACTTCAGTTGAGTTGAAATTCAGAATTTACTGTTTTATCTCCTCAGGTTTAGCTGACAGATTTGAAGAATATCCTAAACTGAGGGAGCTCATCAGGCTAAAGGATGAGTTAATAGCTAAATCCAACACTCCTCCTATGTAAGTGTTTTTATTACTGTTTGTTCCCAGCTCAGGCTTAAAGTAACAATTTGTTTATCCTATAACCTTTTTTCTTTTTCCTAAATTCAGCACTTTTATTAACATGCTTTATTACTCTATTTTTTCTCTTTGCTTTTTTTATTTTTAAAGACTGGTTCTCATTATGTTGCCCAGGCTCATGTGCATCTCCTGGGATCAAGCAGTCTCTTCCCACCTCAGCTGGACTTACAGGCATTTCAGTCACCACTCCTGGCTCTATTTTTCTTTTCTTTTCTTTTTTCTTTTTTTTTTTTTTTTGAGATGGAGTCTCACTCTGTTGCCCAGGCTGGAATATGGAGTGCAGTGGCGCAATCTCGGCTTAATCAGCCTCCACCTTCCAGGTTCAAGCGATTCTCATGCCTCAGCCTTCTGAATAGCTGGGATTACAGGCAGGCACCACCATTCCTGGCTAATTTTTGGCATGCACCAGCATGTCTGGCGAATTTTGTATTTTTAGTAGAGATGGTGTTTCACTGTGTTGCTCAGGCTTCTCTTGAATTCCTGACCTCAGGTGATCTGCCCACCTTGGCCTCAAAGTGCTGCGATTACAGGCATGAGCTACCACACTGAGCCTTGTTTCTTCTTTATAGCAAAAATGTTAATTTGAAACTCTGGTGCTGAGTTCACAGTGGGCTCTTAATTTTTTTTCCAGCTTTTCAGATAATTAAAGTACCTCTATATTTTTTTTCTTAAAAACCATTCAGGCTGGGCACAGTGGATGATTACCGGCATGAGCCACTTGTGGAGGCTTGGGGAGGCTGAGGCAGGTTAATCACCTGAGGTTAGGAGTTTGAGACCAGTCTGGGATTATAGGCATCAGCCATTTTAGGAGGCTGAGGCAGATGGATCAGCTGAAGTCAGGAGTTTGAGACCAGCCTGGCCAACATGCTGAAACCCGTCTCTACTAAAAATACAAATATTAGCTGGGCATGGTGGCACATACCTGTAATCCCAGCTACTCAGGAGGCTGAGGCATGAGAATCATTTGAACCTGGGAGACAGAGGTTGCAGTGAGCTGAGATACTGCCATTGCTCTTGAGCCTGGGTGACAGAGCAAGACTCTGTATTCTTGATAACTTACTTAAAATGCCTTTAAATGACTTCTTGTCAAGTAATTTGTTTATTAAAGGAAGCTTAGAAAAGTTAGATTCAGGAAAAGAACACAAAAATTAATCACAGCATAGCATTCTGAGATACTATTCTTAACAATTTGGAATGTGATAATTCATTTTAATTGTTGCTAAACAGAATAATGTTTTCCTCAGAAATGTATATAAGAACTTTGAAATTGGAGAATTTAGCTTGGAATGTTTTGTAATGATTTGATAAAATGTATTCTGTAAGTCATTAGAAGTACCACAGAATGTCTTAGTATGTGGAGAGGAAGTGTAAGTATACGCTAATATTCATTGTATTTTGAAATACACCTTTACTTGCTTATTTATTCATTTGTTTATTTAAATAGAGACAGGGTCTCACTGTGTTGCCCAGGCTGGTCTCAAACTCCTGGGGTCAATTGATCCTCCCACCTTGGCCTTCCAAATGTTGGTATTATGGGCATGAGCCACCATGCCTGCCCTGAAATACACCTTTAGTTGTGATGTTGAGGAAGGAAGATCGCTTGAGCCCAGGAGTTTGAGATTGTAGTACTCTATGATCAGGCTTGTGAATAGCCATTGCATTCAGCCTGAGCAATATAGTGAGACCTCATCTCAAAAAAAAAAACCGAAAACCCGTTTACATTTAAAGTATTTTAAATTTGAAGTATTTTCATGCTATGTGAAGTAACTTTTCGGTAAAGGCCAATACTAACTTATATTAGGTAGCATGAAAAGACTCAATATAAACATTTTTACTAATGAAAAAACTAATAAAAGAAAATTATTTGAAAACTGTGTTTTAGGGGGAAGAATTTAAAGCTTACAGAGAAATGGATTTTCTAACCTAACTAAACAATTGAGAAATAAACAATGTGATATTCCTTAGAAAATTCAGATGAGAATGGAAATGGGTTCAGAGACACATCTGAGTATATGGATTTTTAATATTGAGAGAAGAATATTTCTGGATATACATGGGGAATAATACGACTTTTACTATGTAGTTCAATTATGTTCATGTACTAAGACCATTTGTAGGTGGTTTAAGTCTATACTGAAGAAAAAAAAACCCTCAATAAAAACGATTTTAGTAATTATCTTATTGATTACTTTGTAAATAATGTTTAGTAGTAATGTTTAGTGATATCTAAGATATTTCTTTCATTACCTTTTGAAAGGCACTTGAAAATCTTATTTAAAAAAACTTATTAAAAAAAAACATATTTTTTTGCTTTAATCAAATAGGTACTTACAAGCAGATATAGAAGCCTTTGACATCAGAGAACTAACACCCAAATTTGATGTGATTCTTCTGGAACCTCCTTTAGAAGAGTATTACAGAGAAACTGGCATCACTGCTAATGAAAAATGCTGGACTTGGGATGATGTATGATGAAACTTTATATATTGTGATGAATTTTTTATTTTCAAATGAATATATGTTTATTTGATCAGAAAGTGAGATAATAAATATCCCTACTTTAGTAGGGATTATAAATATAGATTTGTAGTGTGGAATTGTAGCTGAAGGTCCAAGATACATTGACCAATATTACAGTTTCTTTAATATGATTCTTCTTTATGAGGCTAAAATTGAGCAGATACTAAGTGAGTAGGCTATAGAAGACTTACAATTTTAGTCTTAGAGCCCTTGGCTATATAGCTAGAAAAGTTTAAAAACACACAGAATGATTCATAATTCATTCTGCATTTGATTAGTTTCAGCAAACATTAGAATTTGGTTATGCATATATATATATAAAACCAAATTTTTTATATATATATATAAATAAACAGGATTTCTACTCTTTAAATGACTTACAGTATAGTAAAGTATGGATAAAGAGGATATATGGACACAGAATTTTGTTGATTAAGTGATGGAGTTCTGCATAAGATGATATGAGAACAACTGACCAAGCCTAGATAGATGGGACATATGAACATAGAGGAGGTGGTGACACCTGAACAATATATATATATGAGTTGGATTACCCAAGAAAGATGTGGGATGGGGCTTATAAGCAGAAAGAACAACATGAACAGAAGACATGGGGGCAAATGACTATCTCTTAGGGGGAGGTCTGTATGTAAGTTGATATTGTTGGAACACAGATTGGGATTATCTTGAGGTGATGTGTCAGGAGTCTGGACTTTTATTCTGAAGACATTAATAAGTCTTTGAAGAGTTTTAACCAGTTTAGTAAAAAGGTCAGATTGGTGTTTGGAAGCTGGACTAGAGTCTGGGAAAGAATTCTGGAAAAAGGAGAGCAATTAGAAGACTCTTTCGTACAGTAACTTACTGCTGAGATGAAGAGACCCTGAATTAGGGTAATAGTAGGAATGGAAAAAACGTGATAAATTCAGTAATATTTAGGAGGTAGATTTGGTGAAACTGAGTGATGGGGATGAGGGGAAGAGTTAAGGATATCTAAGGGTTTCTATCTTGGGGTAGGTGGATTGAATTATCACCAACTAAGAGTGGGTTTCAGAAGATGAACAGGATTAGAGAAATTAAATAATGTTTAATAAGTTGATCTCTAGATATATGTGAGACATTCAAATGGAAGAGGTAACAGGAATATGAAACTCAAAGGACAGACAGATCTGGTTTCAAAATATGTGTTTTAGAAGATTATCACATAAAATCCATGCAAATAGATGAGTTTATCTTGGGATCATGTCTCAGGATAAAAAGGTGGTCTGACAGTAAAGCCTGGGAAAACATTTGCATTTAAGGACCACGTATAAAAGAAATGCAAAAATGAGTTGTTCAGTGAGGAATGAAGAGAACCAGGAGAGTATGAATGTAATGGAAACCAAGGGCATAGTGAGTTTCAAGGAGATGTAGTCAGGAGTATCCTTCATTTCTAGGAAAGATGTAGGCCAAGGAAAGGACTGAAACTGGAAGACATGTTTCTTAGGAAACTGATTGGAATCCTTGCATGTCCCTTTCTGAGTTAATGGTAGTTACTACTCTGAATGTCTGTTTTTCCAAGATTTACCTCTAATTCATCTTCCTTGAAGCTTTTCCTATTAGCTTTAATACTCCTAGCACTTTTATTTACATTTGTATGGCTCTTATAATGTAAAAGTTTTTTCCCCTTCCTTGTTTAAAGTGTTACCTGTGTTTATTGTTGAAAAAAATCAGAAAAGTACGCAGAATATAGTATTTCTAACACTTAAGATTAAAGACTTAATGCTCTTGGTAATTAGTGCAGAGAAGTTTTCCAGATAGGTGTAAATTTACATTCTTTTCAGTAGTGTTTAACAATGTCTAGTTAACTATATCCTCATTAAAGTTGAATATTGATATTAAAAACCATTTTTTTGTCAGTTTGATCAAAGAAAAGAAAATTTAAACAACGAATCTGATTATATCATTGATTAATAATTAGGCAGAACTTTGTTTTCTGTAGCCAGTCCATGAAGTTTCAGCAATGAAGGTACAAGACCTTCAATTATATATGATAAACTAATACAGTTCTTGAAATAAATTCTATTTTATATGCAGATTTTTAATTTTAGTTTAATTTCACTGTTCACCAGTTGTGGCTGGCATATTGAAAAATTTGGCCCCAGAGTTCTTTAACTTTTATGAGATATTGCCCTAAAGAAAGTGCCATTAGATAATGTAATAAACAAAATGTAAATAAGAGAAGTGTTTGGGTTTCACAGGTGTTCTTTTTCATGTTAGAGTCAGTAGTGGTCATTGTGTTTTACTTAAGAACACAAGCACCTAATTAAAATACCAACACTTAGCTTTTAGAATTAGTGTCAAAAGAGAATAATTAATTTTTTTTTGACATTTCAGACAAAGTAGTAATTGTAGGAAAATAATGTATATTGATTTATTGAGAAGTTCTGTAGACACTGTATATCACAGTCCTCCCCAAAACATTTATTGTTATATTTTAATTTTGTTCCTAACGTTGGGTTCAGTTAAGCTCTTCATTCTTTTTCGATAAATGGTAAGACATTGCTGGAGAATTTCTCTCAAGCTCCATCTTAAAAGATTCCATAGTTCTATAGCTATGGTTTCCTGTAAGCTCTTTCTGTATAAAAGCAAGTGTATATATGGAGTGCAGTGTTGCAATCATGTGTGCACAAATGCGTATGTTGTTTATATATAATGTAACAAAACAACAACAGAACAAGTAATTTTAAGGATAACATTTTTTTCTATTATAGTTCCTAATGGAAACTAATACACTGCAAGAACACATCTACTGGGTAACCTGATAAATCTCAATTGTTGTTCTTTTGGATTTTGGATGAATGGGAAACAAAATACTTTTATGCAATATTCTTTTGATTTCTTACAGATTATGAAGTTAGAAATTGATGAGATTGCAGCACCTCGATCGTTTATTTTTCTCTGGTGTGGTTCTGGGGAGGGGTTGGACCTTGGAAGAGTGGTAAGATGGTGCTTTTATAAAGTGAATTTTTACATTAATAAGAAAAAAAAAGTAACAATATTTTGCATAGGAAGTTTGAAAATCGATGTTATTTTGTCCTTTGTTTCTTGAATAATTCTAAAATAGTGAGAAAAAAAATGTCCAGAAAAGAACGTAAGAAATGCAATACTTGTAAGTCAGTTAACCAGCTAGACTAGGGATGAATGTGTAGCTCTTTCAAAAGGTACTTTATAGCAAGTGTAGGAGAACAGCTTAAAGATTTGAAACTCCAAATTATACCTCAAAAATGAGTTGCTTTGGTATTGTTTACTATTCTTTATTAGTAGCTAAAAAGTATTCTAACTAGTATTGGCTCCTGAAATCCAAATAGAAGTCACATAAAATTGGAAAAGTAACACAGCATATGGAAGACATGAATGAATGGATGAATGAATGAATGAATAAGATATAACACCTGAACTTATTTTAAGTATCTGATATTTAATTGTATTTTAGAGCTTTTTTATTTTTATTTTTTATTGGCGTTTTTTCTTATTTTTCTGAGACAAGGTCCAACTCTATTCCCCAGGCTGGAGTACAGTGTTACAAACACAGCTTACTGCAGCCTCGATCAACCTCCTGGGCTCATGCAGTTTTCCCATCTCAGCCTCCTCATAGCTGGGACCACAGGCACAACACCACCCCGGTTAGTTTTTTTAGTTTTTGCAGAGATGAGGTCTTGTTATGTTGCCCAGGCTGTCCTCAAACTCCTGGGCTCAAGGGATCCTCCCACCTCAGCCTCCCAAAGTGCTGGGATTATAGACATGAGCCACCACACCTGGCCCTGATTGGAGTATTTTGCCAAAAGGAACAAAATAATATTTATATATGCTATTTTAAACAAGAATAATGACAGTATTATGACTGTGTATCAGGAATCTTAATTTTGCTCTCAATTCAGCTGCTATGCAAAAAGGTACTTACTGCTGAGGTTCCCAGTTTTGTCCTGTTTTGTTGGTTGACACTTTTCATTTTTATGACTTATTACTTCCTACACTCCAAATGATTTCATTTAATCATTCTAATTTGGGGAGGTATCCATTTAACAGTTGAAAAGTTTAAGTAAGATTATATGAGACAACAAGTACAATTATATGGAAATAAGATTGTGCCCCAATTCTGAAATTCCACAATTACTTTATATTCTTTACATAAATAGTAAGGCTGTTGGGTAATACCATTGCTTCTATCATTTACTAACTCCAAAATAGACTATAATTATATTTCAGTTGGGTGTCTCCTTTTTTTTGGTAGTGGCTCTTCAAGATTCTCTAGAAAAGCTAGAGAGAAACAAATGTTTTTATAGGTATATTGGTATTTACTTTGTTTTAACTTTGACTTTGATCTTTCCTTGCATTCCCCAAATTAGATTGAACATGATCAGGAGGTTTTTTATCCTTTTTTAAAAAATTTTTTTTTTGAGACAGAGTCTTGCCCTGTTGCCCATGCTAGAGTGCAATCATGGCTCACTACAAAACTCTGCCTCCCAGTTGAAGCAGTTCTTCTGCCTCAGCCTCTTCAGTAGCCATCCAGGAGATTTTTATCTTATTTGCATATGCAGCAGTTTATTATACTGGTGAGAGTTTAGCAAAAAACAATTAAAAAAAAATAATTCAGCATGAAAAATACTCATGAGCTTTTGATAAATTAGTGGATTAGGGCATGTAGAATTTAGGTCATAGTGATGTTAATGACAGCTGCTGTAAAATAAATATTTAGTAACAGGAATAGATAATTGATTTCGATTTTGGAGATTTTAAAATAAAATTCTACTGGGCACAGTGGCTCATGTCTATCATCCAGCACTTTGGGAGACTGAGGCGGGCAGGTCACTTGAGGCTAGGATTTCAAGCCTCAGCCTGGCCAACATGGTGAAACCCTATCTCTACTAAAAATACAAAAATTAGCAGGGAATGGTGGCACGTACTTGTGGTCCCAGCCGCTTGGGAAGCTGAGGCATGAGAATTGCTTGAACCTCGGAGGTGGAGGTTGCAGTGAGCCAAGATTATACCACTGAACTCTGGCCTTGGCGACAGAGTCCGACTCTGTCTTAAACAAAAAAATAAAATTTTAAATTTTATTTTGAGGTGTTATTGCCCAATAAGCATTTCTGAAAAGTGTATGTTTCATACTCTATTGTATCTTTATATGTACTGATCATCATACCAGCAATACAGTACTTATTTATTTTTCCCTCATTTAATCTTAAGTTGATGGGGGTAGGGACTGTATCTTATTCATGTTTTTATTCCCAGCAGCTAGCCAGCAGTGGCATATGGTAAGCTTTCAAAGGTCACTGTGAGCAATCATTTAGCTGGTATTTGTTTCATGTTCATGTATAATAGATTCTAGGACATTAAGGTTCACATCTTTATTTTCTAGATTATATAGAGATGAAAGTACAGTTTTATCCAACAAAGAGATACACTTAACACTTTTAAGTCTGAACATTTTTACAGTTGTATTAAATATAGAAATACAGTTTTATAAGACTCTCATTTGATGTTTGCGTTTAGAAAATTTTCAGCAGTGTATAGCTTTGTCAGAGAATAGAATATTGAGGTGGCAGGAATCAAATTGTGTTTTGAACTATTTTGTGATTACAGAAGGTCTGAGTGTCTGCTTACAATTTAAAACCCAGTATCCATTAATGACAAGAGAATGCAGAATTGGGATATTATGTAATCCTTTCTGTGTTTTGATATTTAACTATATATGTGACATTGATATCCAAAGGTAAATATGTATTCTATATTATGGCTGTATATTTAAAGACTGGCATTTCTTTCTATACTCTACACTAAGACAAAATTACCTTGAAACCTTGGAATTTAGTGTCTGAAACCTCTAGAAAGTTTTTTTGTTTTTAATGCTGTTGATTATTGTATTATTTATTTCTTTAAGTTAAGGATTTCTGTTTAAAATTCTTTCTTTTCTAGTGTTTACGAAAATGGGGTTACAGAAGATGTGAAGATATTTGTTGGATTAAAACCAATAAAAACAATCCTGGGAAGACTAAGACTTTAGATCCAAAGGCTGTCTTTCAGAGAACAAAGGTATTGCTTTTACTGATTTATTTTTTTAAATTTTCATGATTTTCTCTCAAGCTTTTCCAAATCACTGTATGCTGTTTAATTAACTTTATGAGAAGGTCCTTTTCTTAGACTTGTAAAAACAGCATTGAGCATTACAGGAATACATCCAAGTTAGGTTTTAAATGATTTATTCACCATCTTAGATCAACCCCCACCATGCTAGAAAGGGGAGTATGTATTCCTCTATGTCCTAAATGCCATATTTCTAAGTTAGATAAATGCTTTTGATCACCCTGTCCCACAGAATTTTTCTTTTTCTAGGCTCAGAAAGAAAAGATAGCAGCAAGACTCTAGCTGGCCAGCTTAGAAATGTTTCTCTCTTCTTCTTTTTCCTTTAAGAACCCCTGAGAACTTCTGCTTCATGTGACTCTGCCCTGCTAGTATCAGGCTTTAACAGTTTTTATTCTTCTCTTTTGAGGGAGCGGGTGGTGGGAGGGTCTTTCTTATTAAGTCTTTTTTGGACTGGAATCATGCCTAGGTAATGAAGCCTCCATAAAATCCTAAGACAGGGGCTGGAGAGCTTCTGTGTTGGTGAACCTGTGGAGTTTCTGGGAAGGTGGTCCACTTGGAAAGGGCACAACAGCTCCATGACCCGTGCCCCATACCTGTCAATGTCTGTCCCTTCCATTTGGCTGTTTTGAATTGTATCCTTTTATAACAAATAGGTCATAATAAGTAAAGAGCTTTCCTGAATTCTGTGAGCTGTTCTAGCAAATGATCTAACCTGAGAAAGAGGTCATGGGAACCTCTGATTTATAGCTGGTTGGTCAGAAGCACAGGTGACAACCTGGACTTGTGATTGGTATCTGAAGGTAGGGCAGTCATGTGGAGTCTGCACTAAGTAGGTAGATAGTGTCAGAACTGAATTGAATTATAGTGTTGGTGGAGAAGTGGAGAATTGCTTGGGATGGGAAAAACCCACACATCTGGGATCAGAAATGAAGTATTCTGAAAATACTGAGTGTTGTAAGTGAGAGCGTACAAAAGAGTTTGTTTTTCTTATTTACATGGCAGTCTTTCCTCATCCAGAAATCCAGGTTCTCCTGTTGGTTTTTTGCCCATAGAATTGTATCCCACCAGGAATGGTAGCTCACTTCTGTAATCCCAGCACTTTGGGAGGCCAAGGTGGGTAGATCACTTGAGCCCAAGAGTTCAAGACCAGCCTGGGCAACATGTCGAAACCCCTGCCTTTACAAAAAATTTAAAAATTAGCCAGGTGTGGTGGCATGTTCTGGTGATCCCAGCTATTAGAGAGGCTGAGGCGGGAGGATTGCTTGAGCCCAGGAGGTCAAGGCTACAGAGCTGAGATCATGCCACTGAACTTCAGCCTGGATGACAGAGCAAGACTCTGTCTAAAAAAAAAAAAAGAGAAAGAACTGTATCCGAAAGATTTGGAGAAATGAGGATTGTTTTAGAATTGAGGACATCAGAAATGTAAAAGGTTTTGGAATGACTGTTGATTAAAAGAGATTAATTGGTATGCTCTTGTTATTTAGGAACACTGCCTCATGGGGATCAAAGGAACTGTGAAGCGTAGCACAGACGGGGACTTCATTCATGCTAATGTTGACATTGACTTAATTATAACAGAAGAACCTGAAATTGGCAACATAGAAAAACCTGTAGAAATTTTTCATATAATTGAGCATTTTTGTCTTGGTAGAAGACGCCTTCATCTATTTGGAAGAGATAGTACAATTCGACCAGGTAGGACTTCAGTTAAAACAACAACAACTTTATGATTCTTTGGATTATGAATGTCAAGAAATAGGACATGGTACTGTGTAAAATAAAGTTCTAATGTGTTTGATTGATTCTCTTGCTGTACTTAAAATTGAACAGTTTTAGGTACACAGCAAAATCAAGAGGAAGGCACAGAGGCTTTCTATATAACTCTGCCCCCAAACACGCATAACCTCCCCAGTTATCAGTATCTCCTACCAGAGTGGTACATTTGTTACAAATGATGAACCTACATTGACAGGTCATAATCACCCAAAGTCCACAGTTTATATTAGGATTCACTTTTGGTGTGGTAATTCTGTGGGTTTAGACAAATGTATAAGGACATGTATCTGCCATTATAGGATCATACTCAATAGTTTCACTGCCCTAAAAATCTCCAATGCTCCACTTATTCATCCCTCCCACAACCCTTGACAAACACTTATCTTTTTACTGTCTCCATAATTTGCCTTTTTCAGAATGTTATATAGTTGGAATTGTATGGTATGTAGCCTTTTTAGATTGGCTTCTTTTATTTGGCAATTGGCATTTAAGATTTCTCTGTGCCTTTTTATGATTTGATAGGTCATTTCTTTTTAGTGCTGAATAATATTCCATTGGATGTACCACAGTTTATGTATCCATTTACCTAATGAAGGACATCTTCCCAAGTTTTGGCAATTATGAATAAGCAGCCATGGATATCTGTGTGCAGGCTTTTGTGTGGTCATAAGTTTTCAGCTCCTTTGGGTAAATACCAAGGAGCACAAATGCTGGATTGTATAAGAATATCTTTAATTTTGTAAGAAACTGCCAAGACTGTCTTCTGAAGTGCTTGTACCATTTTGCATTTCCACCTGCAGTGAAAGTTCCTGTTGCTCCACATCCTCAGCAGCATTTGATGTTGTCAGTGATCAGGATTTTGGCAATTTTAGTGTGTGTGTAGTGGTATCATATTGTTGTTTTAATTTGCATTTTTTCTGATGACATAGGATGAACATCTTTTCATATGCTTATTGGCTATCTATATGTCTTCCTCGGTGAGATGTCTTTTAAGGTCTTTGGACCATTTTTTATTTGGCTGTTTGTTTTCTTATTGTTGAGGCTTAAGAGTTATTTGTATATTTTGGAGAATAGTACTTTATCAGATTTGTTTTTTGCAAATATTTTCTCTTAGTTGGTGACTGTCTTCTCATTGCCTTATTGCATGTTTATTTTTATTTAATTAATTTCTTCTTTTTTGTTTTCTTTCTATTTTGGGTTTACTTGCTATCCTTCTGAAGTATTTTAACATTGATATTCAGCTTTTTTGTATTATGGTATTATATTGCGAGTTCTAAATTTCTCTAAGCACAGCTTTATTGCATTCCAAAAGTTAGGTATGTAGTGTTTTATTATCATTTATTTCAAATGTTTTTTCAAATTTTCATTGTGATTGCATATTTAATCTATTGGATATTCAGTATTATGTTGCTTAAGTTATTTTGTTACTGCTTTTGGGCTATATTGTGGTCAAATAATTTATATTGTAAAGTTCACTTCTTTGTAATTTGTTGGGATTTGCTTTATGGCTCAGCTTTAATAAATATTCTAAGTCCAGTTGAAAAGAATGTGTACTCTGTTTTTGTTGTGGTTGTGGTATTTATTAACCGTATGCTATGTAGATCACGAATATCTTTACTGATATTTTTAAAGTACTTGTTAAGTGACAAAGGTCTATTGAAATCTGTTATGGTTATGGATTTGTGGTTTCTTTGTTTAGTTGTCAGTTTGTATTTATATCTACTAGAGGATCTGTTGTTAGGTGCATAGAAAAGGTGGAACTTTTATGCCTTCCTGGTAGATTGGTCTCCTTAATGCTATGAAATGTCCTTTATCCAGTGTTTTTGACCTTAAATTCTACCTCACCTGATAGTATAGCTATTATAACTTTCTTAGGTTTGTGTTTGCCTGGCATATTATTTCCAGCCTTGTACTTTCGGTTTTTCTGTTGTTACCTATAAGATGTATCTCTTGCAAATAAACACACAGTTGCTTTTTCATCCAGTTTACTTTTGTCTTTTAATTGGACGTTTAGTCAATCTATATGTAATGTAATTCCTGACATTTTTGGGCATAAATGACCATCTTCCTGTTTGCTTTATATTGGTACCACCTGTTCTGTTTCTTTTTCTCTCATTTCTTTTGGATTGATTAATTACTCTTTTATCATTTCATTTTTCCTTTTCATTAACTTGTTATGTATTCTTTTGTTGTTCTTCATTGATTATCTTGGAAACTGCAGCATGTATCCTTGAATTATTAAATTCTAAATTAAAATAGTATAGATTTTTAAAGAGTGAGAATACTATGACTTAATCTATAGAATTTCCTTCATTTTTTAAACCAATTTTTCCTCAATATGCATATTAGATCATACGTATATTTTGTACATAGTATATATATATGGCTATGTAATGAAATTTGAGTTGTTTAGGCTTCCTCTGCAAATATACATGAACATCTTGTTTGGAAGTTCTATGGATGACTTTATTCTCTTATAAAAGTAAAATATTTCTTGGCAGCAGAGCTTATGGTAAGCAAATATTTCCCCTTCACTGAGTTAAGAGAAAATAATGTCTCTAAAATTTCAAATGAAGTAGTGTGTTTGTTCAGGAAGCATAAGTGTCCATATATATAACATATCAAGAATATAGTTATCATGTTTTAGTAAATAAAAAACAGATTTTTCTCTTCCTTTTATTAACCTGTCCTGCACAAATATAGCTCCTGAATCTGAGAATAATCTCAGTGGCAACTGCTGTTTAAGGAAACAGAAAACTTAAGAAAAAACAAAACTATTACAAGAATAAAAGCAAACATCAGATGGTAATCTCTTAATAATTGAAAAGTTAATGTAACATTTAGGAAAGTTTCAAATAATTTTTTTACATAATACTTTTCAATCCTTGTGCATACAAATTTTATTGTATTTTATTTATTTACTAAAACAAGATATATACCTGTGAAATCTTTAAAATATGACCACAATTCAATGCCATTCTGTAAAAGAGATCAATATTGGATGAATGATGGGAACATCTTTAAGAATGCATTGGGGATTTGAACTAGGTTCTAAAGAATTAATAAGAGAAGAGAGAATTGCAAATAAAAAGGATAATCTTTTTTTCCTCCATTTTAGGCTGGCTCACAGTTGGACCAACGCTTACAAATAGCAACTACAATGCGGAAACATATGCATCCTATTTCAGTGCTCCTAATTCCTACTTGACTGGTTGTACAGAAGAAATTGAGAGACTTCGACCAAAATCACCTCCTCCCAAATCTAAATCTGACCGAGGAGGTGGAGCTCCCCGAGGTGGTGGAAGAGGTGGAACTTCCGCTGGCCGTGGACGAGAAAGAAATCGATCTAACTTCCGAGGAGAAAGAGGTGGCTTTAGAGGGGGTCGTGGAGGAGCACACAGAGGTGGCTTCCCACCTCGGTAATTGTTGAAGACATTGATCCTGTTCATGCTCCTCTAACCTTCTTTAGTGTAGTTAAATTTCAAGTGGGAGACTTAACTTTAGAATGCACTTGCAGCTTGCACTTTGCTTTAATTTCTCTGAGCTGCAGGAATGTCTTAGCCAACCTCGCTTGCAGTTGTCACACACACTGTATAGTTTTTTTCAGGATAAATGAATGATCCTGGCTTTTGTTATGTGCATGAACAGAATGGAACAACTCAAGTAGCTTCGTCTTTGGAGACTGAATTTATTCTGATAGAGTTCAACAAATTACAAAGGGTTTTGCTAATTTTTGGAAATAAACAATGGAAAAAGATCCAATCTGTGGTGTCATGCTAGTGCTGACAGGAGCTGGTAATGCACATCCTGTCACTGCTGCCATAACAAATGGGGAGCTGTTTGGGAGCCTTGATAGAATAGAGTTGGAACAGATGGTAAGCTTCTGTCAGGGTTTTAACATTTTCTTGATGAAACAATAAAAAGAGGTAAGCTTTTTTATTTCCTTCTTTTTAAAGTCTTAAATAAACTCAGATATAATTTGAATACCGAAGAAATTAAAGAGACTTTGAACAAAACCACCTCTTCCCAAATCTAAATCTGATAGGGGAGGTGGAGATTCCGGGAGCAGGTGAAAGAAGAGATACAACTTAGTAGACAGACTTAAAACAAAAAACTAAAAAGAAAAAACAAAAGTTCATCATCATAATCTCAGTTTTGTGGCTATGACTCTTAATCATGCTTCCTAAGAAGCAAAGGAGGACAAATATTCATGTGCTAGATAGAACTCTGGTGTGGACTTGAACTTGGATTGACCTTAAAGTAATTTTATATTCCTCAGCAAAATAAATGAGAGGCAAGAACAGGATACCTCACTATCAGATGCTTGGTTTAACATTTTGGGACTAAAATACTTGGTGATGAAATGACATACACCTTTAAACATGTTATGGAGACAGTTTAATATAAAACCAACTACAGAAAACTTTCAACTTAAGGATACAGCTTGGAAATTGGAACTGCAGTTGCCTTTTATTAAACCCATATGGTGTAATGTTTGTTTTTAAGGACTTCTTGTGCAGATGAGTTAGTTATATAAGACTTGATGCTGTCATTTCTCTTGCTATACTGTAATTCATGGTTTAAATGAATTTGATAATGAAATAATACCATTATTGTTCTTGATGAATACTTTTCTTATTTTTATGATTTTTCTAATGAAACTTTAAACTTTTAAGATTTGAGAGCCTGTTTTCTATAAGTAGAATCACTGTTGTTACTGTTGTTACCAAATAGAAAAGTTTTGGTCTGTGATGCATTTTAATGGCTATTCTCTGCTCATATCTAAGGTGAGATTATATTACATCCACCAAAGACTCAGTTTCAAGATAAGGACTGAATGATAGAAATAGGCTGACATCCTTAAAAGACTAATGAATTTAACTTGCTTAAGCCATTAGTACTATCTAATACAAGACAGCATTTGACTAACACCTCTCTTAGTGTAGATGTTATTTGTCATAATTGGAGTTTTTGCTGAAATTATGGTATATTTTCTCTTCACTAATTACAGTTTATCTAGAATTAGAACTCTATATGTCAGAGTTGGCCTGGGAATGAAGTCAGGATACAGAAATTCCAGTTGCCTGTGATGGGTCCTTACAAGTTTCAGCTAAGGAGTGACCCTGTCTTATACACAGGGCTCTTTATTACATTCCATGTCCTGGGCCTACCCAAGATGACATTCCTGGAGGTGGTGACATTCCTGCTGTTTACATGGCATAGATACCTGTGAGATTATCACAATTTCATCTTGCAAAGAGGTAGGTGTGGCTGCTTTTGACAGTTGAAAGTTAAGGGGAGCCATGATCTACCATATTTAGGAAAAAGTAATTTAAAAAGTAGATCATGGAAAAAGAATGTAAGACCTAGAATTTATCCCTTTGACAATAATCTGGCCTTTTTAATCATGGGATGGAGTTGACTCACTAGTTTTTGCTAACTTTGACTTTCAGTAAAGGTTGAGGTATTGTTTCTACAGTAAACTATATATTCATTGAGGAAAGGTTTCCAATGAAAATTTATTACTCTGACCTCTTCAAATTTTTGATCTTCTTTATATTTACGTGTCTTACATTCCACAAAATTATGTAGAAATGCTGGGTACAGTGAGACTCTTGTTAAAATATATATATATATATATATATATATAAATTTTTAGTTGCTTTATACACTAATTCCTTATTGGGAATGGAAGCTAATTATTGTGAGATAACTACATTTTTGAGTTTAGAAGTTATAAGATCAGCATGTCTGAGTTTTTACAGCATTATAATTGTTGGTATTCCAAACCAACTGCTGATATTTATTTCCAGTGAGAACCATTTTCCTGCTGACCTTCCTCCTTTCAGAGGATGGGGATTAGGAGGCCCAAAGTACTGCTTGGTAGGAATACTTTTTTACTCTTCTTCACAGTGGAGAAAGAAGAGGGGAGGTAGTTGATGATGTCAGGTAGAACAGATTTTGTGGTGGGGAATACCATACCCAAACACAACTGAATCAGATTAGACCACAGAATTGTGATGATGGCAGTCAGAACATAGAACAGTCATCATGAAACAGCACAGTGTGAGACGTCAAGGTGTCAACCTGGGAAGTGAGAATCAAGCATGGAGTGTGGCATGGCAACCAGCTCACAGATCCAGAGTTGAGAGGGATCACTACTGCAGCAGCTTTGCTCTGATACTCCTCTGGTAAGTAGCAGAGCCACCTTAGGAGCCCTTATTTCGTATCTCCCTGATTCTAAAGCCAGGTCAGTGATAGGTCAATTTCATTGAAGCTAACAGTGTGTAAAGGTGGGATACTTGGGAGCTCTACATTGTGCATCTGTGTATCACAGCTGCTACTAGGAGTTACTCCTTTTCATGTCTTTTAAAATACTTTCTACTTGTCCTAATTGCTAAGTTGTCTTTCAGTTAGTTACAGCCCCTTATTTTAAAACCTGTACTGTTTTCATCCTGAATTTAGAACGTAAGATTTAGCCTTTGAAGTATATAGTTTCAGACTTTCCTAATTTGTTTAATATAATCTTTATTAAATTGACAAAATGAAAGCCCAGTTGGGACTTATTCTAAACAGTGGTCTTTGATCTGAAAGTGTCTCAAATTTTGTGATCTATTAAAAACATAAACCTTTGCTTATGCAAAAGGTCTTTCTTAGAACAATCCTGTAATCTTAGGGTTCAGGTAGGACTTCAGCATTATCCTCTTTTGATGTTTGGTAATAGAGGCTGAACTTTTGCTAGGGTCTCGGGTATATATAGTCAGTTATGAAGCTATAAATCTAGGACTTCTCAAAAGATTAGAACATTTCTCCAGCAAACTGACTCCGTTGAAGACTTAATTTCCGGATATACCACATTGCTTCTGCTCTCAAGAAGTCCAACATTTACTGATATATAAATATTGCTAGCTACAATGCACAGAGAAAAACTACCTCATTCAATCTAGATAATTGGGACATCCTTTTCCTGTAAACCTATTCTCCAGTATTGGACAAAATATTAAAAGGATCAGTTTGAGTACGTTAGAGTTCATGTTTCTCTAACTAATGGTACTAATAAACTGAAATTAGATACGGTAGGTTTTTCCAAAAATACTTCTAAATAATTGAAAACCTAGAAGTCAACAATGTAAAATGCACATAGGACTCAAGTATGTTAATAAATCAGAGAAGCAGGCCAGGAACTTTTTAATAGGATAATTGTCTTTTTTAGGTACATTGTTTACATACTAACTACATGGAAATATTTTAACTCATTTACTTTCACCTAACTATGCTTTTTCTCACTTTGATGAGCTTTCTCAACTCCTTTCTCAGAAAAGCAGAGCAGAGCAGCATAGAATGCCTTAGTAAATGGCCACTGACTCTTGGTCTCAGGCCATAGTGACTATAGGGAGAGGAGTGGGGGCTGGAGACCTCATACCCTGGATAAGGTGGACATGAGTTGTCACCTCCAGTTAATTGTCACCACAGAGGGAAGAGGGTAAGTCTGAGATGTTCATGTGGAATTTCCCTACATTTCAGAGGTTGAAAAAATTGTTTGTGATTTTTGCTTACATTTGCCATTCATGGAACTAAAAATTTTTTATCCTTATTTTTTGAGACAGTCACACTCTGTTACCAAGGCTGGAGGGCAGTGGTGAGATCTTGGCTCGTTGCAACCTCTGCCTCCAGGGTTGAAGCGATTCTCCTGCCTCAGCCTCCTGAGTAGTTGGAATTACATACAGGTGCCTGCCACCACAGTCAGCTAATTTTAGTATTCTTAGTAGAGACAGGGTTTCACCATGTGGGCCAGGCTGGTCTTGAACTCCTGACCTCAAGTGATCCACCCGCCTCAGCCTCCCAAAGTGTCAGGATTACAGGCGTGAGCCACTATGCCCTGCTGGCATGCATATTTAAATTATGCATACATTATAGCTGTATAACTATGTGACCAGATTTACTAAAAAAGGAAACAAAGTTGCTTGAGACAGGAAACTATCACCTTTGGAAGCATATTAAGTAGTTGGCTTACTTTGGAGCACACAGTAAATTGAAAATGTGAACTAATACTTTAAAATTGCCATACAGTGATGTCACTGCAAGCCATTAATCTGTCCAATGGGAGAAAATGTAGAGGTCTAGACTGTGTTGTCACAAAATACACCTTTTAGAGAATCCTATAGCTTTACAGATTTTTATAACTATTGCTATCATAAGAGAATACATCCAAAAAAAAAGAATACATCATTTATCCTTTCTTTTCTGTGTGTGTGTTTTTGTTGTTGTTGCTGTAGTTTTGAAAGCAGGGGAAAAACTTACAAACACAATTATGTTCAGATTTATCCAGTTTAGTAGTTTATGCTTGTTAAGTGATCAAAGTAATTGCTTAAATGTTTGTGGAATTAGCTGTCACTTTATAGGTTTATGTATTTTGGTGGGTACTTTAATAAAAATATTTTTGACATAATATTGTTCATAATTCATGTAAGCTACACAGATAGTTGGATTATTTTTTTGTCTAAGAAGCTAGGTTTGTATAGCATGGTAAATAAAAACTCAAACTTATAGCTTCCTTTTCTACTATTAAGCTCAATTAAAGGATAATACATGATTAACAATATATTTATGAAAATAATTCCAAAGCAAAATTTAGAAAAATGTAAACACAAATGTAAACCTGTCAGTCAACTAGCTCCTTGAATCTTAACTCCATATTCTTTCCTCAGATGGTACTGACAAGATAGTGGATGAGAACAGCATCAGCACTTCTTTGGGGACCTTTCCCAGTTTGTATTGCTTTCCTTTATTCTGATTCAAATAGAAAGTTCGCCTTTTCATCTGATACCTGCATTTGTCTGCTCACCTAGTCCTGAGCTTTTACCCTTCTGCTTGGGCTCTTATGACTTAGTTTTTGTCATTTGCTTTATAAGGCAGTGGTATGCTTTCTCAGCTTCTAATGTGTGGCATATGATAATAAGTGTTCAATAAATAGTCCCTTACTCCCTTGCTGCTTGCTTAATAACTGGAATTAACTCCCAGGAGAGTTTTCATAACCTTCCCTTGTCAGGTCTTTTCCCTTCTGATGATGATTTCTTGCTGCATAAGAGGACTGTGTTTTTCTAACAAAGATTTTTTTCTGTCTCAAATAAGAGAACATTATCTTTGAGGATGAAGGAAACAAAGCAGTTTCCACTGAATTACCATTTATCAGAGGTCTTGAACAGAACTAACTTTCCCTGGTCTGACTTTAAAGGCACCTGACTCCTTCCCTAGGATGTAAATTTTTAATTACTTATCTGCCAAGGGGAACATGTTAAAATGAGAGGGATTTAACTACGCCTGTGTCACCTTGTTTAATTATAGCCTAAGTGGAAAAAGTAGACTATATTTCTCTTGTGAATAATAGAGACAGTAGATTGCCTGAGAGTGAGGAAGGGACGAGATGGTGGAGGATGGGTGTGGGATGGCACCCAGGAGTCTTGGGAAACTGCTGCTGGTCAGCAACGATGGCCCAAGGAGAGAGAACTTCCTGGGGAAGAGCTCAGTGGCACGGAGCTCCACTGGGAAAGTAACTCAGCTCAGACTACACATTCATTTCCTCTAAGCATGGTGTGGAAGCAGAGAGCCCTGGACTTCAGGAAGCCATGGGGCACTTTGACACTAGTTAACAGTGTGGATGGAAGAGAGTAAAGATTCCCTTTCAGTCCTGTGGGATAGAGATTCAGATTCAGGTTGATTTTAAAAACATGACTTTTTGCACACCGGAGTGTACAGTTGCAATTCATATCTGCCTTGAAACTTCCCTAATTCATAAAGATAATAAACTTTTTGCCACATAGCCATATGAGGTGGGGTCCCTAAAACATTATTGGGTAACATAAAACCCCATTGGATATCCTAAAATTGTATTCTTCAAACATGAATAATGTGTATTTAAACAGTTTTTCATGGACCCAAGGAGTACCTCAGCTTGAAAAATACTGACTAAAAAACTAGATCTCATTCTTCAGAAAGTCTTAAAATTGCAAATCTCATTGCAAAAGAGTCGTTTTTATAACCGGTAAAATAATTTTTTCAACTTTAAATTCAGGGGATACATGTGTAGGTTTGTTACCTGGGTATATTGCGTGATGCTGAGGTTTGGGGTATGAATGATCACTCAGGTACTGAACACAGTACCATAGTACACAGGTTTTTCTTTTTTTTTTTTTCAGTGGAGCAGTCAGACAGAACACACACACATTTATTGATTAGGGTTTGCCATCCTATATAGGTGTGGTTTGTGGCACTCCCAAAACAATTATGATAGTAACATCAAAGATCACTTATCACACATCACCATGATAGACATATCAAACAGGTTTGAAATATTGTGATAATTACCAAAATGTGACACAGAGACACAAAGTGAACACACACTGTTGGATCAACACTTTTTCAACCCTTGCCTCACTCCCTCCCACCTCAAATAGTCCTGTGTCTGTTGCCATTTTATGAGTAGCCAATGTTTAGCTCCCACTTACGAGAACATGTGGTATTTGGTTTTCTGTTCTTGTGTTAATTTACTTAGGATAATGGCCTCCAGCTGCATCCCTGTTGTTACAAAGAACATGATTTCATTCTTTTATATGGCTGTGAAGTATTCCATGTTGTATATGTACCACATTGTCTAGTCCACCAGTGATGGGTACTGAGGTTGACTAGATGGCTTTGCTATTGTGAACAGTGCTGCTATGAACATGGGAATGCATTTGTCTTTTTGGTAGAATGATTTGTTTTCTTTTGTTAATATTCCCAGTAATAGGTCAAATGGTAATTCTGTAATATAATTTTTAAAAATTATCAAAGCCAGGCATGGTGGCCTGTAATCCTAGCTACGTGGGAAGCTGAGATGGAAGGATTACTTGAACCCAGGAGCTGGAGACCAGCCTGGGTGACATAGTGAGTCTTCATCTCAAAAAATAAAAAAGTGTAAAAATAAAATCAAAAAGCATTCCCTAAAATTTTGTACACAACTCATATCTTCTTGAGACTGCATCTGTAATCGCTCTTATAGTTTCCTTAATGAAATACTAGCAATTTGTCTCCCCAAATTGACTTTGTTCTTCATGTGATTCAACACTGGATTCTCATTTATTAAGTTTGGATAAAAATGGCTCTAGAAATGTTTATGAGGGTACATTTTGGAAATTGAAGGAGTTTAGCCTGCACAAGAAATATGATAAAGATATGTCTTTGAACTATCTGAAAACTGCTATTCTTTGGAAGAGGAATTCACCTTTGGCCTCAAAAGACAAGAGAGTACTTGTACCACAAAGAGTAGTTTTAGGTAAAGTCCACCAAATACAATTTTCCAACAGAACTGTTCATAAATGGTTGTTTGGGAAAGTAATCTTCTCATCACTTTTTTTTTTGTTTTTTGAGACAGAGTCTTGCTTTGTTGCCCAGGCTGGAGTGCAGCAGCAAGATCAGGACTCACTGCAGCCTCAACCTCCTGGGTTCGAGTGATCCTTCTGCTTTGGCCTCCCAAGTATCTGGGGCTACAGGAATGTACTACCATGCCCAGCTAATTTTTTGTAGAGAAGGGGTTTCACCATGTTGCCCCTGCTGGTCACAAACTGCTGGGCTCAAGCAATCCTCCCGCCTCAGCCTCCCAAAATGTTGGTATTACAGGAATGAACCACCATGCCCAACCCTCTTCCCTGTTTCTCAAACAGAGGCTAGGAAACATCTATTAAAGATGATGACTAGGGGATTTCTATTGCCTCTTCCAATCAATTTGCTTTTATTTTTCTTTTAATTCAGATTAGTTGGCATTACATCTTGTGTTTTTCAGCAATTAAAATTTGTATATTCAATTACCTAAAGAATTGCCTTTTCTGGAAGATTACTAACCTTTCCGAAGGTTTAGACAGATTAATGTAGAATGCCCTCTAGTGGAGCTCAAGTTCAACTTCAGATTATCTTTCCATGTTCAAAAAATTGATCTAAAATTTGATCTTTGCTTATCATTGCTTTCTGAGTAGAGAAATATGTTTCTATATGGGTGGACATTTTAAAAATTATTAATAGATGATTCCTAATTATTCTCAGTCTACTCCCATTATGTTAAACTTTTAGAAATGAACCTTCTAGGAAAGTTGCCATTTGGTAGTCTCAAAGATATGCCTTCAAACAGTGAGTGAACTCTTTTTTTTTTTTTTTTAAATAATGGTGTCTTAACATTTGAAATACAAGTTCTTGTCTTTGGTTTATATATTGGTTTTTTGACATTTAAAGTAGTTTAAGCTGCAAGTTTCTCATATGGCAAATTTATTCTAATCTCTGAAACCATCTGCTAATTGGAATTTCTATAGCATTTAAAGATAAGCTTGATTTGGAGGATGTCAATTACGATACTAGTGACATAGCAGCAAATCCAATTAGGAGTCAGATTAGTCCTAGTTTTCATGATCCTTAGCAAGTTTAGTAAAAAACCTAATGAAACAATAACAGCAATGAACACTTAAATAGCAGCACCGTGTGTCAGATGCTGTTCTAGGCCCTTTATAAACTTTAATTCTTGAAAAAACTGTGGAGGAAACAGTCACAGGAAAGTTTCTAACTTGCCCTGGATCACACAGCTAGTGGTGGGACTAGTATAGAAACCCATGTCATTGGCTCTGGAGCCTGTGCTCTGAACCATTGTGCTTCACTGCCTCTTCCAGTTTGGAGCACCATTTCAGGGCAGCACTTACACCATTTTTTGGCAGGTGGTCATTCAGGGCTCACCAGAGCATTTCCATTACATATTGGGTTTCTTCTACCATGAAAGCTAACCTCACCATTTATATTATATTCCCTCTGTTTTCCAAGGGTCTTGCTCTGGATATTTTTTCTCTGTCTTGAATCTTCAGCATTCTTTGTAGTATAGTATTGTCGCTATATATATTTTTTGAACGTAACACTGGCTTCTTTCCACCAGCATTTAAATGGCAAATCCCTTAAAATTTAAAAAATCCTCCCCTCTACCTGTGACTCACCCTCTCATCCCCTCTTGAGTTGCCTCCATGCTGCTTCCCCTTCTTCAGCCTGTTCCAATCTAGCCTTTATCCTGACTGATGTAGAGAAACTGTTTTCACCAAAGTCACCCATGACCTTTTTACTAATCCTAACAAACATTTTCATATTTTCTTTTGGAAGCCTGTGACTTGGCTGCCCACTCTCTTCATGTACCCCCTCTTTTACCTCGAGCTTTGTGACATCTTCTCACCAAGTTCCCTTCCTAACCTCTGTGGCCCTTCCCAGTCTCCTTTAAGGTTTCTAGTGACTGTCTGCCCCAGGGATTTGCTACCTTCCCGCTCTACAGAGCCAAAGTTTTTTCAGCCACTTGTGTGGCGTTTTCTTGATATTCATGTAGGTGGCTTGCAAATCTTTAGCTCAAAACTCTCTCCTGAGATTCACACCCATATTTTTAGGTGCTATAGCTTATCTCACTTGGATAGTTTGCAAGCTACCTTAAATCTGTACAATGTGACTATACCTTTTACATACACACTGACATAAACAAGCTGTTTTTATTCTCAGAGAATCATCTCACTGTCTACCCAGTTGCTCAAAACAAATCATTTTCTGACATTTTCTCCTCCCTTACATCAGCTCTCCCCCAAATTCCCCACCCCCAACTAAATACCATTATTTTAATTCAAGCCACTGTGAACTCAAACGGACTATTCTGATAGCCTCCTAAATGGTCTCTCTGCTGCAAGTTACATCACCTTACAACCCCAAAGAGATCTTTCTAGAGTGATCCTGCTCTATAAGTGATCCTGCTTAAATTACTTTGAATGTCTTCACTTTGTCATTAGGATTAAGTCCAAACTCCTCCTTGGCTAAGTCTCACTCTACTTGCTTCTCCAGCTTTATCTTTTACGACTTTGTCTCTTCTTGGTAGTTTCAGCCAAGTTTAACTTTAGTTTACTGAAAGTGAGGGATTGTATTCTCTTCCCGGGTCCACAAGGGGGCATGGTTTCAAAGGCAAGAACTTCCCAGTGCCATACCTCCACCGACTCCTCCATCCAGGAGCTTAGAGGTCTTTAACTTTCGCTTGCAGGGAAAGATAGACTGGTCAGGTAAGCTCCCTTTGTCTAGAAAAGCCTGCAAGAAGCTACGGGAAGACTGTGGGCCAAAACAACAAATCAAAGGTCAGAATCAAAGATCAATCACTACAGTGGAAGTTTAAAGGAACTCCTTTCATAGGACAGGAAACTTGAATGGGGCAGGAATATCTCCCATGTTAAAAGTCCCCTTCTCCCACATCAGTGTAGACTCTGTTTCTGGATCCCCTTCCACGACATCACGGGAGCTGCTTTTCTTTCCCCCTTTTCTCTTGCTCTGCCTAAATAAATCACTTTCTGCAAAACTCTTTGGGGTCCGATATTTACTTAAAACAAGCTCACCGTGCTCAGCAGGGTCCTCTCCTCCATTATTGGGTGAGTGAGGGACCAAGGACCAACATCCTGTTGGGGTGCAACCTGAGCCCATCATCTGCAATTCGGTCACAAAAGGGTGATGTATGCTCTTTCCACTCTGGGCCTTTATGCTTATTTTCACCTTTGCTGGCATATTTACCAATACTGCCAATTACCTGGCAAATGTTTACAATTTTTTCAGGTCTCATCTTCATTGTAACTTCTTCTGGAAAATCTTTACTGACTACACCTCGCTCCCCAGCTAGACCATATCCTTGCTCTGTGCTTACTGTAGCATTTCATGGCATTTCTGAAACTTTCCTGTAATTGTAGAGATGGCAGGGACTTTGCTTGTGCTGCTCACAGTTGTCTCCCCAGCTTAGTGCCTAGTATTTGGCACACTGAACATGTGCAAACAGTGTTTGTTAAATGAGAACATACTACTTCCAATGGCATATTCTTTGAGCATCTATTTACAAGTTTCTTTCTGTTAAGTGGCCCTTTGTCTCTTCTATTTAATGGTTCTGGTTCTATACCCTAAAGAACACAGAGAACAAATCATTAGGCAGTCTTCAAATGAATAAAGGAATGTGCTCTGTGCTTCTATTCCACTTAGGGCATGGGGCCTAGAATTGAACATTCACCCAGCTGTGGTCCGACCTCAGAGAGGGACCATCACTGTGCTTATTTGACAGCCTATCCTTGTAATTAAGTAGATTGAGATCATATCTGCTTCCATTCCACTACTGATTCATAATGGCAAACTCCCTAAGTTCTTTTTCTAACGTGTTGTTTCCAGGAATGATCTCCTGCATATGCATTTGTTTTTTGCACACAAGTCTAGGAGCTTACATTTCTTCTTGTTAAACTTATCCAAGTTGATTGTAAGCAACATGCCAGTTGGCTAACATGGGGGGATTTTAGTCCTGCCACTGTATTTGTTTTTCTATTCTACTTTATGACATCTAATTTGTAAATAAA
Organism: Cebus imitator; assembly: GCF_001604975.1. Classification (NCBI taxonomy): domain Eukaryota; kingdom Metazoa; phylum Chordata; class Mammalia; order Primates; family Cebidae; genus Cebus; species Cebus imitator. The sequence continues at coordinate 11,816,812 of NW_016107332.1, forward strand.
CCTTACTAGCCATATAATCAGGAACAAGGTACTTAAGCCTGTTTCTTTATGTGTAAATGGGGCTCAGGGTTGCTGTGAAGAATACATCTGCATGTGTTCACAAAAAACATGCAGTTCTTGGGACATGATATGTACTCCTATTATTATTCATATAATTGATAACAAAGTTGAACAGGGAAGTAGGGGCAGATGCCTATGTGACATCACTCAAACCCATTCTCCTAGGTTTAGATATATTGATTAACAAATGGTTTCATGTAGCCTGTTTCTATTTATTTTGCCCACAAAAACATATTAGAGAACTTTGAAATGCCTTTCTCGAGTACACTATGATGTTTCCTAGATTTATTGCCTAGTACTCCTCAACTCTCAAAGAAAAGAGAAATTTTTGTTCTCCCAATTTGTTCTTAGTGACCTACCCAACAACCTTTTGCCAAGACATTTTGAATACTACCCTTATTTCTTCTTAAGACATAAAATTCGCAATAATTCTACCAAATAAGAGTATATGAAATGATTTATTGATATTGGTTAAGATCCATTATATACAGGTAGAAACTTCCAAATTGTACAAAGAACCATTAAGAATATGAATAAAGACACTTTTATAGACAAAACAACTGGAAAATAGTTTTAACATACCCAATATATAATTATGAAAAAAATGTAGAACAAAAATTGTTCTACCAAATAGATTCCAAGGTTATTGAAAGTCTGCTCTGCAATCCTTAAGTTGAAAAATGTGTTCAATGGAGTTACATGGTTTTTAAAAAATTAGGTATAATGTAAAAATTAAGCTTTTTTTTTCTCATTGCAATTGGGAGAGGAACCAAGACAACTTTTTACCCCCGTCTATACAGTTTGAAAAATAATTTATATGTCTAGCACAAAGAAAGAAAATTGAGAATGTTTATGGTTCTGTAAACTTTGCCTTTCATGAAATGCAAACCACATCAGTTTTAAAAATTAGAAACTGAGCAATCAGAAACAGACTGTTCCCTTTATGGTACAATTGTACCTTAATTGGCTTTATACCTGAGCACCAAAGCTGAAGTTCTAAATGCCATCTTTTCCTGGAAAGCTATTCTGAAAATGAGCAAGAAATCAAAGCTAGCCTATTATCATCTAGAAAATTAGGCACCAAGAAGGAGATTATCTCCTTAGAAATGCAACATCAATGACAGAGAAGCTTCAATTAATTAAGCAGCTGACAGATCTCCTTGTGAACACAGCAAAGGAAATCCACATAAGAAGAGCCTCCATAAAGTCCTTTGTCTTCTACCAGGAATTGTCGGAAAACCATTTCTGGCTGTTCTCGCTGCTTTACTATTGTGAGCTGGGGAAAAAAAAAACAAAAAACAAAACACAAAATATAACAGCACCTGGTTATATAACACATAATTTGAAAATGGCTCAGTTTTGTCTATTTCAATTTCAGCAAACATTATTGAATGTCCATTATGTCTGAGGCTATGGAGGATGATGGGAAAGTGCCTAATATCTAGAGTGGAAAGAGGCATGGACCCTGAAACCCCAAAACCCAAGACATACAATTTTAAGTGGCAAAAATGAAACTTAAGCAGAGTGTTATGGGAAAGGCTTCACAATGGTAGTTAACTGTCTCCTGAGCCTTAAAAGATAGGGGTAGGGCTAGAGAGTATTCTATGCTGGAATACATGTACCATGTACCAGAGATACAATTATGGCTGGCATGTAAATTATCACAGGCTTCTAAAAGGGACAAATTATCATAATAATGAGTTTGGGCTTTTGTAGGAAATGTGATCCAGTGAAGGTGCAGAAGAATGAAATGAGGCAGTTAAGTGGCAGCAGTGTGTACAAAACATTAGCGAGATGAGGGACACTAGATAGGAAGTGGTTTGAAGCATCTGGGTGGGAAATGATCAAGTTTTGAATTAGAGCAGTGGAGGTGGAAAGTGGGTACATTGGAGAGATGCTAGAGAGGTTAACATGCAGGGAGAACCAGGAGAACTGTCCTTTTGCGCGTCACGACTCTCTAGACCTGTGCTGTCCAGTACAACAGCCAGCCAACATACTATTGAGCACTTAAAATGTGGCTCATCCAAATCAAGATGTGCTGTAAATATAAGATACACAATTGATTTCTAAGACTTAGTATAAAAAATAAAATGTAAAAATATCTTAATAATTGCTACAGATTACATATAGAAATGATATTTTGGATATACTGGGTTAAATTAATTATTTAAATGCCTTTTTTCGTTTTAAATGTGGTCATCAGGAAACAGAACTGCATATACATTTGCATTACTGGAGAGTGCTGCTCTAGAAGAAACCCACAGGGAAGAAGCCCAGAAGACAGGGAGTTTTGTCATGAACACTTTGAGCCTTTCTCTCTACTCCTGTATTCCTATTCGAGGAAGTCAGCATAGATGATCTGAATGATCAGAATTTTGTATTTATTGTGCCACAAGTGGAGTTAACTGAGCCATACATGTACAACAATGCCACCTGCTTCCTATATAATTAAGAGGAGCCAGCGTTCTTCTCTTTTTCCTGGCAGGAGGTAAAACCACCAGAAAGGCCTGTAATAGGGAAGTGCATGCAGTTAACAGCTTCATGAGCTGCGGCAGGGAAGGTATGTGCAATTTTGGCTAGGAGGGCAGGGCCTCCCTACTTTTGCATTCCATGCTTTTTAGTTATCAAGTAGAATAATTCTGTCAACACCACTTGTTTTTTTCCTTTATAACATTTTGGCCTGGGTCCAAGGCTGTTAAGTTTTAAACTGCCCCGACCTAGTAAAATAATAATATATAAGAACAACTGCTGCTGCTGCAACTCAGCTAATTCCCTGTGGACACAGACATGTGTGATGCCTTGGCTTTTGCGTGTCAGCTCTAGGTACTGGGAGTTGGCGCTGGAGTAGCTGTGTGCATAGGCAGATTCAGCTCCTATGGAAGCACAACTAACCCTTAATGGAGATTTCTCCAAAGAAGTTTAAGATTTGCCTCCTGATAAACCTGAAGTCAAGATTCTTTTCATTGTATGTTTTATCCACCCACATGCCACTACGACTTTACTATCGTCCATGATTGGTAGGAGCAGTGTGGGTCTAGACTATGACACAACTCAGGCTGAGACTGGGCAGAATGAGACATTGAAGGAGGGAAGATTTGAAGTTCCAATTTCTTTAGAACTTACTTTCTTTATGGAAATAATTGGAAAGAAGTTCAGGTTGCTCATCTTAGGTATTTTCTATTGCTGCCATTCACTTGGTGTTTTTTTTTTTTGTTTGTTTTTGTGTGGTGCTCACTGTACAACCTCCTCTGACAAATTATCTGGCTATGAGTGGAGGTGGTAAGTAGAACAGGGAATGAATTTCAGCCTTGGGAGAAACTTAATTTGAAGCTACAGTGATGAATATCCTACCCTACCATTTGATTATCTACAGGTGCCAGGATGACACAGAAAGTATAGTGGAAGGTCTCAGGGGAGTGGACTCGTGGAAGTAGTGTTGGCCTGTCTTGACACAGTGATGGTCGCCTCCTCACGGGGCACACCCACACCAATAAAAGGAAAACATACTGGTGTGGATTGGTAGATCTGTGTTTATTTCCCCGCTTTATATTTCTATAGGGAGGGGGATGACCCTGTAGAGTAGGAGGAGAACATTAAAATAATCACTGCTTGTTACCTCCTTGCTTCTTGTGTGCCCTCTCCAAGGAATGACTGGCTAACTCTGAATGTGACATTCTCTGGGTCACATTACCAGAGGCCTTAAAGAATGAATGTGCATAGAACATGTTGAGTGAGAAAAGAAGAGAGCCATGGTACAACTTTAGGGGAATACCAACTCTTAAGAGGCAGATGAAGGAAGAGAAGCCAACGAAAAAGGGTCACTGAGAAAGAAGAATCAGGAGTAGGAGGTGTTTTGAAAGCTGACAGAAGAGAGAATTTGAGGAAGTAGTCAACCTTGTAAATGCTGTAAAAGGGTTGAGAATCAATTGTCTTTAGCAGTTTGGCAGTTTACAGAGAGCTGGACTGATGAGAAGGAAGGAGCAGTTAATACAGAGTTCTTCAAGGAGCTTGGTTGGTGAATGTTTGGTATATTGCTGGTGTTCAATAAATATTTGTAGAATGAATGAAAGGAAAGGGAAGCAGAATCTCGGAGAAGTGGCAGCTTCAATGAAGGTAGATTTGAACAGTTTGTAAACTGTGGAAAAGGGCCAGTGGGGAAGGAGTAATCCAGAAAATACAAGTGGAACGAGAGCGAATGAAAAACATTTGAAGCACAGAGAACTATGCAGGGCAGGACTGGCATTTATCAGGAGGGCACTGGGTTTCAGTCATCTGGAGACACACTGTGTTAGAAATCTTTTTTGTTGTTGTTGTTCCCCCACACATATGAGAATAATCCGACAATAAGGTCTAAGAGGACTCATTTTTTAAAAACGTAATTAGCATAATCTAGAAGGTGCAGTTCCTTCTAGATTTGATTTTGTTATTCTTGATCCTTCCATACCAGCTCTTTTCTCCTCCTTAATCTTAACCTTTTAAAAGTATGTTTTCATTTCCTTTGTTTGGTCAGTTTTCAAGTGTCAGAGAAAAGGTGTAATGCTAAGTGCACTGGGACTAAGCAGCTAGTACAAGCCATGTATCTTCTATGATCCAGCTGTGAGACCCTGATCATGCTAGTGAGCTCATTTGAACCTCACTTTCATGTCTGTGATGTGCAGGTGTAAGGAGCCAGGCATCTCGCAGATTCCTTTCGGCTCTGACATCTGTAGATTTTAGATTTCAAATTCTTTATAGACATAGCACTCTATGAACAGATGGACAAATTTGCAGGTGGTACATAAGAAAATCTAATTCTTTATTCAAGCTAAAATTGTTTTATTACACAGTTGCTTAATATTTTATTCACATATAATATTTTGAAGCTTACCCCCAGATGCTTTTATAACCAAAGCTGACATAACTTTGATAAGAGGTTGGAACAGGTAGGAGAAAGCAGAGGAAAGTTTTATTTTTTTCCCTGAAGGAGGAACTACTAAGGATAGGGATGATCTCTACGCTTAGTCGTGCCTCTTCTCTGCAAATAGAGGGATGCAGTTGCTGCAGCTGGAGCTGGGATGAAGGTGAATCATTATTGCTGTGCATTCTAAATACTGGTGGTTTTCAATTTGCATTTCAAGAGAATCAAGATTTGGTTACATGTTTCTAGGGTGTTCAGACAGAATGCCCTAGAAAAACGTGTAACCAAATCTTAAGAGAATGTGTTTAGTTGAGCCTTGTGTGTCATCTCTAGGTCCTGCCCTTAAACTGAACCCACATAGGTGCTGTGTGGTGTGACAACTGTTCTAGAAAAGTTCTATATTCATCCAGATGTCATTAGTTCAGTTTACCTAAGCTCTACCTAAAGTTGATGTTTGCATGCATGAGTTACTTTCAAAGTTACGAATGTTGGTTTAGATTGACATCACATTTACATTTCAGGAGACATCTGGCTCCATAAATACCCTGGGGCTTGTAGACACATGCCTCCAGGTGAGTGTCTTATAGCTCTTCAGTAAGCAGTGTTACACAGCACATCATCATCTAAACATTCCAGATCCCAGGAGACTCTAATATTGAGCTTGGGAAGGAAGACAAGTAAGTATCTGGAAGTTGGCAACAAGTTTTAATTTTTTTGGGTTCTAGACATATTAAATTCTTTTACTCAAACTCGGAAAAGGCTAGACGGGCTTGGAAGGACAAGAATAACAAAACTTTTCAGAGATCATAAATTAAACATTGTAATAAATCTTACAAATGTTCTAAATGATACTTCTATGATTAATTAATTTTAGGCACCAAAAGAAAAGTCATTTCAAAGTCTTTTAATGATACCAATTGCTATTAAATTGTAAGGTTAATACTGACTAAGATACCCCATAGTTAGCCCATGGTAATAGCTGTTTATGTTTGTGACTGATAAGCAGGTATATATACTTATATGTAAGGTTAATGTGAGGGTTTTTTTTTTTTTTTTTTTTTTTTTTTTTGGGGGTTTTTTTTTTTTTTTT
>NW_016107332.1:11823739-12040003 GCF_001604975.1 Cebus imitator
TGGTCTGTAGACCAATCCAGCTGCACATGGCATCCCGGAGATATGAAGGATTTTGACTTACATTTATTCCATTAAGACAGAGTAAAATGCTAATGTTTGCTTCTCAGCAAGAAGATGCCAAGAGCCAATGCATCATCGTGAGTTAGCCAGAGAATATGTGAGCTAGAATGTTTCACCATAAACCTCAAGTGTCAGGAAAAGTTTACGGTCAATATTTTTCACAGGAGTAAGGAAAGCAAAAAATTCATTAAAGTGCCAACTGCCTTTAAAAAGAAAGTAGCTCACATTTAGTTTTTAACTTTGTTTCATTTTGTTGATGAAAGTCAAGGAAAGGTATGCAGATATAAGCACAGCCCTACATCTGCTGCCATGTGGTAGAGAGACTGGCTATTTCCTTTGGATGTTCAGTTCAGCAACTATGCATTGAGCATTTACTATGTCAATATAAGAGGAAGCTCCCTTAACTTTTATATAAACATTCTTAAGACTCATAGTTCTTTGCCTACTGAATTTTATTTTTAAATTACATTTCTTATTTCTTAACTCAAACATATGCAGATATCTTACTATTTCTAAATCTTCATCTTAAAACTAGTCTCTAACTGGAATATGGATACCCTTGAATTCTTTTAAAAATACTTTAGACATTCCTAATGAATATGCAGCTCTCTAAACTGATTACCTATCATGGTCTTGAATTTTAATCCTGTCTTTTTCTGCAAGATGCTATATACATATATTGATAAATTGTACTTCATACCATTGGGTTCAACAACTAGACGTAAGCCATCTTGCCACAGTGTAAGTGAGACTTTGGGGAACAAACTAACTGCTGAGCTCTACTGGAATCCACTATCAGAGTCAGACAATAGCCATCTGGCAGTGATGCTCATGCAACATGGTCTACAAATAAGATTTGCAATAAATGTTGATTCTTGTACAAATTATAATTGCTGCGTTTTCCTAAGATGCTTTAAAATAGTCATTTTTATTAATTTAACATCAAACCCACAATTTCTCTTGTAATTGCAACAGAGGGGTATATAATCTGTTTTTATGGAATTGTTATTTTGTTAACTCAGTAATTTGATTTAGTCTGTAGTCAAACACCTATGAAAGATTTCTACATTCTTTTGAGTATGCAGTTTAGCACGAGGGATGAGCCCAGAGCATAAGAACTAAATTCAGTTTCCATCTCTGCCACTTTACTACCTGAAGGAGCTTGGCTCTAAGCCTCAATTGATTCCTCTATAAAATGTTGATACCATATCCATCTCAGGTATGGTATATTTAAGTATTTAGAGTACAGAGACTGGCACACAGTTAATGATCTGGAAGTATTAGCATTTTCTATTAAAGTCATATATTTTAGTTGTTTGAAAGTACTCTATACAAATAACTTTAAGCCAGCTAATTGATATTGATCAAAACATGAAATTTTTTCATTCATACACAGAAATATATGCCTTATTGTTTCTTTCTATAATATTTGACTGCACATAAGTAAAAACATTTAAGAATTGATATTTTTCATATTACCATAAAAGCAATGAAAAAAATACTTACCATATCTGTGTTGATATGTGCAAAAGACGGCACATTAAATATTCCTTGGATCAGTTCTGGTGGGCTGCTTACTCCCAACCACAGGAACATGTGTAGACCATTGACCAGTAAGAATATTCCTCCTTCTGAAAGACGGGACTCTGAGCAACGAACAGCAGCAGGTAATGTTGTACTCTTGACATCTAATGTGTGCTGGGCACGCACAGACAAGAGAGTTAGAAGCTCCTTTCTTCCCCTTCCCTTCCCTCCTTCCTCTCTTCCTTTCCTGTTTCTTCCCTCCCCTCCCTCAGTGCATATTTAGTGAGTAACTATTATGTGCCAGACTTTATTCCAGTCATTAGATAATAATCCCTACCTTGTGCAGCAAATAGTTTTTTGCAGGGAGGAAAAGACAACACATAAAATAAGTAAAATATACAGAGTATAGATGGTGCTAAGAGTTATGAAGAAAAGATGCAAGAGAGTGGTATGAGGTGTGTCGCTTGTGAAGGTGGGGACAATTTTAACTAGGATAGTCCAGGGAGCCCACCAGCTTTTAAGAAGGCATCCTGAGGAGGTAAGTGAAGGAGCCATGGAGACAACTGGAGAAGACCATTTCAGATGGAAGGAAAAGCTAGGGTCCTAAAGAAGGGCCCGGCTGGAGTGTTTGAGGATCAGCACGAAGGCTGAAGTGGGATGAGGAAAGGGAGAGTAACAGAAGAGTTCAGAGAGAAGGGAGGGGAGAAGAGGGCAGACAGCACTAGGCTAGGGCTTTTACTGAGATGGGAAATCCTGGAGTGTTTTGAGTGGAGGAGTGATACAAGCTGACAATTATTTTTCTTTTTGAGACAGACTCTCTCTCTGTTGCCCAGGTTGGAGTGCAGTGGCACAATCTTGGCTCACTGCAGCCTCCACTTCCTTAGTTCAAGCAATTCCCCTGCCTCAGCCCCCTCCCTGCCCCTGGTAGCTAATTTGTTTGTATTTTTAGTAGAGATGGGGTTTCACCATATTGGCCAGACTGGTCTCAAACTCCTGCTTTGGCCTCCCAAAGTGCTGGGATTACAGGCGTGAGCCACTGCACCCAGCCTATCTTCTGGGCTGAAAACAGACTGAAGGAGACGCAGAACTCCTCAGATTCCCTCCCCTCACCATAGTGAGCACATACTGATACACATAAGCAACTTGTAGAAAGAGCCCCCGCTCAAAACCCCACACCATACATTTTGACGGCATTTGTGACTAACTTTCCTCTTAAGAACAAAATGTTTCAGATATAACATATGGTTTAAGTACAAAATAGGATTCCCTTCCAGCCTCCCTCTAGGAAATGCAGCACCCCAGCATGCTTACTATGGGCAGAAGTTGTGGGTAGAAGAAAAGCTGAGAATCAGCCACACCCATGGTCATGACCAGCTGTCTCTGGAATGCCCGCTCATCGGTTGAGATCTCTGGTCTGCTGAGCAGCACACAGTTTTTCAACAAACAGTTCATGTACACTGGCAATACTTTCATGGAATCTGGTAGAATAAGCTGAAAAAGACAATTTTTGGTTTCATATGCTTGATCATTACTGAGAACAATCCTGAGCTTCATCTGTAAGACTGAAACTTCATTTGCTTTTGAACATGTAAGGATTAACTGGTAACCCATGTAAAGCACCTAGAGCACACAGTAATCTGGCACAGAGTAGGCATTCAAAGAGCAGCAGTTGTTTTTATTTTATCTAGTGCTACAGCAGCCTGGTGTAGCTGTTAGCACCACCCACTCAGTGCTTAGGATGCAATTCCAGCTCTTTTACCAGGTGTGTGACCTTGAGCAAATTACTTGCCCTCTCTTTTCTTTTTTTTCTTTTTCTTTTTTTTTAGCTGAATATGGAATAATGGTATATCTACTTCATAACTGAGTTATAATAAGAATTAAATGATTTGTAAAGCACAATGGTGCCTAGCACATTGGATGTACCATATATATGTTTATATATATATATATATATTAAATAAAACTTTTTTAAAAAGTGATTTCTTAACCTATATTTCCAACTTAAAAGCATTTCTAACTGCCCACAGGATGTCTCTTCCTTCATGCTCTTCATGCATCTTAAACTCATCAAACAAATAATAAATGGCATTGTGTCATAGGTTCTGTGCAAAGTGTCAAGGATATAAAGAGGAATAAGGCATAGTCCATATGGTAAGATGTTTGAAGTTCGCCTGGGATAGACGTATAAATGCATAAAACATAATAAAGAGATTACAGTACTATAGATTAAAAAAGGAAATGCTTCATGCATTTAGATGTGTCACTATTGAATGATAACCTGCAAAATCAAACTCCTACAATTCCACAAACATGTTCTTCCTCCCATGTTTCCTATTCAGTGTAGAACTTCCAGATGAACCCTAATTCATTTATTTCTTTACCCTCAATTAATAAACAAATCCTTTTTATTCTGACTAATTCTGAAGGCAGAATCTACCTGTACCTTCTCTCCATCTTCACTTTGGCTCATATGACCTCATTCTAACTGCCCAAAGTACACGCCCTGTGAGATACTACAACCTAACACAGTGCAGCAATTCTAGGAACACAACCTGATGATTTAAAAAATTGTAATTTCCTATATTATTTAACTTTCTTCTAAATCAGTATTGTAAGAATAGCTAATAATTAAGTTTGACTGATCCGAATGTCATTTCCTTCCATTTAATGGCACAAGTCAGTGAACAAGGACATATCCAAAAGAAAAATTATACATAGGAGATAATAATAATTTGCAAACAGATAACTGAAATATCTGGTCTATAAATTCATGGTTTCTTTTTAGCTTTCTCTCTTTTTTATTTACTTTTATTTTTGAGACAGTCTCACTCTGTTGTCCAGGCTAGAGTGCAGTGGTGCAATCTCTGCTCACTGCAACCTCCGCCTCCTGGGTTCAAGTGATTGTCCTGCCTCGGCCCCCTGAATAACTGGGATTACAGGCATGTGCCACAATGCATGGTGAATTTTGTGTTTTTAGTAGGGATGGGGTTTCATCATGTTGGCCAGGCTGGTCTCAAACTCCTGAACTCATGCAATCTGCCCACCTCAGCCTCCCAAAGTGCTGGGATTACAGGTGTGAGCCACCGTGCCTGGCTTAGTTTTCTATCTTAATGATGAAGATGATGGATATACACTTATCAGAATCCATACTGAAAAGAAAATGTCCCTGAGGCTCTGTTAGAATTTATTCTGCAACTTAAATTTATATCATAGGTCTCTTCTCATTATGTACTAAGTAAAGAGTGTTGGACAGAACTTCCTAACTGGCTCAGGCAAACATATTTCAAAATGATTCTACTTTGCAGTTTGTTTCCCCTGTTGACTTCTAATCTCCTTTCAAAGAACCAAGGACAGTTAAATGTATGTTTATTCATAAGAGTAGAACACTCTCTTCTAATTTTTTCTCTAGCATAATATATCTTTATTTAACAACATTTGGTACTGGGTTACTTTCTCAGCCAAGGAAAACTATGATAAAAAGATGTAGGAACCAGATCACGGTCATAGTCCAGAGCAATGTGGCCCCCATGCTATTTCTGGTCTAGTTACCAGTTAGGCATTTTACCTGTTATTATGGATCAGGAATGTGCTTAGATTCCTGTATAAGGCATGTACATTTGGTTTTAAAATATCAGATTGAAATTTCACTGGCTGCTTCTAATTAATCAGGTCATATTAAGAGTTCAGAAATCTGTGATCCTAAATGCCACAAAGAGGTGAGGTTGGCCCACAATGACATTATTAGGACTAAAAAGTCTAATCAGAGGAGGTTGGATTGTAGGAGGGAGAGGAAAGAAAACAGCTGATAAATGAGAAGGAAAATCTAATCATGAAAACAAAAATAAATGGAGTTAAAAAATGAAAGAAAACAAAAAGACACTTTATTCAGTGTTTTTGAGTGAAGAAGAAAACGTTGCCATGGATTTCCACTATAAAATCTCCCCACCCCACTAGCACCCCTGTATAAATAACTAAATTATTCTCTGGGAGTAAGGTAATGAGAGTGAGGTGGGAGCAGTAATGTATGTAAGTCGAACTTGCCTGAATTTGGAAGATTCTTTTCTTCTTTAGGTTTTGAAGTGACAGAAGAGTAATAATTTTTTTTTTAAGAAAAAAATTTATTTTGCAGTTAAGATCATTTGACTTGCCTTTTTAAATCAATGCACTTCCATATGATATTAACATACTTAAGCTCAGAACAGTGAGCTATTAGATTTAAAATAATCTATATTGCTTATGTAAGACTTATAAGCCTTAAAGTTAGCTTTTTTTTTTTTTTTTTAAATATACTGGGTCTCACTTTGTCTTCCAGGCTAGAGGACAGCAGCACAATCACGGCTCACTGCAGCCTCGAACTCCTGTACTCCAGGGATCCTCTTGCCTCAACCTCCCAAGTGGCTGGGATTATAGTCGTGCACCACCACACCTAAGTTTTTATTTTTAGTAGAGGTGGGGGCCCAGGTTGGCCTTGAACTGCTGGGCTCAAGTTTCCTCCTGTCTTGACCTCCCAAAGTGCTGCAATTACAGGTGTGAGCCACTGCACCCAGCCTAATTTGTCTTAATATTGTTTCTAGTTATATTTCTTTTCTTTTCTTTTTTTTTTTTTGAGATAGAGTCTTGCTCTGTCACCCAGGCTGGAGTACAGTGGCATGATCTGGACTCACTGCAACCTCCACCTCCCAGGTTCAAGCAATTCTCCTGCCTCAGCCTCCCGAGCAGCTGGGACTATAGGCACGTGCCACCACGCCCGGCTAATGTTTATATTTTTAGTAGAGACGGGGTTTCACCATTTTGTTCAGGCTGGTCTCGAACTCCTGACCTCATAATCTACCAGCCTCGGGATTACAGGCATGAGACAGTGTACTTGGTCTTTTTTTTTTTCTTTTGTGATGGAGTTGCTCTGTTGCCCAGACTGGAGTGCAATGATATGATCTTGGCTCACTGAAACCTCCGCCTCTTGCGTTCAAGCTATTCTCCTGCCTCAGCCTTCTGAGTAACTGGGATTACAGGTCTGTACCACCATGCCCAGCTAATTTTTTGTATTTTTAGTAGATGCAGCAGGGTTTCACCATGTTGGCCAGGATGGTCTTGAACTCCTGACCTCAAGTGATCCACCTGCCTTGGGCTCTCAGAGGGCTGGGATTACAGGTGTGAGCCACCATGCCCAGCCATATGTCTTAACTCAGCATCTATCATGCGATCCTCAGAGTGAATGCTTCCTTAAATTTTGTACCCTAATGCCTTCTCTTGCTACAGCCTAGTTTTGGCTCTGGCAATTCAGTAAAAGTAGTTCTATTGAGGTTCATTATCATACAATCTAAATAGCTCCTTAATGGTCTTGCTTGGGTCAGGGAAACTTTGGGCTCTATGGTAAAATAGTGGAATTCCTTTAGGAATTGCTCCATCTCCATAGACACTGTTTTTCACAAGTAAACTGTAGGAAAGTACCAAGTCTACAGTAAGATTTTCTGAAGAGAACATTAAGTCCAACTATTCTGTTTTCAGATAATACTGTTTTAGAATCTCCACATTTTCCAGACTCCATGATGGTTGGTTAATCATAAGGTACTTAAGTTACATTATTTTTTTTTAAGCATACTATTGGTTCAAAGGCACACTTGAAAAGTGCTCATGGAAAAACCTTATTATAAAAACAGGAACAATCTCTATCAACTTATTCATAGAAAATTTAACATCATAATGTTTTTACTCCAGACATAATTTATTTGTGCAAACAGGTGATCCAGTCGTAGAGACAATCCTTTAAACTTTTAAACCAGAATAAAATTACAGGTTTTATTTTCTTCCATAAGTAGGCAATGAGTTTGTTTTCAGCTTAAGGTCTTTGAATCCAGTTGTTTCAAAGTTAACAAATAAATGTCCAGAGAGGACACTAACTGTATCTGTACTACTTCAACTAATCCTTCGGGAGTGTGAGAAACTCCAGAATCAGAATAATGTTTCCATAGCTCTAAGACAAATAGTAAAATGAAGTAAATGTTTAAAGTGCTCATGATTGGACTCTTTTGGCTAGATTCCAGGTGTACCTGGTAGGCTTTTGTGTAACTTGAACAAGCATGCTATGAAATAGTACTGATATTCGAGTTGACTAAAATGGAAATCTTCTGAATAATAAAGAGAACTGAATACTCATGTAGATTCAAGAGTTGCTTATATGATTATCAACAGAGGAGATAAAAGAATGGATGACTAATTTAATCACTTTGGACAGCATGGAAAGGAATTTTATGAAAAGTCCATCGAGTAAATGTGTTTGTTTTGTTTTCTTTCTTTGCCTAGATTATAAATTTGGACCCCAAATTTATCTGCATTATCTTTTCTGCCAAGATAATCTTTTAGGTGGGGCTTCAGATCGATGTCCTATCAGCACTCATTTTTGACAATGAATAAACTAGAAAGTTTTCCCATCTGTTGCTGTCTTAATTGAAATTCTATATTCACATATTTGATACACAGCTATAAAAATGCCATCTAACTTTTATTGACATAGAGGAGAATGTGAACACAAGAACAAATGCAAAATTAAATGTGGGCTTGAGGTTCTGCTTTTTGTTTTATAGGAGAAAGACTAAGTGAGGTTTATTTAAAGAATCTTCTAAAATTTCAAATTACTAGATTATAGAGACAGTCAATTCTTTGAAAACTCTTCACACCTACTAAAAACTTTTAAATGTAAAGAACTCCAGTATTTACATTTATAAATTATATTTGTTTATAAAGTATGTTATTAGTGCTATCTCCTCATGTCAACTTTGTTACTATGCCTAAAATGTATTTAAGCATACACATTTCATAACAAAATACCCATCTCTGGATAAAAAAAGAGAATCCTGTTTATATTAGGACACTTCTTACATATAACATTCTTAATCTTCTCAGCTACGTGGTTTACTATTACAGTCACAGCATCTAAGTGCCTGCAACATCATAAGCCTTCAACAGCTATGTGCTGAAGAACTGAGTAGTCGATTGTAACAGTTCAACATCTATGTACAATAGGTAGCTCACCTGGCTTGCTGCAGAAGGACTGGCACAATTCTTTCGGTAACATGCCAACATATGGGCAGTCTGATTAACTAGAATTTCCCGGATGACCTTCAAAGGCTGGTGGAGAATTGCTTTAAAAGCTATGTGCACAAAACAATGAAAAGGACATCAGTTTTAGCTGAGACACTGATAATAATAATCAGACTCTTCAAATAATCAGACAAGGAACGAGTTGCTATTATCTTCAGACCACCAAGCAAGAATAATATTTAAATCTGTTCAAGTCATTTGCTAATGGTCTCTTCTTGACTAAATATGATGATCTAGCTAATGGAGAACATTGGCCTACCTACGGCAAAGGTTACACTGGCCAGATTTATCTTCAGAGTATTAAAATTGTACACACAGAAAAAAAGGCAGGTCTATTTGTCATTTTTTGATATCCTGAATTCTTACGGACTAGATTGCTACCTTTTCCAAACCTTAGTGTATGTAGAATTTCTCAAGGAAAGCCAAAGAAAAGTCCACCTCGGGCCCATTCTATTTCATAGTTAACATGGTATCGATAAGCAAGTTTAGTCTAGCATTAGAGGTGGTTTCATCCATTAACCCAATGTGTCAGAGGACATGATTACATACCATAATGAGGGTCTGAGCATCCTATTCCTAAATTTCAACTCAGACTGCCACTCCGGAAGGAAACTTCAACTAAGTCTGTATAGACTGGCCCTGAAGTGAGTTATCTCACTTATTAATTTAGAGTTAAGATTCTGACTATTCTCCCTCAGACTTTGCTTGTATTAGTTCTGAATTTACCCACCAGAAGGTTGCAAAACTGCAGTGCTTTTTAGCTACTGAATTACCTTGACTGAATTACTAAGCAAGGTTTCCTGAACCTCAGGATTGGCAAAGTGTTACCTGACTTGGCAAAGAAGTTCATAAGAGCATCTGTTTCACAGCTCTTATAAAGATCAGCCAGCTGGGAGCTGCAGTTTAAGCCAAGATTGTGAATCCGAAGTCTTCTTTGACCACTGATTGTTGTGTAAAGCACAGCACACTGTAGAAGCAACATTGAGGTCACATGTTTTTCTGATTAACATATCCACCCAAACTACCTTGATCTTGCTTGCATTTACAAAACATTGTGTACAGATAGATAAAAGACCTCTATTTTTTTTCTATTATTGTTAAAGAATGAACAATAGGAAGTATATGAGAATAATGACTCATTCATTTGCTGGGTTTCAAGGTAGCACTTCACTAGTTTAAACTGATGTAAATAATCACATTTCTACATGTAAATAATTCACATGTAAATAATCACATTTCTACAACTAGTCTTCATTTCTCGTAGCTCATGTTTTACTACCAGGGATCGAGGTCCAGAGACAATACCTTCACATGCTCAGAGCCCTAATCAAGGCTCGCTTCCTTAAAAACATACAACTAGCTTTCACAATGGACTTAGGTTTTATGCTGATGATATACATTTCAAGAATGCATAGATAGAACCACTTCCCCAAATATCTGTGATTGAAATATAAACTTTAATTAAAAGTTCTTCCTCAACCTAATGCCAGCCTCTCTTCATCCTTTAAAGATGATGCAAATGTTTGAAAACTATGACCATGTACATCTAGTGGCCATAGTTTTTCTTTTTTTTAATTCAAAGTCTCCATGGCTTTTAGCTAGTTTCACTTTAAACAAAGAAATCCTATTTCACTTGCTTATAATATAATATGATTAACATGGTACTGGGGCTGAACTGTGGCTCCTCCAATGTCCTACCCCCCTAGGACCTAAGTATTTAGAGATGAGGCCTTTAAAGAGGTAAATTAATTAAAGTGAGTTCAGTAGAGTGTACCCTAAAAAACTTCGGACATAGACATGTAACAGAGGAAAGATGATGTGAAGACACAGGGGAGAAGAAAACCATCTGCAAACCAAGGACAGGGGCCTGGAACAGATCCTTCCCTCCAGGCCCTCAGAAACCTTGATCTTGGACTTCCAGCCTCCAGAACTGTGAGAAAATAAATTTCTGTTGTTTAAGCTGCTCACTCTGTAGTGTTTCTTACAGCAGCCCTAGCAAACTAATACAGATATGGTAGACGTGAATGGGTGCTGAAGCCCAACAGAAGTGAATACTCTTGGAAGCCAGTTTGCTGATGCCTCTGATACTTACCACAAATTTGCTGGACTTGCATGCAATGACATAAAATTGTCACTTCATATAAGTAGCAAATATGAATGAGAATGGAGAAACCTCACAATTGAGTGTTCTAATCTACTGACTTTTGACTTTGGAGAAAGAGAGTTGAATTTTTTTATCAAGACACTAATACATTTGATGATATTTCAGTCTCCCCACTGATCATTGTCAGTAACAAACTAAAAAACAAAACATGGTAATAAATTTTCAATCACCTGGATTAAGGCTCCACTGTCTTCACTGAGTTTGTCATCGTGCTTGAACTCCACAGTAACTGCCTTGTCACAGTCGATGGCAGCCATTTCTACATCGGTGGTGTTGTTCATCAAGATTCCACCAAAGAAATCAGTGGCTCTGAAACCTAAAGATAAGGGAAAAGGGAAATTTTCCTTCTATTTATTTTACTGTTATTTTCTTTGTTGGCCTGTTATTAATTTGAAAAAGAAACAATTATACAAGAGAGACCTGAAAAATTGTATAAATGATAATTACCTGTGCTGGTACGAACCCTCATAATAGCATCAAAGCCTATTTTCTTTTCAATATCATTTCTGAGGTCATTCAAAAATTGTTGGCTATCCAAGTGCATCTAAAAAATAAAGTCTGATCAGTGTCCACCAGATGGCAGTAAAATACTTAAAATAACAGTTCTTAATTTAATCATGAGTTAAAATAATTTTTAAATCCCGATTTGGCATATTTTTGCATATATCTTATGCTTCTTTGGTTAAAGAAAATATAGGATCTTTGGACACTGTTTAACTTTTAAAACTAAAATCACATCTATTTTCTTTCGTTTTAACACTTTGATGAGAAAATCTATTATTAATCACAAATGGGAAAATTAAGAGCACATAAGTGATCCACTCAGTGGCTTAGGGTAAGAGACATGATTATGACTCAGTGTATAATACCCATTTAATGAGGTTGGGGAAAGACCCTGCAATTGGGGCTTTTAAAAATCTGACAACATTCAGAGCTTTGTGAAGCTATGTAAGGGGAAGTTTAAACCCCTCTCCTACCCCTATTAACTATTCTATGATCATCATATTTCTGAAAGATGACCACATTCCACAACTAAGCAACATTTATATAATATGCACATGTGCACAATACTGAGCTCAGAGGTTACCCAAGACAGTAAACAAACTAGCTGAACACCAGCTTCTAAAGCTTCTCATCTGCTTGTCAGTCAAGCTCTTTAGGAAATTTTCACTACTATTTGACATGTAGGAGAGACACTGACACACACATCCCAAAGAGAATGAAGGAGGAAAGGAAAGAGGGAGATCACATATAACAATCCCTTTACTTGCTTACATACAACTGGATGGTGCCTGCATAGTTCTTGACCATCATTTTCATCTTATAATGTTACTGAATGGAAAAGGCTATTAAAATTTGTATTGTTGAAGATGAAAAAGAAATGCTATGGTAGGATTCTGTTTTGCAACAATTAGAGTAAACACAAACAACTGAATAGCAGCATAGGCAACATTAACACTCTTTTATTATAAAATATTTTACTGCCTGTTTACATCTTAGAGGCTTTTCCTCTGCTGGATTATAACCACATTTCTTTTTTAGTAACATTGAAGGAGTCAATAATAATTATGGATATGTTGAGGTACAAGTAAATATTCTTTATTATATCAGAAACTACATATGGTTGGCACATAACTCAAAAACTTAAATAGAAAAAAAAGTAATACACCTGGATGATTACACTGCAGAGCACCCCTGCCTACACATCACTTGGTAGGCTGCTCTTTGAAGCCAAGTCACTACCATGTAGATGATCACACCAGTACGTAGCGAAGGACCTAGCAAGAACCCCAGTACAATTCACATATTCCAGGAATGGAGGATGATAAAGTCCTTTTTGGAAAATGGCGGGGAAAGGCTTCTGATGAAATTTATTCCCCTAACTGGAAAAGGAGCTAACATTGATCAGCATGGTAGGTTGCATGTACCTCAATACCCAGAATATGTGTAGAATGAGTAAGGGTTAGAATTCTGTATGATTATTAAGAGCTTATTTTCTAGAGTGTGGCTGAAAATACTTATATCCAGAAGTCTTAGAAAGAGTTGTTAAATATTTTTCAATTTTATTTCATTTACAATCTTTGGTCTTATCAAGTCCCTTAACTAGTTTATAATATAAATATGTAACTAGTGTCTATTAAGAATAGTATTGATGATTAACAAAAGTAGATGACTAACATTTATTATCTATGTTGGAAAACACACCTTCTCAGTCCATGCCTCCATGTCTGTCCAGGCACACACACATTAGGTGAGGGGGAGTGACTTATCTGATTAATAAGTTTGGGAAAAAGAAATGGGTGGGCACAGCTCAGCCTCTTCTGAGTCCTCTTCATAGGAAAGCAGCTGGCCTGCAGGAGGCACACATTTTCTGTCCCTCAATACAGTGTGTTTTCAAGGCACAAGGGTCCACAGGAGAAACTCAAAATTGTGCCCACTCTGTGCCTGGGTGTATAAGTTTGTCAAATTCAGGGGTAAATCATTAGCAAGCCCACTTGCCTACAGACTCAGGTCCATTATAGTGCTGACATTTTGATCATCTCTGGAACATGTCTCTCAATTCAGGTTTAGAAGAGAGAAGTGTAATGAAGTGATCCCTAAAATCCCAATAATTTAAAATAAATATGCAGTCACTTTTAAAAGTATTATCTTAAGTATATTTTACATAAAATATATTTTTCCCCATTACGAAAGCTCACAGTGATATTTAACTCTGAGGATAAATAAGCTCATTCTATCACCAAACACTTAGGAAATATGGAATTGCTGAACCATACACACACATACACATGCACACACACACACCACACAGTCGTCCCTCATTATCTGTGGGGGATTGGTTCCAGAACCTCCCACAGATACCAAAATGTTGCTCAAATCCCTAACATAAAATGGTATATTTGCATATAACCTACACACATCTTACATATCCCTTAAGTCATCTCTAGATTACTTAGTTTTTAATTTTTTGTCAAGATAGGGTCTTGCTACAGTAGCCCAGGCTGATTTTGAAGTCCTGGTCTCAAGTGATCCTCCCACCTCAACCTCTCAAAGCACTGAGATTACAGACATTGGACCACTGCGCCCAGCTTACATTACTTATAATACCCAACACAATGTGAATGTTATGTACATAATTGTTATACTATAGAGAAAAATGAAAAAGTCTGTACATATTCAGTATGTTACAATATTTTATTTTGAATATTTTTGATCCAAGCTTGGTTGAAGCCAAGATGCAGAACTCTCCTGATAAAAAGGGCCAACAATATACTTTGTTTTCCATCTGCTCTTGAATTTATATTTGTCATCTACCCACAAGTGAACACAGCTTTTTAAACCTATAATTTAAATACCAAAATTAAAATGGGAGTGGAAGACTGAGGTGAACAAATTGCTGGCATTACCTGGAAATTGCTGTATTTGTAAAGGGTTCCTCCAGTGAGCTGAGGAACCAGCCCCAGTGAGGCCACGTCCACATACTGACTGGGAAAGAGGAAGAGGGTGACAGAGCAGCCGTGAGCCACGCAGTCCTTGGCCAATGAGTCATACACATTTGTTTGGGGCTGGAAAAGTATCTGGAAGAAAGATGCATAAAAGGAAAAAGAAAAATTATGAAATGTTTTTGGTTTAAATTTTAAATTTCTATTGAATTCTTGTTGAATTTTCAAAATGGAAAAACAGACATTTTCCAGGTAAGTGAACTAGGCTGAAGAAACACACTGTGGTCATCATCAGTGCAGTGGTCATCATCAGTGCAGTGGCCACCTGCTGAGGACTCAGTCTGTGCCAGGTCCATGCTATGTGAAGTAATTTTGTGTTCAATTTTATTTTATACTCTATCAATCCTAATGAAGCTGATATTGCAGCCCTTACTTTACAGACTTAGATGAAGCAACCTGTAGTTGCCGTGTAAGCACAAGTTGGATCCTTATGTCCATAGCTTTATCCATCCCACAGACTTTCCCTTCACTGCTACACTGTCAGAGGTTTTAGGCAAAGGCATATTTTGAGAACGCCATGCCTGTGCTTCATGCCTCTGGTCTCTACCTCCAAGGGGTATCGTTAGATGGTACAGTCTATATATTGTTGGACGTCACAGTCTAAAGCCCTCTACCCTTTCAATCTGCTGTTTTTCCCCCACTTCCTCCATTTCTATAATAGTCTTATCATTCAGTCTCTCTTATGCTGATTATGCACAAAAAAGTTTGGGACACCGCCCTCCGCCCACCTTTTTTTTTTTTAGATGGAGTCTCACTCTGCTGCCCACGCTGCAGTGCAGTGGCATGATGCAACATCCACTTCTCGGGTTCAAGCGATTCTCCTGCCTCAGCCCCCCAAGTAGCTCCCACCCTGGCTAATTTTTGTATTTTTAGTAGAGATGGGGTTTCACCATGTTGGCCAGACTGAACTCCTGACTTCAAGTGATCTGCCTACCTCGGCCTCCCAGAGTGCTGAGATTACAGGCATGAGCCATCATGCCTAGCCTGGGCCCTTATTTTAATTTACATATTTCAGAAATTGGTTTCTCTAGGAATATAAAATATTTTAAGCTGTTTGTAATCTAAAATATTCCTGTAACATGCAATGCCCTTGACTTAAATTTATCTTAATTTATGAGATTTAGTTTCTCCCCTTTTCTTACACCAAGAACACACTGCCTCTTTAACTCCTCTTAATAACGGACATATAGATACTAAAAGAGTAACTGTTTACAAGTACCTTCTCTTTATCTGTATTAACCAGTTTTTTGTCATCTCTGTTTTTGAGCTTTCCTGGTGCTTCAGCAGTTGGCAAGGAAGAATGGAAGATAAACAGCTTCCCAGGACAGTCTGCTGCCTAAAAAAAAAAAAAAACCCAAAACTCACAAAAAATGCCTTGAGTAGGAACATTTTAAGAGAATCAGAAAATAAATTAAAATATAAGTTCTTTCTATGAGCTAAGCACTATATTCATTTAATTTAATCCTCATAATAACCTTTGTGTCCCTGGGGAGGTACTATTCTATTTTATAGATTAGAAAATTGAGGCTGAGAGAGGATAGGCCAAAAGTAATAAAAGTTGTAAATGAAAGAGAGCCAACATTTAAAGCTAGGTCTATGTATCATGATGCTTAAAAAAAAAAAAAAAAAAACTACTAAAATGATGTTATGATGAAAACACTTTCTTATTTAGCCTACAGTATAGCCTCCTGGACCAGGTAACCTCATAATGTAAAGTAGATGGTAGAATTCCCAGGATGATGATGCAAGAGAAGCTCTTATTTCAGATCTTTAGTAAACATGGATTAAAGCTACAGTGGTATTTTGAGGTAGAACGCATAAGAACGGACTGGTGGTTGGCAACAGTAGACACCAGGAACTATAAGCTATGAGGCATGATGCCAAGAGGAAAAGTATGGGATCAAGATCATATATCTGTAGTCTCTGGGAAGCAACAAAAAGAGTCAAGCTCCATGACAGTCAAGTCAGCATTAAGAATCAAGACTTAAAATCTTATTTAAGGTGCTGAGAAGTAACCTACTAAGCAAAACCTTTCCTGGAATTAAGTATGATTCAATATATTGTCCTTCCAACCCTACCGTCCTGCTTTTCTCCAAACTACACTGCACACTGCACCAGAGCAGTGCCTCTGAAATGAAGATAATAGCTCTGATCAGGTATGTGGCTTTTATCCTTACGAATCATGAAGAGCTGAGCACAACTGCTCATGCTGGTAATCCTAACACCTTGGGAGGCCAATGCAGGACGACTGCTTGAACCCAGGAGTTTGAGACCGGCCCAGACAATGTAGTGAGACTCTCATCTCTACAAAAACTAAAAGATTAGCTGAGTATGGTGGTGCTTGCTTGTAGTATCCACCACTAAGGAGGCTGAGGTGAAGGGATTGCTCAAGCCTAGGAGTTTGAGGCTGCAGTGAGCTATGATCATACCACTGCACTCCAGCCTAGGTGACAGAGCCAGATCCTAGAAGGAAGGAAGGAAGGAAGGGAGGGAGGGAGGAAGGGAGGGAGGGAGAGAGGAAGGGAAGGGGAGGGAGGGATAGTGAGGGAGAGATAGGGAGGGAGAGAGGGAGAGAGGGAAAGGGGAAGAGGAAGAGAGGAAGGAATCCTAAAGGTTTTCTAGTACAGGATAAAGTCCACAGTCCTTTGTCTGCTTAGGAGCAGGAAGGGTGAGAAACAGTGAGATGAGCTGCTACCAACATTTACTGCATACAGCTCTGTGCCAGGCTCTTCACACGTTTTCTTTAACACTCACAACCTTGTTCAGCAGGTACTGCTGTTTGCATTTTAAGAATAGGGAAACTGAGACTCATCCAATTTTCCCCAGGTCACACAACCAGTAAATGATAACTTTAAAGGCCCTTTGAAGTTGAGTCTGAATCTATCTTTCCAGTCTTACTTCCAACATATCCTTACCCCTGACATCTGCTTACACTGGAAGTTTTAGCCACACAAGCTTCTTGCTTTCCTGGGATGTACTACATGCTTTACACACCTCCCTTTCTGTGCACATTCTGTTCCCTTGGTCTGGAATGCATTTCTCCAGCTCTCTGCAGCTGTTATTTGCAAAGGCACAGTGTGCCTGGCTCAGTTGCAAGATGTGCAGTAAGTGCTGCTAATAATAAGGTACTTAGGTTTGTGAATAGCTGTCTTAAAAACAAAGAGAGAGAATTCAAGGTCAGCCCTGTCCCAGTGTCTCTCTCAATGACTGACATTCTAAGCTCTGTGGAGTGGGTCAGAGAGGTGAAGACACAGCTGACATGGTGAGAAGGGGCCTAACCTGGGGCCTGCTCTCTCGTCTCTGCTATGGACAGTAGTGAGCAAAAATTTGTGTGCTATGATCTTATTGTTGCATGTGTCTTCTACTGAAAATTACTGACAGATGCAGTTCTTATTAATATAAGGACACAAGGATGAATGAAGAAGAACGGGTACGAATCTATAGGTATACGTGTACTGAATAGGAGAAAGGGAATAGCAAGATTCTGGCCAGTAAAGACACATTAGCTCCAATGAACAAATCAGAGTAAAATTTACAATAATATTGATTACAAAATGTTAAGCATGTTGAAACCCTGAAATTCTGACTGTAAATTTATTATTTCTGTAGTTTTTTTTTTTTTTTTTTTTTTTTTTTTTTTTTTTTTTTTTTTTTTTTTTGAAAGCAAATCTTGTTCTTGTTGCCCAGGCTGGAGAGCCATGGCGCAATCTCAGCTCACTGCAACCTCCGCTTCCCAGGTTCAAGCAATTCTTGTGCCTCAGCCTCCCGAGTAGCTGGGATTACAGGTGTGCAACACCATGCCCGGCTAATTTTGTATTTTTAGTAGAGATGTAGTTTCTCCATGTTGGTCAGGCTGGTCTTGAACTCCCGATCTCAGGTAATCTGCTCACCTCAGCCTCCCAAAGTGTTGGGATTATAGGCGTAAGCCACCATGCCTGGCCCTGTAGCTTTTATTATTATAAAAATAGTTTTAAAAAACATTCAAATATCATAGAGAGTATAAAGCTTTAATAGAAAGTCTACCTTCTCATCAGCTTTTCATGCCTGGCCTACCCAATTCCCCTAAGGCATTCACTGTCCAAAATTCTATTCATTTAGATATTCTCTACTCATATTAATATTGTCATTTTATACCACAGCAGTAAAGAACATGGGTCATACCTGTCATGATCAGAATCAGCCATTTTATTATCTGAGTGACACTGGACAAATTATTTAACTTCTTTAATTTTCAGTTATCTCATGACAAGTCAATACATTAAACTACACAAAAGATTGTTGGGAGAATTCAATCATCTAGTACACGTTAATCATAATTAAACATACTTTGTCTTGTTATATTTTACTATATTACCTATAGTAAAACTCTGAGGGAAAAAACATCAGGGCCCACTGGAAAAAAAGGTCAATATTATTTAAAAAGTGGCCATATTTATTTTTTCCTTATGAAATGGTTAATTTTAGATCCATAATTTCATAAGCACACCATTATATAGCCTTTTAGAAGTAGCAAATTAATAAAAGATAAAGGTCCTATGTATTAAATGTTTTATTCCCTACAAAAATTTATGTTTTAACCAAAGTCTGACTTTGCCTATAGGAGTGAGTCATGCAGAATTAATGAATGGTATATATTATTCTTATTATAGCAGAAAACAGGCTGAGAGAGGCTGGCCTGGAGAACTCATAGTTTGAAATTCAGCTCTGACACCCCTTCCTCTGAGAGATATGTTATTAACACCCTCGACTTTACCTGCTCTTCTTTATAGAAAAGACTATTCTTGAATTAATGACATTTGTATCACAACTTTAAGTATTCTAGTGTCTCCTCCTGTAGGTCAAGGGCTCCCTGAAAAGGAAGGACCTTGATTTTGTGTTTCTCCAACCCCCATGGAGACTACCACCTTCCATTCTATGGTGCTCCACAAACCCTTGTGCAAGGAGTACTGTTTGTGATGCATTCCCCTGCAATCAAATTTAGGTAGGTATATGGATAATTTAAAGATAAATTCCCCCCCAACTCATATATTTTAAGCATAACCACTAAAGATCATTTTCCTCCTTTTTTTTTTCCCCCAAATATTACCCCTAATTTTATGGTGGAAATAATAGCTAACTCAGTAAACTGTTCTTTGGCCAACTTAAAAGACAATGCCAGCAATGTATAGTTGAGTCATGAAGGTCAGATTTTGAAATAAATGCAGACTTTAAAAGGCTATGTGGGGAAAAAAGGGCTAAGAGTACAAGATGCTGTGGACATGGAGGCATTTACAACAGAAAATAGTGCTCTAAAGCCTGTAGTTGGATATTTCAAGGACTTTTCAAAAGTACGCATAAGAACTTTCCAAAGAGTTGCTGTTTATTTTCATGACAAATTAGCATATTTTCGGTTAGTTTTTATCTACTCTGTTTGCTTCAAGAAGTACTACTACTGATTATATATAGATTTTACATGGCATGTAGCTGATAGAAAATAAAGCTATAATTCAAATAGGGGAGTATAGTTCTGAAATGTTTTCACTTGGACACACAATAAGAAAACTTTCACTTTAAGTTCTTTCCATTTCTACTCCCTGTGCACAGGGGATGAGACTCTCATCTCTGGCCTTCTGGGAGGAATATCCTGAGCTATTTGGCTGACCAGCCACAGTCCTGGGCTTTCCAAAGTTACTCTTTGCCCTTCTCCCACCCCCATTAAAAAAAATATAACCAACCAACATTGTGTTTTGTATTACAGAGTTACATCTCCTCCAGCATACTGTAAGCAGTCCAGGGGCAGGGACAGCAGTGGAGCATCATGCAGCCTCCACATGAAAACTGGCGTTGGGGAGAACAATGTTTACTTTGCCAGCAGGGATGGTAGTAACTGCCATTGACATTATGTCCAACAGTGGCATTTTGTCAAGATAGTTCCTTATCTATTTATAAAGAGTTATTTACCTTTTATAAAGGTAGTTCATTCTACTTTGTAAGAACACTATTATACTACTCATTAACTTTGTATTTATGAACTTATCCTGAGTTGTTATATATTTAGATATTAGTTTCTTCTCATTTTTAAACGTCAAGGTAAAAATATACATTATTATAACAATAAAATTACAAATATGACCAAAAAAACATGCAAAAGATATGAGAGACATCACATTGGCTGAAATGAGCTGGACTCTAGTAAACTAGCTGATAGTGGAATATACTGATTGCTGTGGTCATTGTACTGCATGAGCAACCTTGGAGAACGTGGCTATTAAGAACACAGTGATTTTCAATAATGCATCATAATTATATCAAATTTCAGATACACAGGATGCATGTACACAATTTGCTTTATATAGCTTTTCTTTCTAAGCTGCCAAACAGCTTCTAGACCTCTTGTGGACTGCCAATGTGGAAACCACTGTTGTAAGATTGTTCCCTTTTAGAAATGAAATATGGGGTTTAGCTGGGACTCTACGCTCAGGTCCTCTGGAAGCCTTGGCTTTACAATTCTACTTTACTATGCTCTCTTAATTAATGAAATATTAGCTAATGAGTATCTACTCATCCTTCCTTTCATATACAAATCCATGAATATAGTATTATTCCCAGTCCTGATTTCTTAGAGTAGAAAGACTTGTAGTGTGATATATGACTATTGTGTACAGGAACATTTACATATGGATTTCTAGATACCTTAATGGAGGAGAAAAGAACAACAAAAACAACCCTTTCAAATTGAAATAGAAGGTATTTATTTGTAGTAATGTAGAATAAAACAAATTCCCTTCTTTCTGAAGACCAATCAGTTATCATTTGTTGGCTTCTGTTAGGTGAGCCCTAATATCTTCAAGTTGCTTTATGATATATTTCTTATTAATTTTATGTTAAATTAACATATATTCTGAGACTTTTTGGGTGATATCCACAAAAATCTTTGATCCCGTAAGTAAATACTCTTGAAGATAAAGAAAACCCAAGCAAGAATCACTGTCTTGAGATATAAAATTATGTGGGAAGTGTTTCATAAACTCAGTTCTGTAATATTGTTGTTGCTGTTATTGTTATTATTACTAAGCATTTTATTTTAAAATTAAAATTTAACTTTAATAGTAACATTTTAAAATTAATTTTAGGAACTAGCTATAAGGGCCAAAGTGGTCTGACTCTTGTGTTAAGGTAATAATGATGATTTAGAGTGAGTGCTTTTTAATCATTATGCCTTCTTGAGTTTGCTGTCTTGATTACTATGAGGATGACCAGAGTCATTCTGGGCTCAGCTTCCCAACTGGAGACGTGGCCAACCTCTCATCTACTTCTGGCAATCGGCATTCACATCTCTGTCATTGGCTGTCACAAGGACTTGGCCTGGCATGTTTGAAAATCCCATGGCTGGGGAGAGTGATATGGTAATCTGGTAGTTCTGATATTGTTGGACTAATTTTAAAATAGACCATACAAAGTTCATACAAAAGCCAGAGGGAGGAGCTAAACTGGAAATCCTGGCAAAATCAGTTGCTCAGATGCTAACAGTGCTGGAATGGAAATGCTGGGACCAATCTGTGGTTTTGGACATTTCCTCCTGAGAGTTGAGTGGAAGTTTAGAATAGCCTCTAGTGACCCACGTTTTAATGAAGAGTATATAACTGAAACTTTCTTTTTTTTTTTTTTTTTTTTTTCTGTTTTTTAATTTTATATACTAGCAATTAGAAGTGGCTTCTTCTCACCTTTAGTGCTTCCATGCCGGCCTGGATGACAGGAGCAAAGACAGTCTCATTTTCATTAGAGTCTGCAAACATGTCTGGAATCTGGTCCAACAAACTATAAGACATGAGTAAGCAAAAGGTTTGAAATGTTTAGCATATTTTAATAAACTTTAAGCAATAAATCATTGACATTTCAAGCCTAAACACATATGGTATTTATTTGACACCAACACCTATAGGTAAGTTTCCTTAGGAAATGATATCTTAGCATGGCTTGGCACCAAAATATATTATTTGAATAGAACATTTACAAAAACACTTTTTGTAGATATTTTTTCCTATTCACTGCATTACTGATCTCTTAGACCATAAATTATTGGAACAGTGGCGATATTTTCAGTTGTGACTATCATCACTGAATACATTTTTCCACATATAGGAAATAGCTCCCTTAAAATACCTTTCCAGAAAAAAAAGGAAGAACTGATAGGGTTGAATATGAGTATTCAAAAAATTCTTTCTTTTAGATACTGGTCTATATTAAAAAAAAAAAAGACAGGCTTAACATAAATGATAGAGTTTTATAATCCATGCCTTGAACCCCCTTGCTAATGACAAAACAATGCATGATTGAATCAAAACACAGTGCAACAAAAGACAGACACCTGATTCACTTTTAAATTATAAAATGCTTGATATTTACTTATGAATCACAGATTGGGATTCTTGATAGTTCACAAGGAAACCATCCAACAGAGGAACAAAGACTTCTCCAACATCAGTCACTACCATCATCTGAGGCTGGGCCAAATTACTCTTCACATTAAAGAAATGGAGAACTTTGTTATATGTGATAAAACCCACTCGAATTGCAGACGTCTCTTCTTGCTCTTCCCTATAAGGAAAAAACGTGTTTGAGATACATTATAAACTTAGAATGAAAAGGAGGTTTCTATCTGAAATTCAATAAGTGTGTCTTCTATAAAATACATAAAGACATGTTTAAAGTTTTTGTCTTATTCTATTACCAGGTGTAAACAATACTAGTCACGGCAATAGGGGATAAGAGTTATCACAAAAATAAACAAACTGATAAGGAAAAAAATCTTCAAAATTCTAGGTAAAAATCATATTTCTGTAACATTTATTTTTAATCTATAGAAAATAATAATGCTTTCTTCATGAATAAACTAGGCTTATTACATTCCTTATAAGCAAGGCTCTCTCAAAAGTCACCAGAAGGTCAGAAGAACAAATGGAATATCTGAAGCAAGGGATGAGGAAACCACACTCATATTACTAATAGGACAGCTGCTTTTATCGAGAAAACACTTGCTCCTCCTCTGATTCTTTTCTTACATATCAGAAAATCTCAATAGAAAACAGGCTAGATTTTGAGAACTATATACCTTATATAGGGTAAATACATAAAATACATTTATAAAATGAAGGTGTAGTTGCTATAAGGTGAGCATTTATGATGGTCATGGCAAAGCACTAAAAAGCTCCAAGGCTCCAAAATTGTAACAAAGAGTATATATATATATATTTTAAATTCCAAAATGAGGCTTTAGTATTCCTATAAGTGTAAAGGCATGAATATTCTCAGTCCAGTCTATAGTAAGTACATTCAGAATTTTGTGGTCTAAACTTTAGTTTCATGTTTGCTGAGTGCATTGTACTGTCTATTTTTCTCTCCTTTAAAAGAAAACAGCTAGGTACTACTGATGCTCTTACTAATTTTTAATGGAGAATATTATATAGTGCTCAATGGTTAAGTAAAACCCACAAAAGATACATGCCACTTTCTTTGACCATTAGATGTCAGTTTAACTTATTCTGATTAAAAGGCAACTATTTTGAAAAGGAACCTGATAGCCCAGCCTGGTGGCTCATGCCTGTAATCCCAGCACTTTGGGAGGCCGAGGTGGGCAGATCACAAGGTCAGGAGTTTGAGACCAGCCTGACCAACATAATGAAACCCAGCCTCTACTACAAATACAAAAAATTAGCTGGGCATGATTATGTGCACCTGTAATCCCAGCTACTCAGGAGGCTGAGGCAAGAGAATCGCTTGAACCTGGGAGGTGAAGGTTGCAGTGAGCCAAGATTGTGCCACTGCACTCCAGCCTGGGTGACAAAGCGAGACTCCGTCTCAAAAAAAAAAAAAAAAAAAGAAAGGAGTCTGGTTTGCCCAGCTTCTAAATTTTGCATATGTCCTAAAGAGTTATTCAAGTATAAGAGAGAGGAAAATGGAGGTATCTAGATGGAATTATCTGAAGTTCAAATTGCTGATTCTGCTGCACACTTACCAATTTCTTTGATATGTCATCAGAGTATAGGCTGATAAGGTACTGACTTTGAACTGTGTTTTCTTCTCTACTTCCTTCACTAACTGAGAATAGTTGTTCTTCACTGGGCAGTTTAAATAGATTCTTACAATCCCTTCCAAAAGCACTTGGTAACTGTTTATATTCTGGATACTTGCAAAGCTTTCAGAAATGAGAATCCCTGTTCTTTCTAACTACACATACACAGACACTTATGCACACCTCAATATCCTAAATGATGCAACTTTGTGCAACTAACCACTATGCTATACTGCATCCATGCTTGCCCCAACCCTTTCCTGATTCATTAGAATCTTACTCTTCAAAACCAAGTGCAAATTCTTCCCCCTCTGTGAAATCTCTCCTGATGCTACCAATTGGAAGTCATTTCCTCTTCTAAACTCTTATAAATCATTCTCATTGGGCTCTTAGCTAAAGGTACCTTTTAATAAACATTTCATGAGTCCTTGAGTATGTGCTAATAAAGGGCAGGACCCAAAGTTTACATTATCTGTCCCCTGAGGGTCAAGTACAATGTGGAGAATCAGAGGTTTTATTGAGGATGATTATCATGATGGTGAAAAACTGGATTTGGGATGGCAAGTTAGAACCCCGACTGATAACCCAATAGTACACATTTCTTCCCAGCTTCAGTTTAGTGATGTCACCCTGACAGTTTGGAACCATCCTGGCTAGAAGCACTGACACCATGGATTGAGCAAACACTACAAATCAAGGCTTTATTTTTTTTGAGAGACAGCTTACCAGCACACCACTAGTTAAGCTTCCATTTCCAGTAAAACTTTTTATGACATTAGGTGAAACACATCCCAGCAAATCACAAAGGGATTTATTCTCTTTTAATAGTTAATTTAGAATCAACTAAGGCAAAAGGCACAAAAGAAAATCTACAGAGGAAAATCTAGATTACTATTTCCCATTGGATTTGGACATTTTCGAGTGATGGGAAAGGAGTATCCTGGGATTCACAGAGTTCACTTAAGATCTAAATTAACATTTTTTAAAAGCATCTAATCAGAACACCCTACACTATCACAAAATATTAGTACTGGTCTCCATGGGAACATTTTTGAAAACTTGTTTGAGAAACAGAACTGTCCTAAAATTTTCTTCAACAGTATAACTGCCTTATTAAATCATATCCAGAAGAAAACTAATTTTCAGCTTCTCCTTCATATTAATTCTAGACAAGTTTTGTGAAGTTATACAAGAGACATCATAAAGACTAACACATTTTGTTCTTCTGCTTTTCAATGATCACTTCTCTCAATGCTTGCCCCATCATCATTTTAATGGAACGAACCTGACAGAGCAACACTGAAGACATTAGCAACTAGGTGAACCAGAAAATTTTAAGATCGAGCATTTGGAACATTTTAGTTTCAGCAGCACTAAAAACAAACAGATTTAAAAAAAAAAAACTAAAAAGCTAGTTCTGAACAACAGATGAAACATTTCAAATCTTTTCTTTCCTGTTCCAGAGAAGTGAGAAAAGTCTGGCGACCTTGAGAGGCCAAAGGTATAAATTCAAAGTTAAATAGTAAAGCATGAGGCCTTCTTGTTCCAAAAGATTAGCTAAGAGATTAACATACCGTAAGATGTTAATCAAGACTTCAGACTGTGCTTTTTAAAAAGCTGTTTGGCATAGTACCTGCTTTAGTACAAAGAAGTAGATCAAACTGATGACAATCTTACCATTAAAAAAATAAAGTTACACACATGCACAGCCCAAAATAAATTTTAGGGAGAAGAAACAACAAGATTTGTTTTAAAAGACAAAGGAGAAAAAGGTAATTGGCTTGAATAAACTCTTTTAAAAGAAAGATTGGAATAGTGGCAGCGAATAATCAACAGTATCCTTTTATTTTTTCCTCCTATCTTTTGCCAAAGTCACACATCTCTGCTCCAATGGGACATAACGTTATAATGACACAAAAGGAGGGGGTGTGATTTCATAACTTACATCAACAGGCTATTAGCTTCATATCACCAGCATTGATAAGAAACAAGGGATTGGTGAAGTAGCTGTCTAGGATAATAGATTAGCCTAAGTTGAACCAGTTTGAGAAAAGGAAAAGAGAGAAAGACCATTTCCAGACATTAGTTTTCTTTCATGCTAATCAAGTTCAAAATTCAGATTAAACCAGCCCTATGAGAGAGTTCTGTAAGAAAATATATCATATTCAGCAGAAAATCCGTACTTCTCAAGTTTCTTTAAGAATGGGGTAAGGGAAACTACAGTTGCAAACACATCTGCAGGCATCAGATGCCTTATGCCACCATCTTCAACTTGCCCCCAGCTCATTCTTCATTTTAGAATTTAGTTTGGAATTGCCTCGGTGTTTTTTAAACATCCCCACTGCTTTTCCAAACCATCTCAAAAATATTATGACTTCAGCTTCACAGATACAAACAAAACTATTCCTGGGAGGTCCAGAGTTCATCTGTCTGAGCCTCACGAGTTGCAAAGCACCAGTCATATGTGCAAACAATACAGAGAAGTGGGCACCCAAAGATTCATGGAGCTCTAAGGGCTGAAGCCAACACCCTACACTCCAGAAAAACAACCCTGTCCAGAACAAAGACTGTCGATATTCAGGGAGACAGGGAGGGGGTGGGACGTGCAGGGACTAGGTTACAGACAACATTTTCTAGCTTGTTCATATTTCCTCACATGAAGGATGGCATTCTCCCTGCTCATGAATCACTTTAGATGTTATTCCCCATCCTAAACAACTAGTTTTTACAATAAGATAATTTAAAAATAGCCCTGTTTGATTTAGAGGCAGTAAGAGAGAGAGAAAAAAGGATACTGCTAGTTATTCCCTACTAGTTTCCAAATATCTCTCTTAAAAGCTTTTATTCACACCAACATACAATTTGTTTCCTCTTCATCTTTTAAAACACATCTGGTTGTTTTTTCTCCCCTGAAATTTGTTTTGGGCTGTGTGTGTGTGTAACTTTATATTTCTTATGGTAAGACTGTCATCAGTTTGATTTACTTCTCTGCTCTACAGAAGGTAATATGCCAAACAGCCTTTTTAAAGCACAGTCTTAAGTCTTGACTAAGGTCTAGGGTATGTTCATCTATTAATGATTAGAATTAGTTGTCCATCTTTCCTTGCTGCCCTCTTGCAATGGCAAGGAATGTGATGCACCTCGTGCTGTTAAGTTACAGGACACAGAGGCAGTAAAGCTGCAAATGGGTTGGACAGCTTATCATAAGGGCAAAAGGAAATTGCCTAAACATCTACCATCTCTGCCATAAGACAACAGTTCAGTTTCCTGTCATCCCTTCGAACTCTGCCATGCTCAGCAACTACTAGTTTCCTCTGGAAAATCAATGCTTCGAAAAGTGAATAACATATCCAAAGTCTTTCCCATCACACTGTTGGGATTCTTCTTAGAATTTATAATGTATTTTGAATGTTTTTTACTGTAGCATTTTTTTATCAGTTTGTTTCTTTTGCTTTGTACAAAAGATCACTCTAACTTTTTAAGAACTCAAAACAATGGTGCTGTTTGATTTATGACTAATTACCCTACGTCCTCATTAGCAAAAAATATCAATTGGTCATTCAGCACTTATCTTCTGGCCAATAAATTAATTGGGCAATAATGTATAAGTTGTAAAGAGAATGACGGTTCCCTTACTTTGGAAGTTTTTCCAGCACGGTCTTCAGTTCTTCACATATGAGCTTGACAAGTCCATTCTTTATGTTACTATATGAAACATCAATCATGAAGATGAAGGCTGGTGGGTTGGGAGGCTTATTCTTCTACAGGAAAGCAAACACATCACATAAATAGATAGAAAGTAAATACATTGCATAATAAAATGTTGATACTCATTAGAAATCCTTGAAAGTTATCAGATGTTTCATTTAATTTTTAGGACATACCATCTGTGGAATTAAATCATTTTTCTAGAATATCGAGAGCATCTGGTTTCAGATACCATTAAAAAGATAAAAGAATTTGTTTATTTTCCAGGGTATGACCTGGGTCAGTACTGAATTAGACATTATGATGACATCTAGCACAGAAGGTTCACTTTTGCAAAGTTTTATTACTACAGTTGCTAAAGGGACGGTACAGTATTATGGCCAGACTTGCTTGTAACACTCTGCCTTAGGTCAAAATATGTTTGGCACACTAACAAATTATGCTTAAAAAGAGTACATATAATAGTGTTTGTTTTTGAAACTGTAATAAAACTTCATTAATTTGGATGTCACTATTTTAGACTCTCTTCTATTAGCTCTTTCTGCTTAAAAGATATAAAATTGTTTATGAAAATATAACTGTATACTTCTAAAAACTGTACTATATTGTTAAGTCCTCACCTAATTTCTTACACATTTGTGGTAACACAGAATGTTGGGCCTTTTCTTTATCTGTTTAAAACAATCACTGTGACATAAAGCAGCTGCTATGAAAATGTTTTTTAATTGTTGGTCCCTTTCTGGCTGGTGTTCAAACAGCTTTTAGGAAGTGATCCTTCAGTTGTATCTTACAAAATATTTAGAAAAGAGAGCCACAGGGAAACAACTTTAGTGACCTACACTAGAGAAGAATTAAGACCAACGTGATTTTTAACTTTATGATAAATCACAAAAATTTCTAAAATTGTATTTTAATTATTTTAAAATTAGATGACAATGTCGGTAAATTATCTTACTGATTCATTCTATATCTACTACAAGGCTAGATATAACTTTTTAAAATAAAATCCTTCATTTTAAATAAAAACCAATTATAGGACTTACAAATCATCATCCTGAAAATTTCATCCCCTTGCCAAAATCAGACCAACAAAGAAATGAAGAAATTCTGCTTTCTCTGTGAATAATTTTTATTGCAAATCATTCTTGATTTACACCTACTTTAATTCACAACATAGACTTACGCCGATCTATAATGGATGAAAATAATAAGCATTTCCATTAATTAAACCAAAACCTCTTTGTGAAAAACCCAAGTGTGCTGTGCCATTCTTGTAATCTCTTCTAAATTCAGCATTACCAATTCCTTATGGAATATTTTCCATATCTCCAATTTGCACATTTCTACAGAAATGCTTCACTATAACTTGTTTTGATATACTTAAAATTAATTCATCATTCCTCTAAATCACATTCTCTTCCCATTTCTCTGTCTCTATCAATAACATCACCACATGCCAACTCAAAGGCTTGAAAGCAAGAAATTAGATTTGGCTGTTCCTTTTCCTTCAATAACTGAGTCCCATTGTTTTCATTTTTCAGAATGATTCTTAAATGATGTTTTGGCCCATCCCTACTCTTAACCATCTGAAAGCTTGTCATCTCATGCCTAGATGACTGTCATGGCTTCATCATTACCTTCCTTAATCTATTACTCTACCCATACAATCCAGCTGGCTTTGTCCAACAAGCTTAACATGTATGTACTCGATAAAACACTGGTTTTCCATGCCATCTTACTAAAACTGCTCTCTTACAGGTGACTAAGCTATCTAGGTTGCAAACTACAGTGACTTGAAATAAAATCCAGCTCTCATCCTAGATCTCTTCTCTCTTTGCAATTTTAGGCACAGCAGACCACTTTGGCTCTCTTAGCTGTCAAGGAACTGAAGCATCATTTCCTCTCCCAGTTCTCTAACTGTTGTTTCAGTTTTTCATTTTCTCATCTTTATCTAACTTCTCTCCTCCCACCCATGTCCATCACAGAAATCTCATTCATTTGCTCAGTTTTAACCAGCACCTCTATATAGGCAACTCTTCAAATTCTCTCTCACTGTGATCCCTTTTGGGCTTAAGACCACCATTCCAATTAACTATAGCACACATCCACATAAAAGTTCTACCAGCACCTTAGACTCAAAATTGTAGAGATTATGACAACATTTTCCCCACTGTATTTGTCTTTCCTATAAGAAACTTACTTAAAAAACACAATTAGCTAAAATAATCTGGGCTTGAAATCTCACTGTCTCCATGGACTTGTCCACCTCACTTAGATTATACAGCCAATTAATTGTGAAGGCCTATGTGGCTCTCCTAGTTCCAGGAGCCAAATTTAGATTCTCAATTTCTCTCTTTTTCTATTATTTTTAACTGTGGAAAAGTAAACATAAAAACTGCCATCTTAACCCTTTCAAGTGTACAGTTCAGTGCCATTAAGTGCACTCATATTGCTGTGCAACCATTACCACCATCCATCACAGAATGCTTTTCAGCTTGTAAAACTGAAACTGTACCATTAAACAATCTGTTTCCTCTCTCCTGCACCTGGCAATCACCATCCTATGTTCTGTCTCTATGAATTTGACTACTGTACATACCACATACAGAATCATTCCATATTTATCCCTTTTGTGGCTGGCTTATTTTACTTAGCATAACATCTTCAACATTCATCCATGTTGTAGCATAGGTCAGACTTCCCTTGCTTTTTGAGGCTGAATAATATTCCATTATACATATATAGCACATTTTGCTTTTCCATTCTTCTGTCGATAGACACTTGGTTGCTTCCTCTTTTTGGCTATTGTGAATACTGCTGCTATGGACATGGATATGTGAATGTCTTTTTGAGACTCTGCTTTCAATTATTTTGGGTATATACCCAGAAGTGAAATTGCTAAGTCGTATGGTAATTCTATTTTTAATTTTTTGAGGAATTATCATACTACCCTCATTTTCTCTTAGTTGGACAACTACATTAATTTCTAATGCACCCTTGCCTCTAATCTCTCCTCTCATTATATAAACTGCTGTCAGAATAAACTATCTGATGCTCAATACAGACCACAATGCTACCTTCTCTGAGAACAGGAAGTTTATTGAGTCCTTAGAGCCTAGCACAGAGCATGGCACCACAAAGAATGCTCGTTAACTGTTGACTGAGTGAGTGAATGCATGGATGAATGAATGGAAACAAATTCATCTTCACCTTTAATTGTCCTCATGGCCTACTGAATTAACATAAATTCTTCAATGCCTGGCATTGAAGACCTACCATGATACTCATTTTAAAAATATGTATAAATACGTAGGAAATAAAAGATATGATGCTGGACCCAGGAGAAAATAAAAAGATAGACTGTGTCCTCAAAACAACTTCCCATTATTCCCAATACACATTTTCCCAACAACTTAAGTGGCTGACATTTCCAAAACATCTCCTGTCCAGAAGTCACAGACTAGTGGGCCTAAGCCAAAAATTTGTCTGGAAAAGTGTTTTGTTTGGCAGAGTGTTTCAAAAAAATATTTGAATTTAAATATGTTTTGAGGGAAGGGATAATAGACTCTCTAATTATTGTGGGCCACATCACTTCATCTACAATGTCTGCCTAGCCCCTAAAGATATCTGAATAAATTGTCAATATATTTGTGAAACTGTGTCTGTTCACTGTTCTAGTTCCCCTCTCCAGGCTCATAGTTTAACCTGCTTAAATGTCACCTTTTCTATGAAGGCTTCCCAATCCTGTTTTCCTTTGGTACTATAATTATTCTATTCTTACAGGGTTTATAATATTTGAGTTTATACCAAAATTATATACATTTCTTATCAGGTCTACACATGGTAAGTACATTGAGAGCAGGTTTATCATCTTGCTACTTTTGTTATCCCTTACAGCACATAGACAAGTACCTTAGAAATGTTATGCATCTGGTAATGTCAAAGTGAATTACAATTAAGTGAAGAAACTACATTTTTGTTCAGGAAAAATAAAAGCTGATTTGGAAGGAGGTTTTACATTTCAAGTATACTCTACATGCAGATATATTCCATAAACTTATAAATTATAAACTCTCAATTATGTGACAAAACTGAGGCCTTTTTTTTTTTTTTTTTTACCAAGGGAACTCCAGGATGATTGTGTTAATACTTGCTCATATATACACAGTATATTGATAGAGAATAGGGCTTCTGTGGTCACACAGATATGGTTTTCAGTCTGGCTCCATCATTTCCTGGATGCATATGAAACTGGCATTTAGGCACTCTCTAAGCCTCAGTTTCCTCTAATAATGATGGTATGCACCACATGGGTTCACCATGAGGACTAAATGATCCAATACATAAAAAGAATTTAGCCTACAGCTTGACACATGGTAAATGTTCAACAATTGTCAATTTTACTATTTAAAATCATCATTAAGATAAGCCATGATGAAAAGGAAAATGTGATTTTGTAATTCCTCTTTCCAAGTGCATGGTATAAAAAATACCAGTACAAATTAAATAAGCTTTTTCATTGTCTGAGTAGCTAAGCCAACTCATTATTATACTTTATTTACATTTTAAATTATAATTAAATTTGAGGATGTTTACAGCATATTTATTATGAACTCTACTTGGAATAATAAAAGCAAGATTATGCTTACAAAAGCTCTT
Organism: Cebus imitator; assembly: GCF_001604975.1. Classification (NCBI taxonomy): domain Eukaryota; kingdom Metazoa; phylum Chordata; class Mammalia; order Primates; family Cebidae; genus Cebus; species Cebus imitator. The sequence continues at coordinate 11,856,507 of NW_016107332.1, forward strand.
CAAAATGTACAATTTTTGTTTGGTTCCTTGCCTGGCTGGGAGAGATTTCCCATCAATTAGACTTCTGGAATATTTCCAGATAACAGAGTTTACAGAGTTTGAAGATACTAAGACTTTTGTTCCCAGAAACAGATTTGACTCTCTGCCTAAGTTTCTACTGAAAAAGCATACAATCAAGATCATGTCGCTTTTTTTGGCGGAGAACTGGCGACTGAGAGTATGGTCAGGTTTATACTATGGTTTCAAAGATGAGCGAATAAATTTTCCATCCTTAGTTACAATGGCTTTCTTATATTCAATTAAAACATTAAATGTTTGTGTGTTGCCTAATGATTGTCCTTCAGTTAATAGCAGTTAGGAACATATGCTGTCCAAAAGTCATTGTATTTTAGGACATGCTTCTTGCCTAAAAATAAAGCATTTGTACCAAAAATATTCCTAGATTTCCCCAAGTATGTTCAGATGTTGCAACATTTTAAACTAATAAAGCATTATGTTTTCTTTAACAACTAGTTCTATGTGATACAGTGCAAAATAATTATATAAAGCAGTAAAACAAATGCAGTAAGTTATGTTAATGGAAAAAATTTTAAGAGTCAGTCAATGGAAAAAAAAATCTGTTTAGAAAAAATGTTCATTGTCATCTATACCCAATACATGACTGCTCCACATGACTGCTCTCCTTGCAAACATCTATAAAAGAAATTTGTGGGTCAGAAGTTGTTTTCTGGGAAATGGGCATTAGTAGACATTCATTTTTAGAAGAGAAAACAAGAAAATAAGTCAGAATGACCCTGTTTCTTCAAGTCCACACATGCTGCTTCAAATATGTGCTGAAATCTGAATGATACCCAAGAAAATGTGATTTTCAAATCAGTGAAGAATTTTAAAGCCCTGCAAGGTACCCATATGGTGTCATTGTGACACTGGACAAGGAAAATAGATAGTCCTGGCAATAGTAATACTCGCAAATTCATTCATTTATTCATTCCAGATACACTGACCAACTACCTGTCCTGTGCCAGATAGTGTGGTAAATGTCATAAAGATGACTAGGGTATCAGAATCTGTAAAGATGGCAGACATGCAATAAGATTTAAATTCCAAGGGGATAAATGCTAATAGAGAAATATAGACCAAATTCCGTGAAAAAACAGAAGCTGTAATAAATAATTACCATGATAAAGACAGAGAAAGTTGCATATGCCTACACACAATAAAATTTCAGCCAGGCATTACAGAATAAATAGGGTGGGGTTTGCCAGTTGGGATCTGTATAGATGTGACAGGAAAATGGAAAGATATTCTGGTCAAATGAACATCTGGTATAAAGGCATGGAGTTGTCAAAGGGGCTGAATTCAGAGTATGAGGTGAAAAGTTTTGTACAACTGAAGATACAGCTGAGGTGATAGTTTGGGGTCCAACGCTTAATGGCCTTATAAAGAAAGCTATTTTTTTTAATTTATGTTTTTAGAAAACAAATAACCAATAGAGGTTTATGGGAGGCAGTGAGTGTACAGGCGGTGTCTCATGATCACATTACAGAGCAGTAGAATCAAAGGCCAGGATCTCAGGCTGCTGAGATAGTGTAAGAGGGATTCTGAGAGCCCAAACCACTGTGGTAGTAACTGGAGTGAAGAGAAGTGCAGAAACACGTCAACAGTCCTACTAACCATTTTGTTGAGCTTTTCTCTTTGAAGGGAAGTTTTTCTGAGACTCTTTACAAAATAAAGGGGGCAGAGGCAATGTATGAAACTGCTGCATTAAGAACCAGGTATATTCTGTCTGTCAGGGACATAAAAATTATTGTTTTCTATTTCTGACACCACATTTCAGTTTTTTGGCAGAGAACTAGAAACTGAGAGTATGGTTAGATTTATATTATGGTTGCAAAGATCAGCAAATAAATTTTCCATCATTAGTTACAATGGCTTTCTTACATTTAATTTAAAAATTAAGTGTTTGCATATGATTCTTCTTCAGTTAACAGCAGTTAGGAGTATGTGGTGAAATGGTACCACCACTATCAGCATTTTGGTACCACCAAAATGCTTTGTTTGTGAATCAAGAGTCAGTTCTTTACATATGAAAGTTATTCACTTGAATCTGACACTGATGCATAAACCCTTGGAGTTCTGGGAACACTTACTCTGCAATAATCCAAAGTGGCAACATATTCATAAGATCCTAGAGATAACTCTGGTTTCTCATAGTGGTCTAGTCTTCTTCCAACGTGGTCCAGATGTTGGAAGTAGAATGGTGGAACTAATAAAAACAAAATAGGAAAGAATATATTTTGTTTTTATAAACACAGACAATTTAATAAGTTCTCAAAATTTATTATGGGAGGAAAGGAGTTAGTATCAGGAAAAATGTATTTTAAAGCTGGAATGTAGTATAACTTAAATATGTTCTATTTTAAAAACATGTCTTGGAAAGAAGGAGGGTTCCTCTTCTACAAGTTATTGATGACAAGGAACATTTATGATTTAGAACATCCTAGAAAAACAGGATATAAAAGTACTGGTGTTTTTAAGTTGTCACAACCCAAATTTAATTGTCCACATTTTATTATCTCTTTTAAAAAGAATTCTACTTTTCTAACTATTTGAATTTTTAATATACCTAACAGAAATAAACATTCATTATTTCAACTATACTATGAACTACAATATTTATTATGCTTTAATTAAGAGATGTCTTCACCCACGGGGAGTTTGCATGGTAATCTTTTAATGTTTGGGCTTAAGAGTGGAGAGGATTACTGTATTAGGGAAAGACTACACCACTTAGATCTCAGCTAAGGAACTTTAATTTGATTCAAATGTCTAAGAAGGTTAGTTCTGGCAAAGATCTGGAAGTCATCCAATAGCACAGGAACACTTATGAGTCACATACTGAACACTTGGACAAATATGGCCTGGTATCTCTGTAAAAACGGACTCCTGTTGCCTTAAGATTAATAGGGCTGGCTACTAAACCACTGCCAATAAAAGTATTTAGAAAAACTACCAATGATCTGGTTTTAAGCTTTTTATAAAGAACAACATTACCATTTGTAAAAACCATACAAGTAATGCTTCTTGTTTTTAAACCAACAATTCAGCATTATATATTTTTGACTGTGAAACTGACATAATAATGAGACTGCTTTTTGATGTTGTACTTTTTTAAAAAACCCATTGAGGCTTGATTTTTCTACATTGTTACTGTATCACAACCATTACTTTTAAAGTTTTATAAGGTTCTTATGCACATAAAGATCTCTGAATTCAGAAATTTCAGCTTCTTGAAAAGATTATAGAAGTAGAAACTGACAGGCTCAGCTGAGGTAAGTAAACTTTGAGGGTCTTAAATTGCTGTTTTGTTACATTTAGATGAGGTGGAGGATGCTGCAGAAAGGTATTATGTGAAATTTTTTTCCTTTAATTTTTTTATATTCATTAGCATTTAATATTGTCTGTCATCTTTTGTAAGCCAAAATTCAAGTCATCCCATTAATCATGCACTACCCTTTCCCCTGTCTTGCCGCATGCCTCTGACCACACATGCTCCCCACTAGGCAATATCTGGACACTCTTCAAGTAAATAAGAGTGGAACCTTGAAACCAAGCCTTCTGGGTTCCTTCTAACTCCAACAAACCTCTGTCTTTGTTAAACCTAAATGAACAATGTAGGGGTCAGCATACATTTATGGGAGTCTGGCTTCCTTGTAGAGACAAATATTTAAGCCTAGTATGAATAATTATATTGGAAAATAAACATGGCAGCTTCCTAGGAGTGGATACCTGAGGGAACATAATCTGCTGTGCTGAGACACAAGAATTCTGAGTCGTTTTTCTCTTCCGGGAAGTGGCTGGGCCTTTTAAGGCTCTGAGCCGACACTTTGGGTAGGAGGCCAAAGAGACACAGCAAACTGAAGATCCTTGCTGCTCTTCATGCTGGGGAGGATTTTGGTCACCTTCCTAAGAAAGCTGGGGGCTTGGGTGAAGACATCTGAGGAACTGGTGGGCTCGGTGGAGCACTGTGTCCAAATGCTTTGGGAGAAGCCTCTGTCCCTTCTCAGGATTTTTTCCTCTAAAACTAAAGCACAGAGAAATGAATTGTCACAGGGCTCCAGAAATCCAGGTCCCAAGACTGAATGATAGCCAAGAATTTGGTTGCAGATTTCATCCAGGTTGAGAGAGGAAACAAAATCTTCCTTAAAAAGAGAAGTAAGGGTAGAGGACAAACAGAATCTGGTCTCAATGGATATCCAATTTGCACTGAGTGGAAACCACAGCTAACACAAGGAGAAAGACATCCTAAGAGGCTGAGGCCATAATTTGGAACCAGTCTAGAAGTCAATGATTCAACTCCACAGCAAGGTATGTTTAAGAACTGACCAAATGTCTACATGAGAGGCACTCACAAGGCCAGTCTCTGGTGCTCTAAGTTGAGTAAAGCCCTGTGTGTGAGACAAGGGGGCAGGGACACAAGAAGGCAAGCAGTGCTCTCCCACAGAGAACGCTCACAGAGCTGAGATGCTCACAGAGCCATGAATGCAATGATGTAGGAGGAATACTGTCCCCAGTTCAGTTGTCATTAGGGAGTAGCCAGTACCTATGGGCAGAACCGTGTGTTCACAAGCAGAGAGTGCTATATGCTCTTCAGATTTAATTACCTGCAGGGAAGCCTGTCTACAAAGATAAGAAACAGAAGAAAACTTGTATTCTAATAATCATCACATGGTTCAAAAAATGTCAATGAATATGCAAGTGTTCTCAGCCTGAGTATGTACCTCATTTAACAACAAATAATTAAAAATATACAGACATGTTATAAATGCAATAAATGTGAGAATACTTTCAGCAACTTTGCAGTTTTCTTCAACAACAGTGAATTTGTACTGGAATAAAACAAATATAATGAATACGGGAAAGTTCTTTTTAACAATGTTCCTTCCTCCTTAAACAATCCAACATTTGCATCAGAGTGAAGTGTGTGTGTGTGTGTGTGTGTGTGTGTGTGTGTGTGTGTGTGTTAAAGCCCTTGATTATACCTAAGCTTTTCCTAAGTATCAATGAGCTCATATTCAAGAATAACCTTGAGGAATGACAACAGAGGAAATGTCTCCTAAATTTATCATCTGTAATCATAAGACGTAAAAATCTTATTTTGTTTCCCACTGAGGCTTGGTGGAAGGGGACTAATAAATAAAATGTTTCTCCCACATTTGAGTTTTCTTTTATAAGAAACATTTCAACTTCCATGTGGGGCTCATGTAGTTACCTAAGGTTAAAAGGGGCTTAAATTTCCCACACAGAGCTTGTTACAGTTGGTTTCCTTCCAGAGAAATTATAAAGAAGGTACAGCTATATAGAAAAAAGAATCTATACTTTTCCTAAACTAACACATATAATGCATTTTACTTAATAAAGAATTTCACAAAGAGCTTTTAAGGGCACTGCTTACCATCATTCACACAGTTGCAAAATCCACACTGATATCTCCTTCCTCCTTCGATGAACTGCATAAATGGGCACATGTAGGCCTTGCACCTATTGCATCTGACTGGTCCACTCTCGCCGTGATTTACCAAGTAAAGGGGAGTCTATGGAGAGTAAGAAAAATTAGAATTTCTAGGTATTATAATTTGGAAAGCCTACTAGTGGTACTTTTTTTTTTTTTTTTGAGACTGAGTCTCACTCTGTCAACCAAGCTGGAGTGCAATGGCGTCATCTTGGTTCACTGCAACCTCTGCCTCCTGGGTTCAAGCGATTCTCCTGCCTCAGCCTCCCAAGTGGCTGTGATTATAGGTGCCTGCCACCAGGCCTGGCTAATTTTTGTATTTTTAGTAGAGACGAAGTTTTACCATGTTGGCCAGGCTGGTCTCCAACTTCCAACTTCAGGTGATCTGCCCAAAGTGCTGGATTACAGGCATAAGCCACCATGCCTGGCCTAATGGCACTTTTTAAGGGACTCAACTCTTAGCTTTTTGCCCCAGGACAGTAAAGATGTCTTTCTTGCTAACACATAAATTCAAAGCCATAAAATGTTGTCCATGATACCCAAACAAAAGTTAATTTAAGTATATTTCATGTATAAGGATATATTAATATATGTATATTTATGTCTATGTGTGTATGCATATTTGCTAAAATGTGTGTGGAAAGAGAATATATAGTGATGGTAATAATACCTAATTATGCTTATGTTAAAAACACTCTGGACACTTTGTGTCACACATTTTGCTGTTTCTTCATAGATTATAAATAGAGTTAGATCTGATTTTAAAAGTTCTAATTTGCATAGCAAAATGCTGTCTACGTAGTTCCCCCAAAGCACATCAACTGTTTCTTCAAAAATGCAACTATTTGAAGAAATATGCAATAATGTTTATTTACTTATGCAATGAGGACAATTCTACCTTTTCTGCTACTTTACTAGAAAAAAAAAAGTTTCACAGAATACTCACAATGTGGCTGGCCATGCTGTGCCAGAACTGAAAAAAATAAATCATTCAACTGCTTCTTCCTCATAAACATACATAGAAACCATGATACATCTTTTACAGTTTAAAAGTAAAAAAGCTCAGCATTAAGTCTGCCTTGTTTCTCAACTCTTCCAGCTTTCAGGAGAAAACCACAGAGATCCTTATTGCTGTTCTAAATCTCCTTAAAGATGACATTTAAAGATAAACTTGAGAATTGCAGACTTTGGCGTGTCAATTAAATTTTTCTTTACTGAAAAATATATAAGTAAAGCAGACTGCTTTTGAATGGAGGCCTGAAGAGCAGGAGTTTGGTGGGGTAGGGGCAACAGGCTGTTTTCTGCTCCAGCCTTAGAAAACTGAGTTTCCACTGTCCCTTTCCAGATGTTCAACGTGAAAGCTGAGGTTTACAGAAATCAGTTGGGAGGTCTCAGAGCAGAAGAAAACAGGTTTAACACAATACTCAAAAAAATCAGGGAAAGGATTAAACGTTAAAAAAAAAAATCATTCCCCTCTATTTCTGCACTGCCCTCTTCCCCATCTCTTGACTCAAGAAAGCCAGACGATGTATTGGATTTTCTTATTTATGGTTACTTCTGATCCACAGCACGGGCTCTGGTGCCCCACTGGTATGGGCTATGTCAAGGATTAGATGAGTAATACATGTGTAGCGCACAGCATTGTGCCTGAGACAAAGTAGTTGGAAAAGTTTTATCCAGAACAGCCTTTCCTCTCTCAAAACCACTCAGCTCACGACAGAGTGTTCTTTGACAGGAGAGTTATAGCTGGGTAAATGGGATGGACTTCAGCTCCTGAAGACTACCTGGTCAGTTATTGTAAAGCATTATTGTAAAAATGATCTAGAAGACAAGAGAATGGACTTTCAGGAGATCCTGATATACTCTAATGGTTAAAAGTTGAGAGGCAGAACGGATTTTTAAAACACTCTAGGAATTTTGTTTAAATACATAGTCACACATACAAATTCATATATCTGATGCATACACCAGTCTTTTAGACAAATTTTTTGTTAGGAAGGCATATAGTGACAAATGCCTGTTCTCTTCAGGTAGTAATAAAAAGAAATTATTTGAGGAGCCAAGAGAGAAGCAAAAACATGCAGGTACAAAAAAAGAGATTCTTAGAACAATAAATGGAGAGCCAGAAGAGTGAGAAGTAGAAGACAACAAATATGTGCTGTTCAGGTAGCTTCTTCTGAATTAAAACTGCAATTATCAATTATGACTCCAGTTACTGTTCTGTTCCACAACTCCAACCTCTGAGATCAGGGGATGCTTTCAGAAGTTAAAATTGGGAGAAATTCTGCAGTTTCCATTCACTCAGCCAAGTTTACTTTTCTCATCCTTTTATTTTCAAAAAGTCCAAAGGCTGTAACAAATCCCCTGATTTTAGAAACCAAATATGATCCAATTATTTGCTAGACAAGCCAAAAGTAATGGAAGGAAATTTGACCTTATTATCACTGATTTTGCTCAAGGCCAGGCCCAGCCTAAAATTACTGTGAAATTGTCGGCAACTAACACCTATGCATTCCAGTCCTGGCAGATTCAAACTTGCAGGACTGAAAATGAATGTCTAACAAGAAACTGGAGTCAAGTCATGACTGGGTCTAGGCTATTAAATACACTTAGAGTTTTTGCAATTTTTACTTTTTTAGAAACCAGATGATGGATAGGTAAGTAATGTTTTCAGACAACTGAGGTGACAGTAAAGAATGTTAAAAGCTTTTTAACTGTTTACATTTTATTTTCAGGCAACAGGGCAAGGGCTTCTAAATTACACTGGCTTGTTTCATCTCTCTCAGGCCATGTTGAAAACCAGCAGAGATTTCCCTTTGCACTCTCCAGATGTCGGCTTATCTGCACCACAGTAGTGTACATGAGCTCATAAATAGCTAACCTTACTTTTGAGTTCCATCTTGGTGTGTATGGCTTAAAAAAATCAAACTACTTTTCAAAAAAATTCCCTAAGTTATTTTTTTCCTTACCAAGGGAATTATATCTAATTCAGAAATATTTTCAGATTTAAAAAATTTTATTTATAAATGTACTTAATCTTTAGCTCCTAGTATATCCCTGTCTACCCTTGCTTTTCTGTTCTTCTCTTAAGTGGAAAAGTGAAAGGTTAGAGAGACTAGCTGTAAAAACCTCACCTGGCTATTGTTTGATTCTGGCCCTGTATGGCTTAAGCTTACACAACATGAAAGTGATAGGGAAGTTGAGGAAAAATGTGAATCTTTTCCATGTATTTTTGGATTAATAGGGGTGTGCCCAATACTATGTTAATACTAATTTTAATAAAAGTGCTTTAATTGAATAAAATGTATCTCTTCTGTGTATATATAATACTAGTTGATTTTGGACCACAAGTGAGACTATCATTCTAAGAAATGAGGCTTAGTACTAAAATGACATCTAACAATTAAGAAACAAAATAACTTTTGATTAATTTTCCATGCAAAAGAAATAGACATTAAGATGTATCAACCAATACCTTCTAATACCACTAGTAAAAAATTTAAAAGTCTTATGTGAATACCTTATCAGTTTTCCAAGTATTCCTGCCATTCTCTTGAGTAACTTTAATATCTGTACTGCAGGTACCTTTGAGGGACTTACAGTGTAGCGGGGTAGAAAGACAGTAAACAAAAAAGTACACACAAATGCAATGAAAAACACAGGGTCTGAGTAGAAATAATACTTGGGAGAGCATCATCAACAAGAGCTCTTTTTAAAGCTCTTTTTAGCTTAGAAAGGCGATGTTAAGCTATTCACAGATTGTATTTCCAAAACAAACACAGATGCTCAAAGAAAATAAAGCACAGTGTAGTAAGATCCATCATGGAAAATTTGTACCAAGTTTGTAGGCTGTATGTAGTTTTGTTTTGGCAAGTATATTATTAAGAACAATATGAGTACCCAAGCCTGGCTACAGTATTTCTGTTTTAGGAAAGTAATGAATTACAGTAAGGAATTAAAAGAAAGCAGCTAAAATACCAAAGTGTTTTTACCCCACAGATCCAATAGATGGCACTGTGTAACTAAAATTAAAGCTGTATAAACCTTATCAGTATTCAAGAAAACGACCAGGATAATCATGCTACATTCGTTTCATGTAACTCTAACAACTTTTAAGTGAACTTGCTTTTCTCAATGAAACTTTTGATAATGTTTTAAAAATATTCTGGGCCAAACAAAATACAATTAAACACGGAATGCAAGACTATTGTATGCATACATTGTACAGAAATTATAGAACGTGCCAAATTTACTAACAACCAAGAGAAACATTTTAAAAGTTTCTAATTCTCTGCCAAGTTTCCTTGAGTATATGTAGGGAAATAGAGGTGAGATTGGGATAGGGAGCCACAATGTGGAGCAGGCAACCTAATGACGGCCTGGGAAGCAGAGAGAACGACACGAATGCCCTGTCACCAGCATCCATGCCTGCTTTCCACATTAGCCATTGTGGTGCAAAATAACAAAGCAACAGTGACACCTGGTGTGTCCTGGCACTCAGCAGTACACGGCAATGAAGAAAAATGATTATTTATTTATTTATTTATTTTTTATTATACTTTAAGTTCTGGGGTACATGTGCAGATCATGTAGGTTTGTTACATAGGTATATACGTGCCATGGTGGTGGTTTGATGCATCCATCACCCCGTCATCTACATTAGGTATTTCTCCTAATGCTATCCCTCCCCAATCCCCCCATCCCCTGTTATTCCTCCCCTAGCCCCCACCCCCACCCCCCAGGCCCTAGTGTGTGATGTTCCCCTCCCTGCGTCCATGTGTTCTCATTGTTCAACACCCACTTATGAGTAAGAACATATGGTGTTTGGTTTTCTGTTCTTGTGTCAGTTTGCTGAGAATGATGGTTTCCAGTTTCATCCATGTCCCTGCAAAGGATATGAACTCATCCTTTCTGATGGTTGCATAGTATTCCATGGTGTATATGTGCCACATTTTTTTTATCCAATCTATCATTGATGGGCATTTGCGTTGATTCCAAGTCTCTGCTATTGTGAACAGTGCCACAATAAACATATGTGTGCATGCGTCTTTATAACAGAATGATTTATAATCCTTTGAGTATATACCCAGTAATGGGATTGCTGGGTCAAATGGTATTTCTAGTTCTATATCCTAGAGGAATCGCCACACTGTCTTCCACAATGGTTGAATTAATTTACACTACCACCAACAGTGTAAAAGTGTTCCTATTTCTCCACATCCTCTCCAGCATCTGTTGTCTCCTGATTTTTTAATGATCACCATTCTAACTGGTGGGAAGTAGTGTCTCAATGTGGTTTTGATTTGCATTTCTCTAATGACCAGTGATGATGAGCTTTTCTTCATACGTTTGTTGGCTGCATAAATGTCTTCTTTTGAGAAGTATGTGTTCATATCCTTTGCCCAATTTTTGATGGGGTTGTTTGTTTTCTTCTTGTAAATTTGTTTAAGTTCTCCATAAATTCCAGATATTAGCACTTTGTCTGATGGGTAGATTGCAAAATTTTTTTCCCATTCTGTTGGTTGCTGGTTCACTCTCTTGATAGTTTCTTTTGCTGTGCAGAAGCTCTTAAGTTTAATTAGATCTCACTTGTCTATTTTGGCTTTTGTTGCCATTGCTTTTGGTGTTTTAGTCATGAAGTCCTTGCCCATGCCTATGTTCTGGATGGTATTGCCTAGGTTTTCTTCTAGAGTTTTTATGGTGTTAGGCCTCATGTTTAAATCTTTAATCCATCTAGAGTTAATTTTGTATAAGATGTAAGGAAGGGGGTCCAGTTTCAGCTATCTGCATATGGTTAGCCAGCTTTCCCAACACCATTTATTAAATAGGGAATCCTTTCCCCGTTGCTTGTTTTTCTCGGGTCTATCAAAGATCAGATGGTTGTAGTTGTGTGGTGTTCCTTCTGAGGACTCTGCCCTGTTCCATTGGTATACATCTCTGTTTTGGTACCAGTACCATGCTGTTTTGATTATAGTAGCCTTGTAATATAGTTTGAAGTCAGGTAGTGTGATGCCTCCAGCTTCGTTTTGTTTTGTTTTGTTTTATTTTGCTTAGGATTGTCTTGGATATGAGGGCTCTTTTTTGGTTCTGTATGAAGTTTAAGATGTTTTTTTCCAGTTCTAGGAAGAAAGTCACTGGTAGCTTGCTGGGAATAGCATTGAATCTATAAATTACTTTGGGCAGTATAGCCATTTTCACGATATTGATTCTTCCTAACCATAAGCATGGAATGTTTTTCCATCTGTTTGTGTCCTCTCTTACTTCCTTGAGCAGTGGTTTTTAGCTCTCCTTGAAGAGGTCCTTCACATCCCTTGTTAGTTGTATTCCTAGGTATTTTATTCTCTTTGTAGCAATTGTGAATGGGCAAATGTCTACCTTCCTGTTGGAATATCATATCACCGGCATGGTGCTGGTAAAGGGTGGAGACAGAGTAGCCAAATCCCAGATTTCAAGAATACCAATTTATTTTTCAGCACCAGAGTTCATAGTTCTAACATACACACACAAACTCACTCTTCAACCACCTACTTTCCCCTCTCTTCTAACATTTATTCACTAATTAAAAAGAAAATACTTATATTATGTTTTCTATGTATGCTTCTTCCTTCTCCACTTTTTTCTCTCTTTATTTCCCTCATTAGAAGTCTTCAGGAAAGTAATCAGTGTCCTGGGACTATATAGTTGTTTCCACAGCACCAATATTTTACTTTACAAAGTGCCTGAAGGAAATACCTTGGCTAAGCAGTTACTGGTTATGGGAGAGAAATCTTTGCCCACAATGGGATCTAAATAAGATGAGATTTAAAATAAGACCTGCCAAAATGTTTTCCATGCTGATGAAGGATCATATTCAGCATCAATTTATATTTCCCAGGAAATCACTGTAAATGTATCTCTCTAGCAGCAGTGATTTCCTATTGTCAATGTAACTTTGGCAAGCAACTATTTCTTGGAATTGGAGTGCTGCTTATTTTTTGGAACTGTCTCAAGAGAGGGTCAGTTGGTAATTTGGATTAATTGAGGGATATAAGTAGAAGCCTGGAAATGGTATGTGAAAAGATAATCCAGAACCTGTGATGAACAACTATCCTTTAAAAATGTTAAACATTCAGACTATTAGGCATGCTGGAAGATGAGCAGTCAGTCAGATTCCCAGAGGATTATGCCCAGAGGCCAAAAGGAAAAAAGCCTGTATCAACTGCATTTATTAAAAACATTTCCATGTGAAAGAGAAATGAGAAGCAGCTTATATGTGCTTTCTGCTTTTACTTTTACCATATATGACATTCACTTGACCAATATGGATAAAAAGGTGCAGTTCCATAGGCTATTTACTGTACATGTGCTTTTTAGAGGGCAGTACTATTCTAGTCAGACTTTTTAAAATAAGTGTGAAATGAAAGAATATTTTCTGAATTAAAAAAAAAAAAAAACAGAGCCAGGCGCAGTGGCTCATGCCTGTAATCCCAGCACTTTGAGAGGCTGAAGTTGGGAGGATCACAAGGTCAAGAGATTGAGACCATCCTGGCCAACGTGGTGAAACCCCGTCTCTACTAAAAAATACAAAAATTAGCTGGGCATGGTGGTGTGCGCCTGTAGTCCCAGCTACTCAGGGGGCTGAGGCAGGAGAATTGCTTGAACCCAGGAGGCGGAGGTTGCAGTGAGCCAGGATCACGCCACTGCACTCCACCCAGGCACGTGGCGACAGAGCAAGACTCTGCCTCAAATAAATAAATAAATAAAACAGAGATTGAAAAGACACTTAATATATTGTATTAGTTCTAAGACTATATATTTTTATAAATAATATTTCTCTAAAAATTTTAATGTTTTTAACCCTTCTTAACCTAAAACTTTGCTGCATTTTCAGAAGATCAGTTTTGTTAGAATGTTAGTGACACCTGAGAGATTGTTTCCCTTTTTTCTTTGAACAATACTATCAGAGAGTCTATTTGTTCTGTTTTAACTATAACTACAGCTTGTATTATACTTGGATAGCTCTTTAATTTGGAAGTTACGTTTTTATTTTTGGGGTTTTTTGGCACTGAAAAATTTTTACTGATTCAGACTTTTCATAATAAATGTAAGGGTATAACTATTATCTTTATGGTCTTATGGTCATTTGTCATTTAAAATACTATCATTTATAAAATCTCAATTTGATATCGAGGGGCTAACAACCCAGGGAGTAGGGAATTCCTATCCACATTGTTCAAGAAATGCAAGGTCAGTGACAGGAAGTGATCCATAAAACAAATTGCAGAGCTATAGCTTGAATTCTGATTTATTCCAACTATTTATGTCCTCTATGCTATATATACAAGAAACAGCTTGTAGGCCGCATCTGTAGAAAAGCATACTGTTTCAGAGAAAGGTACCATTCTCCCTGCTCTGTGGCTTGAATCAAGCCCTTGAACCACGCTCCTTGGTAAGCAGTCTAATTGTCTCTAGTCATTTCTCTCTCCCATTCTCTATAGGAGCTGCCATATACCTTCACATCCTTATTTAATCCTCCCCATAAGCTCCTTCTCCACCTCCCTTGGTAGATAAATTTGCATTATTGTTCATAAAGAAAATAGAAAACCTCAGGTAAAAACTCTCTTGACTTTCCCCCACTAATTTATCAGCATCTATCCAACATTTTCCTTTCTCTTCTTCTCCTGATACAGTGGAAGCGATCTCCCCTTTCTTCTGACTTCTCAGGGGCTTTGTCTAATCCAGGACCATGCCTAAACCTGGCCCCTCAAGATCCTTTCATCCACAAGGGAGAATTATATTTTGTGGTCTAATTCCAGGCTACTTGCAGGAAACATATTTAATTGCTATATGTTCCCATATAACTTTGTGCCTGAGAGTACTCATCACACTATTTTACTTTTTAGAACCCCTACTACATTCTCAAATCCATGACTCTCAGGTCCAGTCTGTTTACTGTTGTATCTCCTGTAGCACAATACCTGAGAGAGGGATCAGTCAATGGTTTCTGAATGAACAAACAAAATAGCTCAGGTACCCACAAATATATCGTTATATGCTCAGGATAACTTGTGATAGGTGTTAAAGCAAAAGGCCAAATAAAAGAAGAAATCTTCAGAAGGGTCAATAAAGCCTTTATTCAAGGAAGACATGCGCATGCATGAGGAGTTATTTGTCCATTGACAGAGAGAGGGCAAGAATTTCAATCAGTGAGAACAGCTTACCACAAGAAGAAAAGCCCAGGGTATGTTGGTGGCCAGTAAGCAGGTAGCCTAGACCAGCTGGGATGAAGGGAGATAAAGAGAAAGGCTAGAGTGATTTTGAGGAGAGCCTTCAAAGCCAGGTAGGATAGCAGTATACTCAGCAGGTTTCAGACAGACATAGACAAAGACACACAGACACAGACACAGACACACACACACACACACACACACACACACACACACACACACTCCCCCCTACCTAAAATCTGTCGTTACTATATGGTAGGAATTCTCACAGAAGTTAGTGAGATAGTTTATAAATTAGCAAATACTATCATGTTTTACCATTATCATGAAGGGTTTTTAGAATTTTTGTTTTTTTTATCATCTCATATTTCACTTAATTCATAAAATTCTTGGGTTTATTTTTAAAATAAACTCAAAATATGTTCGAATACCTTAACAGCAGTATGTAAGCTTCATGTTCACCACTGATCCCAAAGGCCTACATTACAGAGTAAATTCGCAGCAAATATTTGGGTGGATGACAAGGAAGAGTGACAGGAAAGATGTGAGGGAGGGGAAAACCGAAGGAAGGGAAGGAAGGCCGGGGGAGGGAACAGAGAAGTCTCCTTTGGAATTAAGGATATCTGCCCGTTCTTTTATCACAGAAGATCTGGGTGTGATGAACCCTAATGTGCTTTCAACCCAAAATATGTACTGATAACTATACCAGGAGATTCTTCTCTTGGAATGTCCCCAAATGCTTTAAAACAAGCACAGCTGTGACCTTTCTACCCAGGGCTGTAATGCCAGGGGGGCTTTTTGGTGGGAAGGTCACAAACTGTACGCTGTAGTCTATGAAAGGGCAGCTGCTGGTGATAGGGCATCCTTAGTTTCAGAAGGGAAAATAAATACCAGTGCAGTTAAGAGAGCATCTTAATTAGTTTTCCTGAATGGCAGTCCTAGTTCATAACTAAACTATCAATGGTAGGTAATGATTCTTAAGCAAAAAGTGGTCTGTTTGAATTGGGTTACGCTGACACAGTGTTTCAAGTTATGGGCTTATTTGCAAAGATCGGCATTATTTTTCTTGCTAGAAAAACTTTTGAGTAAGATACTATCTCTCCAGAATTTTATACTTGAGCAACATTTTGCCACATTTCCTACAATCTTTGACCTACTGTAATTTATCTTTTATCTCTATGGGAGAAATATATGTTGTCTAACTACAGGCGACTAGCAGAAAACATACTTCATTGCTACAACAACGCACCATGTTCCACAGATGATTAATATATCTTAGACTTAAAAACCTTCTGTATCAAGTGTGTTTCTTCTATGACAGAACAATTGGCAGCTTTCTGCTCCTCAAAGAAAAGTTGTGAAATACTCTAAGATAAAAGCATTAAAAATAATAAGCACAGAGGCAAACTCTCTTTGTCTCTCTGGCAGAATTATAAATTAGTCAAAGTATTCTCTCTATTAGTCTTACTTCTTTATAAGGCCATAAAAAGAATTTCTCTCTATGTGACGGTCTGAACTTAAATGACACCTTCTCAATCAAGCCTGCCCTGAACACCTATTTAATCTACAAAAGACACACTCCACCTCCTCCCAGGCAGATGTCATCCCTCAAGTCTGCTCTACTTTTTCCTTCCTCTATAGCCTCAGATAACCTTCTTACTAGGTTCAGTGTCTAATCTCCATTAGAATGTAAGCTCCACAAGGACAGAGATCATTGTCTCCTCTGTTCGCTGATGTATCTCAAGTGCCGAGAACAGTATTGGCACATACTGAGCAAACAATAAGTATTCATTCAATTGAACTGGCTATTCTTAAATCGTTTTTGAAATAAGGTGTCATACACAAAGTCTTCCATAAAAATGGTCATAGCTTATAAACTATCATATCAAATAACAACGTATTGTTGTCCAGATTATGGTATATGAGATGACTGAAAACATCACTAAAATCCCAGGAGTGATTATACAAGTATAAATACAAGTATAAAACTGTTTCCATAAAGAAGCTTAAGAGAACTCAAACCAAATGATCAATTCCTTTTTCAGAGTAGACACCTATGGAAGCTATACATTTATCTAAATATGTCTAAAACTTTCTCTACAAATCCTTTTCAGAGTAGAAAAAAAATAGGACTCTAGGGGTCATGCAGTTCAATCTGTTATTGGTGTAAACATTGGTGACTGTCCAGGCACAGTGGTTCACACCTGTAATCCCAGCAATTTGGGAGGCTGAGGCAGGCAGATCACTGGAGCTCAGGAGTGCAAGACCAGCCTGGCCAACATGGTGAAACCCCGTCTCTATTTAAACAAAATAGAACATTGGTGAGTAACCATCCCCGTGCATCGGTGGGCTACTTCCAGTAACACAGCAAATCATCTTTGGTGAGTTAATTTTATTTGGGCACACAGCCAAAAATCATTCAGAGAGCAGCGTTTTTGAAAATAGGGTTTAAAAAAGTTGAGAAAAAATTTTAATTTAAAAAACAGATGACAAATTCAAAAGCATCTAAAGAAATAAATACATTTATATATTTATTCTATATCAGTAATAAACTGAAATAAAAGGAAAGATGACTTCTTATCAGAAATAAAAGTTAATAAATATGAAACACTTTCTATCCTTTTCTGTAAGAAATATGAAATATAGACAAAATTATGTTTGAACTACTTAGATAAAGAATTTTTCAAAACTTTTCAAACTATAGAGGACAAGAGAGTATGGGATGTAGTAAACCAAAAAAATTTAAATCTCATCCCATGTTAGATTACAATATACTTTAATCTATGGTTTAGGATAAAGGAAAGTAATCTTTGTGGTAGATGAACTCCAGGATATCTACAGACACTAGATTTGATAATTATGGTTCTTCTATTTTGCCTGCATTTTACAGAAATATTTTCAAGAACGTCAATGATGGTCGTATTTTCCCAAACAACAAATAACATTTTTAAAGCTTTTTAAATGCTTTTTTGTTACATGTAACAACATCCTTTCCTGCCCCTGCCCTGCCCACCAAATCCACACAAACACACACTCACAAATACCATATACCTTCCTGTGTGAGACGATATTGAGAGAAACAGTGGAGTGGGAAGAGAACAGAAGTGAAACCTAAGCTAAACTTTACGCAGAATTTTACTGTCCTGGAAATTCCTTAAGCAACTGTTATTCTAGTCAGTGCAGCTGTGTTTATCCGCTAGCAATACTAAAGAATAATAATTTGTAGCTGGTCCCCAAGTGTCTATTTTTTTATAAGAACATATGTGTGGAAAATAAAATATTTTCATTGATATAGACCATGGAAACTGAACTCAAGCAGACACTTGGATAAAGAGATGACTCTAAATACAAGATCCTGGTCTTAGTTTGGCTTTTAAATTGTCAATTCCTTTTTTATCTACTTTGTAACACTTTTCGGTATCAAATATGGCATTTATATACAACAAGCTCAATAAATGTTTAAGCACAGACAGACCTCTATGGTGAAAATTTCACCAAATTGCTTGGCATCAAAATTCAACTTTACTTTCATATATAAATGCTATTATATGATTAAAATATCACTTAAATATTATTTAGCTAAAAATGATTCATGTACTATCTTAGGTCCTAGAAATGCAGTAGTGAGAAAAATCAGATGTGGTCCCTACCCTTGTAAACCCAGCAGGAAAGACATTAGCCAAATGTACATATCAAAATTGCAAACTGGAATTCATGGTATGAGTTGAGCTACAGGGGAGAATGGGGCTGGGGAAGTATCCCAAAAGCTCTCTTCAGGAAGTGACTAAAAGGACAGAATAGTGTGAAGGAGTTGAAGAAAAATTATTCCAGTAAATGCTTATGAAACACCTTATGAAAAAAGTCTGTATAAATGTTTATGTTATGGTGATGCTTACAATTTGAATAATAAAAACAGAGAAAACAGTGATCTAATATCAAATGACAGATACTACACAACATTTCTTTAAAATCAGAGTAATTAAACCCCTTTTCCCATTTACATATGACTACAAGTTGTGCAGTCTAACTCATTTGCCTCCTTCTTACATAATAATATGTAGCTAGAATCACTGAAGGGGTTTGACAACATCCCTCTTAAATGTATACACTTTAAGTAAATATAAATTGCCTGAAGTTCTCATACTTTTCTTTTTTGTATATAGCAGACACCCAAAATCAAGATTATAAGATTAAAATAAAAATCTCCATGGTGAAATTTAATATTATATAGGAAATAATCATAATAATGATAAAGATGATAAGACTAGTTTATTTTTAAACAACTACAGGTTAAGGGGTATTATTGAAATTTTACTTATGAAAAAAATAAGGCTCAAAAAAGTAAATTTTTCAAGGTCATACTACTGAGATAGGGTCAAGTTATGCAGCTAACTCCATTTAACTCCCAAATTCCTGACCTAGTCACCACATTCATGACAATGCTATATTCCTGACAAAGAATTACTTGAAAAATAATCTGTGTTTCAGACCAACTTGGGTGCCACTTTCAAACATTTCAAGAAAACAATGCCAGATTAAAAGTTTAGACAGGGTTTTCTTTTCCTACATTTTTCTCTTTCTTCTTTCCTTCTTTCTTAAAAACATAATTTTATTAATTTTTTAGACCTTTATTCAATGAGAACTTGATTCCTATGAAGGTTTCTAATATAAACATCAAAATATTTGACTTTCTTGTACTTGATCAGCAAAGATGCACAGCTGCCCACATTGTAGACCCTGGTACTCCTGAATTATCTAAATATCCATAAAATTTGACAGAAGTTAGAAGCATGAAGCAAGGTACAGACAGTATATTTCATTGATTCTAAAATCCCTTCAATTCTAAGAGACACCAAACCTTCCAGGTAAACATGACGCATTGCTAAGAAGCCTTTGCTAATAAGGCATATTTTTGTTTTTAAAATGCTAAATATATGAGAAAATATGGGTCTTAGAATTGACAGAAATAGCAGCAAAAAGGCTCTAACACATTTCTTTATCTGTGGTGGCTTCTCATTCCTCCCCACTATTCTACTTCTAGGAAGGTTGATTTGGGTCCTCAATCACTAGGGCATAGAAAGTAAAAGAAGTAAATTTTTACACAAAAAAGTAAATCTTTCAAGGTCATAACCCACCTTACATTCACTGAAAATTAAATCATGGCGAATGTTTTCTTTTTATTGTTTCTCTTGAAGTTGTTCCCCACTTAATAAGAGAATAAAGATTTATAGGAATAATTCTGTGATTGAGAAAATAAGCTTGGTCCATTTAGCTTCTAAAATGTAACTTAAAAAGAATTCAAACAACCTCTGCCCTGACAAATGTGACTCTCCCTGCACATGTGCTATAATGCTAGAACACTGTTTAAAAGGGGATAATATTCTGTTCTTCAGCTGCCAAACTTTTTCATAGCACTTTTTCACAGCACTATATAAATAATGACCAAAAATCTTAAGGGATGAGATTCAGTTTCTAAAGTAACTGGATACAACAAAGGTATTTTAAATGTTATATTCACTATTTTATTTCTGAGTACATACATTTTATATTTTCAAGTTTTTATATTCAT
Source organism: Cebus imitator (assembly GCF_001604975.1). NCBI lineage: Eukaryota > Metazoa > Chordata > Mammalia > Primates > Cebidae > Cebus > Cebus imitator. The sequence goes on from NW_016107332.1 coordinate 11,876,794, forward strand.
AATTTTAAATATTTCATTAAAGCAGACAAGATTATGATATACAACTTAAAAAATAAATTCTGATTTTTGAAGCTGTCATTTAAAAATAAATAATTTAAGTCTTCTTTAAGTTATTTCCAGGCCATGATATCATACAGTAATCAGTTTACTTTCAGAGTATGCTCATCACTAAACTAGCTAAATTTTGGCTATATGTGAAAATGCATAGTCTCCCAATCTTACTATGTTCTTTTTATTTTTAAAGTTGAGGCTGGATGTGGTGGCTCAAGCCTGTAATCCCAGCACTTTGGAAGGCCCAGGCAGGCAAACTGCTTGAGCTAAGAGTTTGAGACCAGCCTGGGCAATATAGTGAGACCTCGTCTTTACCAAAAAATACAAAAATTAGCCAGGTGTGGTGCGCATGCCTGTGGTCCCTATTTGGGAGGCTGAGGTGTGAGGATCGCTTGAGCCTGGGAGGTGAAGGTTGCAGTGAACCGAGATTGCACCACTGTACTTGAGCCTGGGTGACAGAGTAAGACCCTGTCTCGTTAAATAAATAAATAATGAAATGAAAAAATTAAAGTTGAGATCTCACTCTGTCACCAGGCTAGAGGAGAGCGACACTATCATAGCTCATTGCAGTCTCAAGTAAGTCTCAACTCCAGGGCGCAAGTGATTCTCTTGCCTCAGCGTCCTGAGTAGCTGGGACTACAGGTGTGCATCAGTGCACTTGGCTACTTAAAAAAACCTTTTTTTTGGTAGATATGGGGTCTCACTATGTTGCCCAGGCTGGTCTCAATCTCTTGGCCTCAAGTGATTCTCTGACCTCATCCTCCTAAGGAGCTGGGATTACAAGTGTCAGCCACCATGCCTGGCCATGTGTTTCTTATCAAATGAATAATATTATACACTCCAGACTTACACTGAAAGTACTATACAAATGAAATCATTTTTGGTTGGGTTGTGAAATTTGTTCACATTAATTTTTAATAACATGTAGGACTTCATGAATGCTATCCACGGTGAATGTCCAATAAAAACTGGAAAAGTAAGACAGACACTATCAGCTTCCTGGATTTACAAGACCTCAGAACCAGGCTTCTCCCTCTCAGAAATGGAAGCCCAAGGTCACAATAAAGGTACAGTGGAGACCTGAAATCATTCCCTGGCTCCTAATCCAGTGTTCCACCGTTTAGCTAATGTCTATCGTGCTTTGGAAAAAGTAGCCAGTTTTTATTGGTTTCTAAAATATCTTAGTCCAAACTTCATCCAATTGTTTTACTGTTCTGTCCTTTCTAGTGAAATAGAACCTCTCTCATTAATATGTGATAGAAGAAACTAATTCTCCCACAGTGTTGAGGAACTTGTAAAAAATATATTGCCTTTCAAATGATTTTTTTCTTTACCTACAGAGTTTGTTAGATAGGTGAACAGGGTTATAAGTGAAGTCTGTAGTCATTTAAAAGTAAGACATGAAATATCAAAAGTAGGATTTTAAAAAGTGTTTATTTCATTAGCAACATGTTTATCAGTAGACCCAATTGCTGCCAACAAACAACTAAGATGAAAAAAATTAGAGGCTTAAAATATCTACGAATCAACCACCATTCTGTGACGTGGTATTTTTTGTTGTTTGTTTTATTTTGTTTTGTTTTTTTTTTTTTGTCTTTTAAACGTCTCTACAACCCTGAGGAGAGTACATTTATTCAACTAGGGCCTCTATTCCCAGCCCACTGCTGAACTCTATAGTCTTTGCCTTCAAGGAGTATTATGCAAACGCTTACAGTCAAAAAGACTTTAAGAACTCTAAAATGGATATTTTAAGATAACTAATAAGCTTCTAGGGAGAGCAAGAGGCCCATGGCTAAAACTTTAGCCGGCAAGAAAAATACTGTTTTACTGAAATTTAGAATCTTGAGTTTCAGTAGTATCACTACCAGCTAGTAACTTTAATAGCCCCAGAACCTGTGGAGCTTCATCATTTATAAAAGTGGTATTACACCTACTACAAAGCTGCTATCTTCCTAAAAGAAGGATGACATAGTCATCGTGAATACACTAGTACAGTGAGGTACTATAAATTCTGCCAAAACTATGTCAACCCATGCAAGCAAGATTAGCTGAAAAGTCAAACAAATGACCAGCAATTCCTTCTGCTGATGACACATGTAAAGACCATTCCTGACATAAAGTATTGGTGCTGAGCTTATTCCCTAACAGAATTTTCCTTTCTTGTTAATTTCATTAATCAGTTCTTTGACATCCATTCCTTTTCCCCCCACAATGGTACCTTCTTTAGACCTACTATATCTGTTAAAATATAAACAATCATTAACAAGAAGTTTTTTTTTTTTTTTTTTTTTAGACAGAGTCTTGCTCTTGTTACCCAGGCTGGGGTGTTTGGCTCACTACAACCTCTGCTTCCCAGGTTCATGTGATTCTGATTCTCCTGCCTCAGCCTCCCGTGTAGCTGGGATTACAGGCACATGCCATCATGCCTGGCCAATTTTTTGTATTTTTAGTAGAAACATGGTTTCACCATATTAGCCAGGGTGATCTCAAACTCCTGACCTCAGGTGATCCACCTGCCTTGGCCTCCCAAAGTGCTGGGATTATAGGTGTAAGCCACTGAGCCCAGCCACAAGATTTAAGCAGCATTTATTAGTAGGGCCAAGTCCTTATTTATTTATTAAATCATAATTCAGGTAAAACTTTCCCTGAAACTAGGCTCCATATAACAATGAAGCTATCCCCATCAGAGCCTTTTTCACATTGTACAAAAGTTAGCTGTATACACAAACATCTTCTATAAGTTCCAGGCAAGAGTAACCAATTCTTGTTTTTCCTGTTTTCCAAAACCCTAAAGTTTAGCACAATTCCTAGCACAGAGTAAGTAGGAGATGAAAACTCAACTGAAATGTTGAGTCTTGGATGAAAGTTTATTTTTGCTAATTAAATAGGCAAGGAAATTATTTTGACCATTATATCAATTTATAACCTAAAAATATACACAGATATTCCTGAATCTAGCCACAGATGGAATAAAAGCTTCTACCATCTGGTTTATAGGTAAAATTACTTAATTGCATTTTTAATTAGACTATGCACTTGTCCAAAATATAAACATTTCCTATTTTAGAGAAAAAAATGCAAAATTAAATTAGTTATAATCTCCAGTCCTTTTGCACTGGACTTCTATACCATTCTACCTCAGTTCCTAAAATACAGCATCAAAAATTAAAACACAGTTTTCTAAACAAAAGGGCTTGCAGCATAACCAATTACTTTTGCTAAATATATACCTCATAATTATACTGACTATGGGGATGGGTTTTACTTAAAAGACATAAAAAATTAGAATGTATGGTAAGGAATACAAAATTTAAACAGTGGCAACATAGATATGCCCCTGGAAATAGCATACCTCTCCAAAGCAAATGTTCACAAGGAACATCCTCTCCTCCAAACCACTGGGGTTAGGTTTATTTTTATGGGCCGTTGCTAACACAATAGCATGCTTAAAAATGTTGGAACCTGTCAAACAATGGAACCAACTTTAAAAAACACTGTACTAAATAAATCCTTTGGTAGTTGCCAAATCAGGTTATCGTTAAGGAATGATTTTAAAATTGCAGTAATGATGGCAATATTAGCTAAGCAAACAAATTCTAAAATGTTATTAACCCCAAAATAAATCATGTAGAGGAAAATAATTTAAAGATGATTTTATATGCAGAATAACAGTACTTATGTAATTCATTTGCTTAGAAAAGATGCTTTAAAACTGTTATTTCCTTGATTATGGATTATAAACATCTAAAATCAGCATGTCCCTCATTTTCTTTTATTATTTAACTACAATTGTTTAGTTTTTGGGTTTTGTCTCACAATTAGATAAAAGACAGTGCCACTTATTGATATCTGGAAGAATAAGCAGGTTTGAGGTACAGAGATCAGAAATTCATTTTCGGACATGTTAAGTTTGAGGTTTCAATGAGGCACCCATGGAAAAATTTCAGAGAGGTGTTTGGATGTGTGAGTATGGGACTGAAAATGTAGAAATGAATGAATGAATAACAGAGTAACAGTGCAGTGCTTTAGACACCAGAATCTGTATGAGTTTGCATCCTAGCTCTGCTATTTAGCAGCTGCTGACCTTAACAAATTATCTAACTCTCTGCCTCAGTTTACTTATATCTAAAATGGTTATAAGTAGGTTAATGTGAGAATTAAGTAAATAAACAAATATTTTTTAAACTTATAGTTTTGCTTGTTATAAATTTTAATTTTTATTATTCTTATCACTAGTAGCAGCAGCTATTACAGATGATACTTAACCTTTGGAGAGGATAGGGTATCTAAAGAGAGCGGAAAGAAGCTCCCAAGTTCAAGCCTTGACTAACCCCCAAATTAGAGATCAGGAAAACAATAAAAAGAATTTAAATGTTCCCTGCCTATGATGTAGGAAAAATTACACCAGGAAGGTGTCATGGAAGCCAAAAGAGGAGAATCTGTCAAGAAGGCCCAAACACTTGGTAGCATACAGACTTGCGTCTAGCTAGCTGGTATGATATAGCAACAATAATTCCCTAATGTTGTTGGCTCTCCAAGTTTAGGTCCAGCTACATGCCCAAAAAGGAAGGCATTTTTTGAGCAAATGCTCTGGAGAAACTTCTTCCTGGTGTTGCAGCATTCCTCTCACAGTCCTTATTTTTTTGACTTCTAAGTCTATTTCAACAAATAAAAATAAAAGTACTCCTTTAAATAAAGAGGGTCTTCATTCAAACCAGGAAGCATTGCTATATAAGGGAAAGTAATTCTTAAATATATTCAGAATAATTATATTCTTGAATGCCTAGGGGAAAAGAAAGGGCTTTGTATAGAGAGAAGTAGAGAAAACAATACTGTCAAATACATTTACATGGTCACTATTCAGAGTCTCCAACAACATTAAAGGAGTAGAGTGTCTTATTTTCACAAGTAGAGCTTCTCCCTAAGTCAGATTCCAAAAATAAGCTACTACACTAACCTCCTCTGTTTAATACTTTGGAAAGCACAGAGATGAAAATGCAGCACAAGTCTTTACTAAAAAAAGATCTGATGTTGATGTTGGTGGGCACATAATATTTGGTTAAAACAAACAACTTTGGAAAATAGAAACCATACTCACTCCATTTAAATATAAAATGCATATATGCATTTTTAAGAAGAGGCTTAAACTAATGTTTGAAAGATTTTTTTCAATAGCAACAAAAACATGAAATGCCAGGTTTTATTTTCCAGAAGACATTAGAGAATAATTTTATTGTTAATACTAAATAAGGATAACAAGAATAAGGTTCCAGACTCTGGTTTTGGGTGTGGACAACTGCTGAGTTTTGTTCCATTTCATGCATATTTGACCCAGGTCAGCTTTATCACAAGGAAGGAGCAAGGAGGGGGATTTTGCTAGTAGATAGCTGAAAACCATGCAAGCTCACTGCCATTAACAAAGTGCAGCCAAAACTGACACTATTCATGGGCATAAATCCTATGTATCCACAATACTGATATACAGTAGAATTGCTTCCTATGATATTTTGTTACTTATATATGCTGCAGGTTTCCGTCAAGGTAGAAATGTTATCTTTGGTTTATGAAAATAAAAGATCTCTTTGATAAGGCTCAGAGAGCAAAGGAACAAGTAAGTTAGAGGCTGCACATGTATAGCCATTCCATCCCCGAGAGAAGCTGTGGGGACAGTTCTTCTAGGCACACTGATGGCAATACATTTCCTCAATTTTAGGATTCATAAAGGTTTTTTATTTTTCACATCTGTATGCATCTCAGAATTGATTTTGTATGTATGGTTATAATAATGTTTCTCATATTTATATATTACCCAGCTGTTTAAAGGAGGAGGGAGCTCTGTAGGTAATATAAAAACAGTGCCAGATATATTAAATTTAAAAAGTACAGAACAATGTGTATAACATCATTTACATTTACATACTGTTTTTCAAAGGAGAGATACATATATGTTGCTATATACATATTTTATTTCTAGAAGGAATCACAAAGAACAGGTAAGGGCTGTATGAAAGGAGAGGGGAAAGAGGTAGGCAGAGGCCTATTTTTCATTGTATACCCTTTTCATCTTTTATTGTTTATGTTTTACGTATTTAAAAGTATAGTAATTGACTTTTTCAAAAGAAATGACCAATACTGCATACTGTTATGTATACCTGCATATGTAGTCAGCACATAAAAACTTTTTTCTTTTTTTTTTTTTGAAACAGAGTGTTGCCCAGGCTGGAGTGCAGTGGTGCAATCTTGGCTCACTGCAACCTCTGCCTCCTGGGTTTAAGCAATTCTCCTGCCTCAGCCTCTGGAGTAGCTGGGACTACGGGCACATGCTACAATGCCCAGCTAATTTTTTAATTGTTAGTAGAGGCGGGGTTTCACCATATTGGTCAGGCTGGTCTCAAACTCCTGACCTCAGGTGATCCACCTTCCTCGACCTTCCAAAGTGCTGGAATTACAGGCATGAGCCACTCTGCCCAGCCTAAAACCTCTATTAGGAGGACAGGGTATGGTCTTTAGCTCACACAATGAATTAGTATTCAGCAACAAAAAACAAACTATTGATACATGCAACGTCAAAATGGCTCTTTAAAACATTACACTGAGTAAAAGAACCTTTGTACAAAATAGTGCATACTTTATGATTCTATTTACATGGAGTACTAGAATAGGCTAAATAAATCTATCACAAAAACAATCACAATTGTTTTCTGCTGCCAAGGAAGAGTGGTTATGTGAAGGGGTGGGGGCCTCCTAGGAAAGGGCACGAGATAACTTTCTGGGGTAACAATTATGTTCTATGTTTTGATAGGTGTCTGCGCTACATAGGTATATACAGTTGTCAAAACTCAATAAATGTTCACTTAAGACATTTTTATTGTAAAAGAGATTTTCCTCATGAGAAAATAATCCGTAAGCAAATTTTGAACACTAGTTAATGATATTCACTCTGGAGTAGAGTGAAGTGCAATAAATAATGCAATTTATTTTGAAATGCATCAGAAGAAAAAAGATGGGTTGATGGATAAACATCATGATATATGACAAAACAAGCGTAGTTACATGTTAATGGTAATATCTAGGTGACAGGGATATAGGTGTTCACTATGAAATCCTTTTAGATTTTCTGTATGTTTAAAAATTTTCAAAACCAAATGTCAAAAATACTTCTAGTTAAGTTATTCTTTAAAATGCATACATTGTACGTAGCAACATCTCTTTGTCAATACACATTGGCCTACCTCATATACTAAACATAGTGGGTTTAATAAGGAGTTTACAAATATTATATTAAATTATATTAATATTATATTAAATTTCCAGAACCATCATGGAAGGGACTGTGGTTAAAATATGTAAAGGAAATACTGAATGTACACCTTGATTTGCAAATATGAAATGATACCACTTGTAAGTTTGGCTTCTAGCAACAGTTCAATGCCCTTCCAATGACCTACTCTAAGCCAGTTCACTCTACTACCAAAAAGAAGTGTTGGCAGCACTACACTACACTCATAAGGACAGTGAGTGAAGATCTCAAAGGGTATAAAAGCCACCGCACACATCACGCATCTCTCTCTTCTCTCTTCTTTCCCTCAGGGGACATAAAGTAAGCCCCACTCACCACAGCTTCCTCTCACTTCCTTCCCTTCCCCACACTGCTTTACTCTCCATACCAGCTGGTGTGGTGAGACCAAGAAAGGGAACGAACCCATATTCTCTTGCAGATGCTCTGCCTCTTGCTCAGATGCTGCTAGGTGTGCACTGGATCAGCCTACTTCAAAGGATCATTAGATCCAAGACTGAGGTTTATGCTGGGAGGGGATACTGGGGCTGTGGCCTTTAGTGCAGCAAGAGGAATCTGTGGTTCAGCCTAGCTTATCGGGATACTGCAATGGATTATGGTCACAACTACAGCTAGAAGTCAAGCTTTTCTTCCCCTGTGTGACTTGCTCTGCTATAGTGCCTGTGTCTCTCTCTGTGTGCATGTGGGCATCCATCACTCTGGGGCATCAAAAGATGGAATGGCAGCAGCGTAGGTTGGAATTAGGCTATTTCTGGAAGTTTAGCTCAAATACCCACTAGCAGCATCCTGACACTGCAGATTTCAAATGTAAACCACTTCTTATCTTTTTTTTTTCCCACTCAATTATATGTTGGGCACATATTTTCGAATCAATATACATAGATTTATCTACCCCATGCTTTCTAATCTTTAAGTAGGAGTTGATGAGTATCCTGGCCCAGTGATAACTAAAGCAGATATAGTAAGATTTGCTCTAATAGATCAAGGACTATAGATCTATCATCTTCCCTCAACAGAACACCTATATGTCAGGGCTCTAAACTAGGGCATAAGGGCCTCATGACAAGTCATGATACTTTTACCGTGTGACATTCTATATTTTCTGTGTATGTGCATTACTACAATAAGCCAAAAAGTGACTTAGTCCAACTGTATTTGATGGACAGGATGCCAAAACCTATAGCTTATTCTATTATTTGTTTTCCTGATGAATTCAATGACTAGATGTTTTTACATTATATAAATATATTCCAGTTTGAGTAATGTATAAGAAAATTGTTAGAAAAGAGTAATTTTGGAATTGATAAATTATTGAATTCCTATTACATATCATTCTTACCTCATTTGAAGGAATGGTGGCAAAGGGTTTGATGACAGCAGCTAACGGAATCTGAGCTTGCTTTGCCATATCTGACGTGCATGGAAAACAGTATGTTGTGCAACGGATGAATCGAGGACTGGCATTTCCTGAAACATTCAAAAGGATACACTTAAAACTTGTTTAGGAAAAAACCTTCCCTAAGATATTCAAATATTTATAAAGGTACTTGTAGATAATGCATTGCATTATTTCTGATTTGTAAAACTCTCTTCATGATTTTTTTTAAAAGTAGTATTGTACAATTCTACAATCTATTTCTAGGAACACTATAATTTCTTACAAAATAAAAATACTCTGAATCCTACTGCAAAGACATAAAAGTAGTATCTTAGTTATTATTATTTTCCATAAGCAGAGCCTTAATATAGCCTTACCATAGATTTGAGAAGTATTTAGATTCAATGGAAAAAATAAAACAATGAGGCACATAAATATGAAAGAACAAAATTTTCGAATCGCAATCATTTCTTCTTCATCTTCTTCTATCTGCTTATGGGAAAGGTAAGCATTTGTATATCATTTCATATTACCAAGTGATACTTTGTCAAATATGATGCCATTTGTCTGTTTTTTTTCTAAATTTGGAAATTGCATTTAGAAATGAAAATTCTACTTGTAACAGAAATATTATTTTCAAAAATACCCTAATCTATTTTTGATAGATGTTAGGCTCCCTGACCAAATATCCTTACTTCATGACATACACGAGTGTTAAAACGACATCTAAGACATAAAGAATAATTTAACACTAGAATATCTTATCTAAAATAAATTTTGAAATGAAATTATGACTAAAAGAATGTAATCATCAAATGTTCACTGAGTGTCTACAACATTTCAGCCTCCGTCCTAGGTGCTTGAAGAGCTTATTCTTGCAGATGACGACAGACAATGAATATTACACCTAATAAAAGTAAATTATATAGGATATTAGAAGGTGATAAATGCTGTGAAAAAGCATATCTAGTGAACGGTACCAGGAGGTGGGAGGCAGATTACAATTTTAAATACTTACAAGGTAGGTCTTATTTAAAAGTTAACATCCGAGCAAAGAGTCACAGGAGGCAAGCGATTTACTCAAGCGGGTATCTGGGGAAGGACGCCCCTGGAGTAGAGGGACAGCAGGAGGCCCATGGAGCTGGAACGGAGGCACTGTGGGGGGCCGAGGGTGGTGAGGAGTTCCGCAAAGATACAGGCCAGATGAGGTAGACTCTTGAGACCATTTTAAGCCCTCCGACATTTCTCCCAATGAAATGGGGAGCCACTGATGGCTTCAGAGCAGAGGAGTGTCATGATGTGACATAGGTTCCTCTGCCTGCATTTTCAGAATGGATTTCAGTGGCAAAGAGTAGAACCAAGGAGACCATGTGAACACTGCTGCAGTACCAGCCCAACAGCAGTAGAGCTGTTGAGATGTGGCTAAATTCTGGATATATTTCGAAGGTACAGTGACTTATTTGTTAAAGAGCATGATGTATAAGGTGTGAAGATATGAGGTATGAGAGAGCGTGATGGTGAAGAATGACTCTAAGGTTACTGGCCTGAGAAACTAGAAGCATAAAATTGCCATCAACTGACAAAGGAAAGGCTGCAAGAAGGGAAGGGATGTTTTAACGGGTGTGCAGGTGGAGACAGGAATCTAGTCTGGGACATGTCCAATTTGGGAAATCTATTATACAGTGAAACAGCAATGCTGAGTAGACAATTAGATATGTGCATCTGGAGACTGGGCTGAAGTCTGGGCTGGAGATACACATTTGGGAATTCTTACCATATAGATGGTATTTGAAGCCATGAAACCAAGTTAAAACCACCAAGGGAATAATTATGGCCAAAGAAGAGAAGATGATCAAGTACTATGCCCTGGGGTCCTCCAAAAGAAGGAGGTTTGAGGAGGAGAAGAAAGCCGCCAGAGGACTGAGAAGGATGAAACGAGGAGCCTAGGACGTATATCATGCGGAGGCATGATCATCTATGCCAGATGGTGCTGCTGGAGATGCTAAAGTGACAGTTTTGGTGGAATGCTGGGGGAAAATCTGCTCAGAGTGAGTTTAAGAGATAACAGAAGGAGAAGAATTGGCAACAGTCCTTTAAAATTTTGCTGTAGAAGGGCGGAAAGAGAAGAGTGCTAGCTGGTAAGGGAAGTGGATCAAGAAAACATTTTTATATTTTAAGGTAGGAGAAGAGTTTTTTAAAAAGATGGAAATCATTCTGTAGAAAGAAAAATATTGGTGATTTAAGAAGAAGAGTGGAGACTTATTGTGGGAATATACTTGAGTAGTGCACAGGGAGAGAGGCTGGCTTTGGACCAGAACACAGATTGCTCACTGAGAGCCAAATGCAGGCCGCCACAGTGGGAGGATGTGCTCAGGCAGGCGGTCCATGTGGTGGTGGGGGGTATGGAAGTTTTTCCTCCTAAAAGGAGGATGTAAAGCAGCTAAAAGAAAGATGTGAGAGAAGGTGCTGCAGGTTTGAAAAAGTGTAAAATAGTCACTAAGGAGAGTGGAAAAGTGAAAAGACCAGGGAATACAGTGTGTTGGGGAGTTTATGGTCCTGAGTTTAAACAGAGATTGTAGTGGGGTTGTGAGACTTTCCCTGGCCATGTTTTATTACACAGATGCAGGCCTGAAATGAACGGAAGGTTGAACTTAAGAATGCTTTTATTCTGCTCATTTCCAAGCTAGTAGTGCCAGATTTCACAGTTTTTAGGACAAACTAGAAATCTGGAATTTTATACAACATATTCTGATTTTTAAATAATGACAGTTAATTCGAATAGAAACAAAATAAATTACTGTGTAGGGCAAATTAACATGACTGCAGGCTGAACCCAGTCCTTGGGCTCCTCTGCAGAGCATCTGAGAAGGGCAAGACATAGTACTAACAACAAGGATAATAATAATAACAATAATAACAGCAGCCAATGTGTTAGACATCATTCTAAGACTTACATGTAAACTCATTTAGCCCCATAATAACTCTATAGATTAATATATTTATAAACTATTTTAATGAGGAGGAAACTGAGACACTAGGAGATTAAGTGATTTGCCAATGGTTAAAGAGTTAGTAAGTGGCAAAAGTAGGATTAGAACCGATTATAATTTTCTACAACATCCCAGAAAAATTGAGTCCAGGTTGTCAAGGCTGACAATGCTGGATGAGGAGCTGAGACGAACCCTGCCTGCCCATGGGCAACGGTGACATTTCTTTAGCAAGAGTAAGAAAAAAAAAAAACAAAAACAAAAAACTTTTTTTACCAAGGGTAAAATATCAAATAAATAATTGAAGAAAATCAATTTGCCCAAAGTTAGATAGCTTCTAGGAGCAGAAAAAGAATAGAGACAGGTTAGCTGGTCCATTGCTTTAAGAGCTCAGGTGAGCCGTAATAGAGGATGAAACCAGATTTTCAGCAGCAGGAATAAAAGAAAATGATTAGATAATATTAATACACGTACATATGCTTAAATGCTTATTAGTGTTTGTTTCATATTTAGACAACACTTTCCCCATTATCATTACACAATGCTACAGAGAATGTGAACTAATAATTTAAGCAATATTTTAAAGTTTATTTTAATTTTCCATTGAACTCAATTTTACTCGTTAAAATTACCAATAAATATTGAAATTGGATATTTGTTATCTTTAAAGGGTTTATTTTTTGACAGTGAAATATGCATAAATGAATGAGCTCTAAATGTGACTAAACAAATGCTTTGTTCAGGAAGATAACGTGCACAAAGAAAAAAATTTGAAAAAGCAACTGAGAATTTATTTTTACAAACAGGTATACGACAGTGGGGCATAAAAGGTCTGGCTACAGTGGATAATTTAGCAACCTTAGGAACTAAAATTTGAAGCTTTTTGAGATGCTTAGTAAAGAGCATTATGGGATAATTTGACTGAAAACATTCAATAAATTCATTCCATAAACATTTACTAAGCTAAGCTCCATGCAAGGGCTTAGAAACAGAATAGAGTGAAGTCTCTGGCTTCACAGTCTAGTTGGAAAGAGTGATAGTAAAAATATAGCGTGGTAAAAATTGCAACATAGCGTGGTAAAAATCACAGAAGAGCAAATAGGTTAAGAAACAGAACAAAGGAGACGACTCTGTCCCTATGACCAGAATTGACTACACAAAGGATGAAGTGCTTGAACAGGTTCTTAAAGAATGGGAACCAAAGGACAAGTAGAATCTTAAAATAAGATCCTGTAGCCAAAGGCAAAGGAATAATATTTTAAAGTTTAAGACTATTTTATCTTTATTGGCTCTGATCCTAACCAGCTGTATGGCCTTGGGCAAGCCACTTAACCTCCCCGGGTCTTACCCTTACATCTGTAAAGTGAGAGAGCTGAGCAAATAAAGTTCAAGATTTCTTCCAGCTCTTTATTTTACTTAGTCTGTGAATTTATATACACCTCTGAGAACCTTGGGCTACATCCTAAAAAGTGTATTACTATTATCAAATAAGTCAGGCCAGACAAAGGGGCTTTAGAGCAAAAAGATACCAGGCCTGCTCCACACCAGGCCTCCATACCAGGCCTCCTCTCACATCTTGCCAGGGCTTGGCTGCAGGCTAAGGAGAAATAATGATGAATCAGACCCTGCCGCCTTACTAGTCCTGCCTGCTCACCCACTCCTTCCTTCATACTCTTTCCATACTATACGACCCAGCAATTTTACCTCTAGGTATAGTATATAAGCCAAAGAAGTGAAAGCAGGGGCTCACATAGATACTTGTACATAAATATTCACAGCAGCATTACTCACAATAGCCCAAAGGTAGAAACAACCCAAATGTCCTTCAACAGGTGAATGGAAAACAAAATGTGGTATGTATAAAAAAAATGGAATGTCACACAGCCTTAAAAAGGAATGAAATTCTGATATATGCTACAAGGTAGATGAATCCTGAAAATATTATGCTAAGTAAAATAAACCAGACACAAAAGGACAAATATTGTATGATTCCACTCAAATGAGGTGCCTAGAGTAAACTCATAGAAAGTAGAATTAGAGGCTAACAGGGGCCAGGTGGGGTGGAAGAATGGGGAGTTATTGTTTAATGGATACAGAGTTTCAGCGTGAGATGATTTTTTTTAAAGTTCTAGAAAAAGGTAACAAGAAGGATTTGGTTGTACAACATTGTGAATATAATTAAGGCCACTGAATTGTACACTTAAATACGATTAAAATAATACATTTTATGTTATTTATACACACACACACACACACACACACATATACACACACACACACACACACACACAGATTTAACCGTAATTTTAAAACTATGCACAAGTCCCTTAAAAAACAAAAAACTATGCAGATTCTGTTACCTGACACAGACTATGCTCTCTCCCACTACCATACTTTAGCACATTCACCTCCTCTGCCTGGCAACCCTCCCCTCCCCTCCCCCACCCCCCTAGTTTTGTGGGTTACACTTGCTCACTAAAGACACAGTTCGGGCGTCTCCAACTAGAGCAAAGACAGGCTGGGTCAGTTATCTGGTTGGTGACCTCACATTTAAGTTCCCATGGCGACATGCTTTTTATCCTTCTATTATAACATTTCTCTCACAGTATTAATATTTAGTTTTCTCTTTTTCCCTGCCAGATTGCTCACCCATTTAAAAAAAAGAGCCGTGTCTTTTATTTCTGAATAGATGCAGTGAAGTTAAGAACACAGGCACTTGCATCAGAATGCTTAAGTTCAAATTCTAGCTTTGCTTCCTACTAGCTACATCTCTTAGGTAAATTACCTAAGCATTCTGTGCCTCAGTTTTCCACTCTGTAATATGAGAATGATATTAATGCCTATCTCATAACATTATAGGGGGGATTAGATGAATTATTCCATATAAAGTGGTTAGAAAATTGTCTGGATACATACTAAGTACTTGCAATTATTAGCTATAATAATAATGTTAATTTGTCTATTTTTTATTATATTATTAATTTCAGGTTTAGCATAGAGGCCTGGCATACAATAGGTACTGCATAAACACTTTCTGGATGTATGCCATGAATGAGTGAAGTTCTGAACAAGTGGAATTCTGATCCCAGATAGCTCAAAGATTTGTGGGGGAGACCTATCTCCACAGTAAAATATAATGTGATGGGGCGATATATAAATGAAGCACTCTGGGAAAAGACACTGGAGAAGACTTCAAAGAGAAAATTTAAATTGAGTTTGGAAGAACTAAATGTTTCCCAAGTAAAGGGTTGAGAGTCTTATATTTCAAGTACATGTGTTCAATACATATTTATTGGTCAACTAGTTTGTTCTAGATACCAGGTGAATTTCTAAGGATACAGTGGTGAACAAAAAACCATCCTTAGGCTGTTGCAGAGAAAACAGTACACACAAGAATCAAAGACATGAGGAGAAAGAGGATGAGTTTGGTTTATTAAGGCAGTTGTAAAGGAAGAAACAGGTGGGAGATGACGCTGATCAGGAATATTCTTTAGGTTGAAAAAAAGCCCCAAATTTTATATTTATTTTAAATATTAAATAAAATAGGTATTAAAACACTTATATAACACTTATCATTAGGTTGAAATGAAATTGCCACTTGTATAGGTCACAATGATAGAAAAAAAATCAACAATTTCATATAGCTCAACCTATTATCTACCAAACCCTAAATGCTTTACAAATATAAACTCATCTAACTAGTTGGAATGGATTCTGTAGGTAACGAGGAAGAAACAAATTATTTTGACACTAGATCTTACCAAAAGGCCAGGAGCACAAACAATTTTTGGAATAATAAATGAAGTGATCTGAATTGTTTTAATATTAATATCTACAACACCTATAATTTACATGAAACCTTTCTGTGTATTGAGCCCTCTACACATGTATAAGCATACTTACGTGTATGTGTATGACACATAAAGACTCACACACACAGTCACCTCTAATTCTTACATTGGTTCTGCAGGTCCAGTCTTAGTCTCCACATATTACTGAGGGTGATGCTGAGGTTGAAAGACAGGTGAGACAGATAAAGTTCACTTGGGCAGTGAGGAAGGGAATCTGAATTCTCCCAATCAAAATCTCTTTCTACCTCACTGTGCTGCCTGCTCTATAAGGTTAGCTCTGAAGGTGGCACGAAAGATAGAGAGATGATCCTCAACTAGAATTTGGCTAACTCAACAACTCTGAGATGAGACAAAATGCTTGTTCGTATGCTGATTTTATGTTTCTAGGATAAAGTACATGATTCATTAAAATGGTATATTCAGAATCTCAGACTTCAGATTTCATCAGGCTATATTTTTAACTTGCCATAAACAATAGGGTAATATATTCTTATGCTGAAAGGTATGAACAGTCAGTAGAGATGCAGCTCAGCTTCTCCTCTTCCCAGTTTAACAGTGGGAAAACAGAACCCAAAATGTTAAAAGATCTGCTTAGAAAATGTTGTTAGGGCTAGAACCAGGTCTGCTGACATTTCAAAGAGTCTAATCCCTTACTGCTCTGCTTGTGCCAGCTTTCCAACATAGTGAATAAATTAAACCAAAGTAGGGTATAAACCAATTGAAACCCATAAACTAAAATAAATAATTGTATTAAGCAGATATATTGCTCTGTATCTCCCTGGAAACTCTCTAGACTTCTATACTCAGAGAATAAAATTCAGTTGACAGCACTCTCTTCGTACTTGAGGGATTCATGGAGAACTGGTTCATTATCTGCTATAATGGGGTTTTCCATCATTAAGAGCATTATTGAAGGGTGTCAGTGTATTTGCTTTAAGAATGGTGAGAAATTTTAAAACCTTAATAAATGGCATAATTGAAAACAAATACCTTGGTCTTGTATTATACAATCTGTAGTGACCAGGGGAGGGATCTGGCCTCTGGTGTTGGTGGCATAAACTTGTCCTCCTCTGCTGGCTCTATCATTCTCAATCACCTGAATCTGATAAATAAGACATCAAGAGCCAGTTAAAGTAGGTTCAGACTCTTCCCAACATTCCATTTAGAGAGTACCCTTGCTCTCTCCTCCCTCCCTTTCCCCTCCCGCTCAATATTCACATGCACAGACACACACACACACACACACACACACACACACAGTCTCACACATTCACACAAACTGGCATTTTCTAAATCCTTTCAGTTCATTTCAGATCAACTTGTCATGGAAAAACCTACTGTGTCTTCAGTTAAAATGGTTACAACTTTAGAAAAGTAGTTTCCAATTCTATTCTGTAATTTTTTAAGCTTCAGACCTGACAACGTGACCCTTCGGAGAACTTTGTTTTTCTATCTAATTTGTTTATTAGGAACATAGGTAAGCATTTTCTTTTCTTTTCTGTTTTTTCATTTTTTGAGATGTGGTCTCACTCTGTCACCAAGGCTGGAGTGCTGTGATGCAATCACGGCTCACTGCAGCCTTGACCTCCCTGACTCAAGCCATTCCAAGTAGCTGAGACCACAGGTGGGTGCTACCACAACTGGCTAATTTCTTTTCTTCATTTTTTTGTAGAGACAGGATCTCCTTGCCCTATGTTACCTATGCTGGTCTCAAACTCCGGGGCTCAAGCAATCCTGCTGCCTTGGCCTCTCAAAATGTTGGTGTCAAAGGTGTTAGCCACTACACCTGGCCAGCATTTTCTTTAAAAAAAATATATGATAAGAAAAGAAATTGAAAACAAATATTTAAAGGAAATACTGGCTTAGCACAATGGCTCACACCTGTAATCCCAGCACTGTGGAGGGCCAAGGTGGGAGGACCACCTGAGCTCAGGAGTTCAAGAACAGCCTGGGCAACAGAGTGAGGCCTCATCTTTACTAAAAAGGTTTAAAAAATTATCCATGAGGTAGGAGGATTGCTTATGCTCAGGAGTTCAAGGCTGGAATAAGCTTTGATCATGCCAGGGCATTCTAGCCTGGGCGACAGAGCAAGGTCCTATCTCAAAATAAATAAATGAACACTTTTTTAAGTAAAAGAAACTTTCAAAAGGCTAAAAATTATCTCAGAAGAGATGATTTATAATATACAACCTATAAAAACCTTAACTTTCTCCTCAAATGCCTTTTGATCTTCAATTTGCTTTTCAAATTTCCCCAACTGAATCTCTGGCTCCTTGAGATATAAGACACAAACAGTAAAGCAATCCCATGTGGTTTTGCCCACTGTTGAGAAGTCAACAGGAGCAAAAGTTTCTTATGTTCTGTCATCTAATGTGGAAACATCTGCTATTTCTCTACTAAAAACAATTCTTACTGATGAAGAATATAAGAGATACAAAATGTCTCTCTGTCCTATTTAGGGATGAAAATTATGAGCAAAATCTAGTAATATGGAGTAAAAAGAGAACAAGAAAAAATCCTAATAATTATCTTTTCCTCTTTATCTTCTCCTTTCCCTTATTTCTTTCTTTATAGGCGAAACAAGGAGGAATAAAAAGAAAAAACATGGAGGGGATGTAATAAGAGGAAAAAAAAATGGAGAAACAGGAAGTGTGTCCAGACTGGAATAGCAGGTCCAAACTGCACCTAAGGATGCAGTTTTTAATATTCCTAAAACCATTAGCAAAATGAAAACTGCCTTCTACCAAACTCTGAAAGGTTGCTTTCTCTAATCTTCCCTCCCATTCCATCCAATCCAGCCCCCAGCTGGTATTGACAACATTGGTTTTATGAAATGTTGATGACAGATTTAGCCTGCCCTTAAGTCTATAGATCTTCCCTCCTAATTTCTTAGGATGTGAATTGTTATTAGATTAAAATATAAAATGGCTCCAAATATAACAGCTGTCAGACACAGATAAGCCTAAAGCTACCATGAGCGGAGACTAGAAGCAGAGAAACTTTAACACTATAATTATATTCTGTATTTTGACCACAAGGTTAATCGGATTCACTAAAATCAGAGTTGTTTTTTATTTTTTATATTTTTGAGACAAGGTCTTGCTCTGATGCCCAGGCTAAAGTACAGTGGCGTGAAGAGGGCTCACTGCAGCCTCAAACTCCTGGGCACAAACCATTCTCTTGTCACAGCCTCCTGAATAGCTGGGATTACAGGTGTGCACTACTATGCTGAGTTAATTTTTTAAATTTTTTGTAGATAGGGTCTAATTTTGTTGTCCAGGCTTGTCTCAAATTCTTGGGCTCAAGCTTTCCTTCTACCTTAGCCACCAAAAGTGTTGGGATTATAGGCGTGAGCCATTGCACCTGGCCTAGAGTCATTTTTATATTTTTCAATATTTATTACAATCATTTCAACGAACAAAGAGTCAAATATGAAAGTGAGGTAAAAGCCATGAATATGTATTAGTGTGCATATTGAACATATTGAACATAGCCTTTAATCAACTATATTTCCAAAAAGTTAATTTTTAAATCATCCATTTGCAATTTACAAAACCCTGCTTCCAAAGAAACAGTGTTATCAGTAGTAATTATATTTCTAAATTAATTCAGATCTTGGATGAAATACTATAAAGACTAGGAGATATTAAAGTATTTCTGATAATTGCTAAAAAAATACTACACCTATTTTATTTACCTCAAGTGCATATTCTTGAAAAGCAGGCTTAGAGATAAAATAAACAAGCTTCAACAGCAATTTTGACTGTGACTCGGTACTTGAAGGGTTTAGATTTAATGACAGTGATTTTGATAATTCCAAAACTACTTCAAAAGGCATAGATTTATTTTCCCTTCAGAAGATGCGCTGCTAGAATTACGATTATACTTATCAGCTATGAATGGAGCATTCTGGGTTCATAAAGCAGAATTGGAAAAGAGAAAAAAAAGGAAGTGATTCTCTTGAGATAAATGAGCGAGAATAAGGGAAAAATAAGAGGATGTGTGTGCCAGACAAAAAAGGCTACTTAGCAGAATTGTGAATTTTGGAGAGGTAAGATAAAATGGAGTAGAAAGTACCCAACTTTGGAATAATCCTCTTATGGACACAGGAAGGGAGGGAGAAAGAGTTTTCATGATGATAAGTTTCCTTACTTTTAAAATTTGTCTAAAACTATCACCCAAAAATGTAATAAGCACCTGGCTCAGGACTGAAGTATAGCAGAAGCTCAGTAAATGTGACTTTACATCTTTCTTTCCAGAAGGAAAAATTTTGTTAGCAAAAGCACGTTACTTTGGTAATAGGAGCATAAACAGGTTCCATCTGATATCACTATTTAATTACTTTTAAAATAAAAACAAACACTGGACTGATTTGTCTATATGTATTATAAGGGTCCTGGATGAGTCACAGCATCTACTCCTTCTTGCTTTTGTTGCCCATTCATTCAAGGAATACATGGACATATATACTATGTATCAGTTCTGTTCTAAGTGTTACAAACACAGCAGTGAACAAAACCAAATCCTTGCCCTCATGGAGTGGACATTCTAGTGTGGACGACAGGTAATAAGTAAACAAATGTACAAATAACACACCTGACATCAGGCAGTAATCAGTGCTGTGGATATGGAGTGAAATGGATGGGGTGCTAGGGAGACTGAGGATGACCAATGAGGACATTAAGGAAATGAGGACATGAGCTGTGACCTGCATACACTTAGGGGAAAAGCATCTACGCATAATAAATATCAAGTGCAAAGACCTTGAGGCAGGGGCATAGAAGGGAGGTGTTGTTGAGTCAAAGGGTGTGGGGAAGAGTGGTAAAAGACCAAGTCAGAAGTAGGGGTGTGTGTGTGTGTGTGTGTGTGTGTGTGTGTGTGTGTGTGTGTGCGCGTGCGCGCGCAGGTGTAGGGGAGCCAGGGGTGGCAAATAATGTAGGGTCCTGCAGACTATTGTAAGAACTTTGGTTTTTAACTAGAGTATTGACTTTCTAAGCCATGACATGATGTGACTTAGAATTCAAATGGATGACTCTGGCTACTCTGTGTAGACTAAAAGGGTAGGGAGACCAATTAGGAGGCTCTTAGAAGAACCTAGGTAGGTAGATAGTAGAGGCTTGGAACAGGATGAATAGACAAGGTGGGACCAAGAGAATTAGCAAAAGAACTAAATGTGAGATGTGCAAGAAAGGAAGAATCAGAGATGACTCCTAGGTTTTTGGCCTGAGGAGCTAGAAGAATGGAATTGGATCTGGATTTCAGGAAAAAGGTCTTTACTAGGAATATCTGCATTCTCATTCAAAGCCATGAGAATGAATGGGATTACCTAGAGTGGTGCTTTGCGTACTTCAGTGTGCCTAAGAATCATCTGAAGAGCTTGTTCAAATACAGATTCCAGGGTCTTACCCTTAAGAGATTCTGATTCCTAACTTTGGGCTGAGGCTTGAGAACATGAATTTTTAATAAGCTCCCAGCTGATGTTGATGGTGCTGTCCTGGGAGCACATTTTGAGAAGTGTTGATCCAGAGAGTAAATGTCAATGGAGAAAGGGACAGGTCCAAAGACTAAGTCTTAGAACACTTCTAACACTAGGTGATAGAGAGATGGGGAGATATCAACAAAGGAGACAGGGCCTCCAGTGGGGTAGGCAGAGATGTAACCAAATGGGCGGAATCCCACAAGCCAAATGTAAAAGTTTTGTTTCAAGGAGAATGGAGTAAACAGATGTGTCAAATTGCTGCTGATGTCAAGTCACATGAAAGCTGAGAATAGACCATTAGATTTGGTAACAGGAAGTCATTGGTAACTGGACTAGCACAGTATTTTGGGGTTGTGGTGATAAAATCTAAGCTGGAATAGGATCAGGAGAGAGTGGGAGGAGATGAACTGAAAACAGCGGATATAGGCAACTCTTTGGGAGATTTCTTGCTATAAAAGCAAGCCAAGAGATGGGAGGAAACTGAATCCAGGTTTGGGGAGAGGCCAAGGAAAGCTTCTTCTATTAATGATGGGAGGCATCATAGGATATTTATATTATGACAAGAGTGATCGAGACAGAGAAAAAATTAAGTTCATTTTCAAAGAAGTATAGATGATGCAAGAGAAAGGGGATGTGATAGTTAATTTCATGTGTCAACTTGGCGAGGCCATTTTTAGGACAAACACCAGTCTCAGTCTAGATGGCACTGTGAAGGTGCTGTTAAAGTATTTTTAAGATCTAATTAACATTTAAACAGGCAGACTTTGAGTAAAGCAGATTACCTTCCATAATGTGGGTGGGACTCAACTAATCAGCTGACAGCCTTAGGAGAAAAAGGCAGGTTCTCTGAGAAAGAGGAAAAGTCTGCCTCCAGATGCCTTTAAACTAGAGCTGCAATATCAGCTCCTCCCTAGGTCTCCAGCCTGCTGTCCTAACTGTCCTATTCTGTTCCCGTAACCAAGTAAAACCGTTAATTAAAATAAATCTCCCTCCCTCTTTTAAGCCATAAAAGCAATGACTGGCAATATGATTATCAATAAAGACAATAAGAATCGTCAAAATTTAATTTCTAACATGTTATAGCAGTAGGTAGTATTACAAATCTTCAACTTCGAATTCAAATAAATATAAAGTGACAGATTACAAAAATAGCCAACATTATCTACACTTCCCTGTATCAATTCTCTTTTCAACCTTGCCTTGCCCCTCCTCCTATCAAGAGGCAAAGTCCATTTTCTTACTCCTGAGGCAGTCTTGTGACTTGCTTTGGCCGAGACAATGTAGCGGAAGTAGTGATGTGCCAGTTCCAAGCCTAAGGTTCAAAACGCCATGCACACTCCTACCTTCCCTCTTGGATGTCTGCCACCCCATGAACAAACCCAGTGTACTCTGCTTGACAACATGGCCTGGTCATCCCCCATCAACAGATGAATACCAAACACAAGATACACAAATGACACTATGATGGGCAGAGCAGTGGCCCTCAGCAAGATATGTCCATGTCCTAATCTCTGAAATCTGTGAATATTACTGATACAGAAGGCAGGCAGGGAAGTGCTGGGTAGAGAAAAGCAGTTCCCTGTCTAGGGCTCTATACCCATGGACCTAGGTGAGGACAGGCACTCCTATTTTCCCCCAAATGTTGCATTTTTCAAGACCACCCTGGCCCATCACACCCTTATCCTGGGCTTATAAAAACCCAAATCCCTAATGTGCAGGCACACAGGCAGCCAGATGTGCAGGGGAGCACATCAGTGGATAAAGATACAAGTGGTTGGATGGGAAGAGGATGTTGAGGGAGCATGCCAGTGGAAGAGCACACTGACAGACACCAGCACACTGGCAGGCCATCCATGGGCGGGCCAAGGCAGAGTTTGGTCAGGGCAGTCAGAGGAGAGCCTGGGCCACTCAGTGGCAGGACTCCAGGAGAAAACCGTCTCCCTCTGGCTCCCCCATCTGCTGAGCGCTGCTTCTACTGAATAAAACCTTGGACTCATTCTCCAAGCCCACATGTGATCCAATTCTTCCAGTACATCAAGGAAAAAACCTGGGATACAGAAATCCCTCTGTCCTTGTGATAAGGAAGGGGTCTAATTGAGCTGGTTAACACAAGTCGCCTACAGACAGCAAACTAAAAGAGCACCCTGTAACACACGTCCACCGGGGCTTCAGGAGCTGTAAACATTCACCCCTAGACACTGTCATGGGAGCCAGAGCCCCACAGCCTGCCTGTCTGTATGGTCCCCTAGAGGTTTGGGCAGCAGGGCACTGAAGAAGTCAGCCACACTCTCACTGCATGCCCTGCGAGGGGCACAAGGGAACCTTTCCCATTTCATCACCTCATATGGCAAAAGAATTTTATGACATTAAGGATCTTGAGAGAAGAAGCTTATCCTGGCCCTGCATGGAATCACATGTATAAGGAAAGAAGCAGAGCAATTTTGAAACAGACACTCAGAGAAGAAGACACAAAGAGGAGGAGGATGCAATGTGACCACAAAAGCAGAGACTGGAGTCACATGGTCACAAGCCAAGGAAAACCTGGAGCCACCAGAAGCTGAAAAAGCCTAGGAAAAGATTCTCCTCCACAGCCTTCAGAGGCAGCACAGCCCTGCTTAGTGTGTTTTTCATTGCTTATAACAGAACATCTGGAATAGTCATTTGTAAAGAAAAGACATTTATTTCTTATAGTTATGGAGGCTAAGAAGTCCCAGGCTGATGGGCCACATCTGCTGAAAGCCTTTTTCCAGGTGGAGGCTCTACAGAATCCCAAAGCGTCACAGCATGACATGGCGAGGGGGCTGAGTGTGCCAGCTCAGGTATCTCTTCCTCTTATTATAAGGCCACCAGTTCCACTCCCATGATAACCCATTAATCCATTAACCCACTAATCCATGAATGGATTAATCTATTCACCAGGGCAGGACCCTCATGACCCAATCATCTCTGAATACTGCCACACTGAAGATTAAGTTTCAACATGCGTTTTGGAGAAGACAAATATTCAAACCATAGCACTTGCCAACACTTTGATTTTGGACTTTTGGCCCCCAGAACTGTGAGAGAATAAATTTCTGTTGTTTTAAGTCACCTAATTTGTGGTAATTTGTTATAGCAGCCGCAGGAAACTAATACATTATCCTAAACCATCCATACCCCAGCCAAGCCTCCAGCTGACCCCAGATGCATGAGCAAGCCCAGCCCAAACCAGGTGAGCCTGGCCCAAATTACCAAAAATGCTCAGGGAATCCACTGACTCATGAATATTAAGATAGTAGTAGTGCTAAGCTACTGAGCTAATATGGTAGCTTTCCGTGCTCCTTAGTTTATTTCTAACTTCTTCTGCTTATATTTATAGAACCTATTCAAAGACCCAAAATTAACTGTAGCCAATTTCATTATTATTCTGAAAGGATTTTATATCCCAGTGCCACAAGATTGGCAGCTTCCCTGCCCCACTGACATTGAGCTTTGTTTTATGACTTGCTTCAGCCAAGGGCACATGAGTGGAAGCTTTAAGAGCTGTTGCATGTTTTGGCCAGCTCTCTTTCTTTCCTCCCTCTGCCAAAAAAAAGCATGTCCTCAGTAGTAGGTGCCTCTTCACTCTGGATTCTGGAATAAGGATGAAGCAGAGCCCAAAGCCAATCTGCAGCCGTTGCAGCCTACATGTAAACTAAGTGACAAATGCATCTTTGCAGTTGTAAGCAAAGTTGGGGATTGTTTGCTATGCAGAATAACCTTATAAAGCTGACTAATACAATTATTAAAGAGTAACCCTTCAAAGAAGTCACTTGAGTGAAGAGTTTAGTTCTCACTTTACATAAAACAATTTTATTTTTTAATGTGCAAGATGCAAAATATACCTTCAGTCTCTATGGGTTTCTCTTATTGAAAAGGATCCTTTATCTAAAATAGCATGCTTATATAGGATATAGTCTTACTGTTAATTACTCATTAGATAGCAATAGATACTGCCAAAATATGTATATAAACATTATAGACACTGCCAAGTTTATATGACACCAAAAAAAAAATCTATATAGGCTGCTTTTTCATGGAGACCTTTAGTATGCCCATAACCCGAGCATGCCTTCCCCCATACACACATATAAGGAAGGGAAGCTTTCTCTCTATGTGATGAGTATCTCCTAACTTCTATGATAATGAATAGGATAAATGCTAACAAACTGAAGAGGTGCTGAGAACAATGAATGCTCCTCTGTGAGTGAGACTGTGAGAGTGAAAAGAGCACTTACTGGGCTAGGGATAGAGTCAGGATCCAGCTTCTTCTGGGGCTGTGGTGGACCAGCCATCTGTGCAGGACCTCCAGGGAAGCCTCCTGGGTAAGAGAGCTGTGTGCCTGCCATCTGGGGGCCAGAGTTGGCTGCTTGGAAAAAAATTTAAAGAGAAATGACTATCATCTCAAATCCGGCATGTAAGATTTGTTGACAATATCATGCTGTTCAGTCAATCATGTTGTATTTTTCATCTTATTTAAAAAGGCAGGCTGTCAAGTATGAATGTGGTTTCCCCATTTCTTTGCTCTTGCCACACTCTTCAAAAACTACCGTTTTTTAAAAGTAAGTGACAGAGACCTAGTAACATAGGAACAAAGTTGATTTTCAATTAAGGGTTCCCCTGGGTAACCCAAAGCCTTCCCCTGAACCCTGCCTGCCTTACCCTGCTGTGGAGGATATCCAGCGCCCAGGGTCTGGCCTGGAAGAGGCGGGGACTGGTACTGGGCATTTGAAGGAGGAGGTCCAGTGAGCCCATCTGGCCTGTACATTGGTGGAGGCAAAGGTGAAGCACCAGGACCATTGAGTGTGGTGGGTGGTGGTGGAAGAACCTGAGATCCAGGCTGCAAAATGGATGGCTGTGGAGGTTGTGGAGGAGTCTGGAATGACGTGGCTGACAGAGGGCCAGGGGGTCCCTGGCTTGGAGGAGCCATGCCTGAACCTGTGTGAGAAAGAAGATCAGCCTACTTAAATACCACATTTCTCAACTCTCTGACTTCCGCAAAGTACATGACAGAGATGCTTGCTTTTCTGACATAAAGCTAGAGGATACCCTTAGAAATCCATATTTGGGTTTTTTGCCAGAAATTGAAATCTTCATTCAGAAAATAGAACAAATGCTATTTTATACAATGGGATTATTTTTTTAAGATAGGGTCTTGCTCTGTCACTGAGGCTGCAGTGCAATGGCAAGATAATGGATCACTGTAGCCTTAACATCCTGAACAAAGTGATCATTCCACCTCAGCCTCCCAAGTAACTGAGACTACAAGAGCACACCACTACACCAAGTTCTTTTTTTCTTTTCTCTTCCTTTTTTTTATTTTTATTTTTTAATATAGAGAAGTGGTGTCATGATATTGCTCAGGCTGGTCTCAAACTCCTGGGCTCTAGGAACCTAGCAATATTTCCCCCTTGGCTTCCCAAAGTGCTGGGATTATAGGTGTGAGCCACCAGGCCTGGCCTGGAAATTTTTGAAAGGTAAAA
The DNA here is from genome assembly GCF_001604975.1 of Cebus imitator. Lineage (NCBI taxonomy): Eukaryota > Metazoa > Chordata > Mammalia > Primates > Cebidae > Cebus > Cebus imitator. The sequence continues at coordinate 11,903,338 of NW_016107332.1, forward strand.
TCAGTACTTCTAATTTAAGTGAGAGAATTCATAGAATAAATTTTAACTCAGTTGTGTAATTACATAATTTATGCGATAATTAAAGCATCTGTATCTGGTACAAAATCTAGAAAATTATATAAAAATTTCATTACATAATAAGTATTACTCAGGTAAATTATACATTCAATAAATTATTTGCATCCTGTGTGTGACTTGACCAAACAAATTTCAGAATTAGGTTGAAATAACCAGAGAGGAGGGAAGGGCCAATAACATGCTCTTCAATCATATTGGAAACTGCTGTAAAACCAGATTATGTCTTCCCTTCTCTGATCATGGGAAATTGGGTTGCTTCTTTGGAGACTTTTCCCTTTTAAAATTGGTAAAAGACAGAAAATATTCTGAGGGGTTTTAATGATACTTCAAAAAACTAATTTTAAGTAACATGGAAACATTCTTCATCTAGATAAATGGCTGACTGTGCTGTCATTGCAGTGGATATTTCTATGACTCGTAGGATATACAGCATTTTTGTTGATGTAAATCTCAGTACTGTGACTCTTTCCTTTCCTGTTCTTCTCTTTTCTGCCTCACAACATCTGAGCTTCCATTCTTTCCATGATCTAAACACATAATTAAAATGTACTGTGAAACAATGAGTACTATATTTCTGATTTTGAGTCCCCATCATAAACAATACAAGGTTAAACTTTATTTCCTAAAATAATTTCACTGTTCTAATGTTTATTTGTTAAGTCAGCATATTTTATTTCACTGTTTGATCATTGAATGGAAGGTATTCTGAGGGTCCTTCAATTACCTTGAAATAAGTGGCAGCATGATCAAGAAAACAACTATAGCAATACATAATATAGATGCTTTATATTAAAATGTCCAAATACTACTTCGATACAGTATGCCCTAGTCATGTCTATTTTAAAAATGAAGAAAACCTCTCTCATTAAAAATAACCAGCACGCAAGGCAGTCAATAAACACTAATAATAAAACTATTACCATAGCTGTTAATTTGCATAGCACTGAGCTGGCTGCCCATCTGGGTGACAGATGAAGTGGACATAGAATTTGGATAAGATGATTGTGCAGAGGGTTGGTATGGTGCATATGAGGATGCCACATTGTTGACAGGTGGAGGGCCTGAAAATCTGAGAAAAACAGGATGTTAATATCATAGCATCTCAAGCAAATGACATACAACAATATTAACAGCTTGTAAAATTAAATAGGCCTGTCTAGTGGGCCTAGGAAAATGACTGATATTATATACTCAATCTTTAATTAAGCTTGACGTGAGCTTAATACGTTCATGCAGCATCATCTTATATTTATGCTCACATGCTGAACATGCCAAGAAAGAAAAAAAATTCTAATGTGAGCATAAAACCAGTTCTGGAAATCAATTTCGGAAACTAAGCCCACCACAGCCTTATCTATACTAAAGTTAATGATCAACAGAACGAAAACCAAGAAAACAATATAGCCAGGAGCAGTGGCTCATGCTTATTATTCTAGCACTTTGGGGAGCTGAAGTGGGAGGACAACCTGAGCCCAGGAATTCAAGACCAGCCTGGGCAGCATAGTGAGACCCTGTCTCTACAAAATAAAAAAATAAATAAAAAATTAGCCAGGAGTGGTGGCACTATTTGGGTGGTTGAGGTGAGAGGATCACTTGAGCCCAGTAGGTCAAGGCTACAGTGAGCCGAGACCGCGCTACTGTGCTCTAGCCTGGGCAACAGAGCCAGATGCTGTCTCAAAGAAAAAGAAAAATCTAAAAGTTACATCATGCTTTACCTTTGATTTAGCTTGAACTTGTTAGATGTTTATTTTTTCTTGTTCTGCATTAAACAATGACCACCATCTGGACAGTGTACCTAGTATGGTTAGTCTGCCAAATGAGATTAAAGCCTGCCTGAAAGTCACATTACAAATTCTTATAAATTTCAAATTTTAAATAAAATTAAATTTTCCCAAATGGTATACTCTGATTTCAATTTCTCTATCTGTAAACCAGAAACTGTTTTCCTATGGCCCATGTCTTGCCTTCTGCCCCCTACTGCCATTGAGAGGTTAGAAACACAGCCTGAGGGAGTCCACTGCTTGCCTGAAGTCCTACAATTTATTTGTAACAACACTAAGACCAGCATTTTTCCAGGTCTTCAGTGAGTACAACTTTTTGTTTTTTTATGACTGTTAATATTTTTAAAATATGCAATTCTGTGAATCTTTTTTTTTTAACAATATAGAAAATACAGGTAGGACAAAATATATTTTAAACAGGAGTTTCAACACAAGCAGCTTCAAGTATTTTTTTAAACATAGCAAAGGTTAAGGATTTGAAATAGAGAATGAGAGACTGTATAACCATCAGCCACTACTTTCAACCCCTAAGTGCCTACTTATCATTCAGTGCCTAACATATACCCCAGGGATTAGGTTTCAGAAATTCACAAATAAATTATTTCTTCTGACCAACTTAAATATGGTGAGTATTACATAGATTCTGTTTTTAAACACAATTATTATCAATTTAAAAATAAAATAGTATTAAATGGCTAACAAAACTCTCGCATAAATGAGAAAAAAGAGATGAAGGAACATCTTAAACATACAAATTGGTTTAATATTCAATTTCATTACTTTGTTCAAAGTCACATAGCATGTTGTACAAAGCTGGGTCCTCCTGTCCTCGTGTAGAAACCTAGTGTGTGCCTATAGGTAAGCCACTTAACCTCTGTAGCTCTCAGCTTTCAGATTCTAAAAATGAGTGAGTGAAAAGGAACGATCCTCTTTTTTTTGCTATAAATATAATGTAGTTAAAATTAAGAACCATAAATAAATATTCCTCATGTTGACTGCCTTTATTTAACATGGCTCTGGACTGAAAAACATTCAATTATATATTTTAATTTACAGTTTTATTGAATGTCAATTACATATTTTAATTTACTGTTTCACTGAATGTCAGAGAAGGGCAGATTCTCCAGCAGAAAGGAGTCTATGAAGAATCACCACCAGATGATTAATAAAACATGAAAATTTAGCCTCAATTTAATCCTGATCCTCTGTAGAGCTGGCTCAGTTTTCTGTGCCCTGTTCAACTTCAAATATTCCCTATTTTCAAGTTTGCAACAAATTGCTCAAGAAATGAGATATATGCTGAAGTTTGTATGCGGAGATAAGATGCCAAATTTGTAATGATTTGATTGAAACAAAATCTGAATTTTGAATACCTACCCCATAGATAGAAAAAATAAAAGTTCCACCAAATTCTAGCATCATTTTGTACATTAAATAAAATTGAAGAAAAAACAACTACTTCTCTTATTTTTATTGTTCCTTGCTTCAACTTTTGTTAAAATCAAGTAGACTCACACATATTAGCTTCAATTTGGGAAGATGGGTCCCCTGTTCCCTCTAATTCACTGTTTCTTCATCAGAATACATCACTTAAAATTGATTGATTAAATTTTTCCTTATAATTAAAAAAATTGATATTTAGGTTGCAGATTTTATTTAATATCCTACCCAGTAGTAACTCTATATACATAACTTTAGTACTGCTCGAAAGTTTAAGACGTTTATTATTCCTCAGTCAAATCAAAACAACAAATAACTTGGTACGATTTTTAAATTTTATAAAACATTATCTTTAAAATAGCAGTATTTTGAAAATAAAAATTTTACATGTTAAATTCAAATCAACATAGTAACTCATTTATATTTCGGGTTTTATTTGATAATTTAGATACAGTAAAATTAAAATATTTCTTTTATTGGTATACTAAGTACAAATGACACAAATGAAATGCTAGAATCCACAAAGAACAGTCATATGCCATTTTTGCTCTTTGACGGCCTCTGTCATCATCAAACTGGTGTGATTCACCTGCACAATCACGGCGCACTTTACCATTGCATTGCACTACATTCACAGAAGCATGTCCCATGAGGGCAAGGCAGCATGGTAACCAGGAAGGCTGAGCCTGAAATACTATAATTTTCCCTGACTTTTTCATTTTTTAACCCTAATTCTACTTTAATCCAGTATGCAAGTTGTAGCAAGTGAACAGTAGAAGAGAGGGAGAAAAATCTGTCAGTACTTCCCTAGGAATCACCATAAAAGCAGATTCTTAAAGCTGTCATGAGATTCTTGAGCTGTCCTAAGTAATTAGAATTGAGTTCTAGGGACAGACAAGCTATAAACAGTGGACTTTTCAGATCCAATGGAAATGATATTGACAACTGCTAAGATGTTGAGTCCATGGGCACTGTGCACTGTGTAAGGTACTCTGCATGCATTAATCATTAAAATCCTCACAACCACATATTGTTGTTACAATTGTCATGAGTAAACCAAGGCACATAGAGGTTAGGTAATTATCTAGCTAGTAACTGTTGGGCCAACATTAGCAAATGTCCTGACTCTAGAGTCCTCTGCCCTTCTCTGGGCCAGACCCTGTTCTGAGCTCACAATCACAAAGTTAGGGCCTGTTTGATGGCAAAGTCCATGGTTTACTTATTCCTAAGCAACCTGATCAAGTGAAATAAATGGCTATAAACCAAAAAGATCAATCAATTCCAGGCTAATACCAGTGACCAAAACATTTTTCTAAACTTGAAACCAGCTGTTCAATCTTTGTATTTCTTTCTATTTATTTTTTTTTTTCTTTCTGCCTTGAGACAGGGTTGCCCTGGGCTCAAGCAATCCTCCTACCTCAGCCTCTCAAGTAGCTGGTACTGCAGGTGCATGCCACCATGCTTGGCTAATTTTTGAACTTTTTTGTAGAGATGGAGTCTCATGAAGTTGCCCAGGCTGCTCTCAAACTCCTGGGCTCAGGCAATCCTCTCACATCAGCATCCCGAAGTGCTGGGGTTACAGACATGAGCCACCACACCCAGCAACAATGAAGTTGTCCAGGTCTTCTCTCCTTTGCTTCTGGACTGAGAATTCTATATTCTCATTTTACAAATGAGCCTGTGAGTCACCACACCTGGCAACAATGAATTTTTCCAGGTTTTCTTCCCTTTACTTCTGGGCTGAGAATTCTATATTCTCATTTTACAAGTGAGGAAAGTGAGAATGGACATGGCCAAGAAACTGCACCAGTGTCCACAGTTAGTAAACTGCTTAAACTAGGAGAGACATCTTGGTTCTCCATCTTTTTACTTTTTCTATCTTGCCTTTTTATTACTCTTTTGAGACTCAAGGCAGTAGGGTCAGGTCCTGAGTAAGGCCCTTTGACTTCTTGCTCCAAGCTTAAACAACAATCACACTTAAACCAAACTAAACCCATCTCCTGTTTCTTGCATGACCTACCCTCTGCATCCCAGAGCTACCATTTCAACTGGCAAATGTTATCATGACAAACAAGAGCCAGCAAGTGCCAAACTCACAAAGGCCTTATAGGTGAATTAACCTGAAGACAAAAAATCCCAGAGGGAGTTTTCCTATTATGGACTACAGGCTTTGTGAAAGGCCAAAACTAAAAGGCTTCACCATTAGCAGGGTCTAGAGTCATAACTAGGGGTTACTGCCCACCCCCATCCAAACCTAGCTACCTGGGAAGGAACCTGAGAAATGAAGTCTATGGGTAATCCTTGGAAAAACTCCAAAACAAACACTGCCTGCGGCTTGGCACTGGCTTGGCACTGGTTCTCAGCAGCTATACCTCACAGGACAAACAATAATAGGATTTCTAACAGGGAAGGTGTGATGCTGGCTTCTTTCCCAGGGACTGGTCCCTAGCGGGCTGCAGGGTCTAAATATTTCATACAACTTGAAATATCCAGGCCTGCTTCCAACTTTTCCCTTCCTCAATTTATTATAAACACAAACACAAGATTTGTTTCCTGTGTTGTTTTTACTATAGCTCTGCCTTTTGAGAGTCCCTCACTGGCATCTGTGTGCCTTCCACATCAAACTCATAGACTTTACCATTGGCGACAATCCGATTTAATTTTAAAATATTTATTAAGCACCCATTGGCACTGAGCTCACTTCTGTGAAGGATTCAAGAAAATAGAATGATTCAAAATTTTATTCAAGAATATAGTCCAGGACATCTAAAGGAATTAGAAATTAATATAAAATTCTAAAATAAACTGACTATAAATCAGAACTAAAATGTATGGTATTAACACAAGTAATTTTTGATATGCTTTTAAATGCCCACTAATATTGTCTTTTTCTTCATAACTTTTCTTATCTTTTTGAGACAGGGTCTCAGTGTGTTGCCCAGGCTGGAGTGCAATGGCACAATCATAGCTCACTGCAGCCTTGACTTCCTGGGCTTACAACATCCTCTCACCTCAGCCTCTCCAGTAGCTAGGACTACAAGCATGCACCACCAGGCCAGTTAATGTTTTCTATTTTTGTAGAGACGTGGTCTCACTATGTTGCCTAGGCTGGTCTCATGCTATCTACCCAACTCAGCCTCTCAAAGTGCTGGGATTATAGGTGTGAACCACTGTGCCGGGCCACAGGTTTTCTTAATGCTTTGTTTCCTAGGGCAATTATCAGGTAGATTCTTTCAGGGATGTAGACATTATCAAAAGGTCAAACTTTCAACCAATAAACATACAAGCTTGAAGGTATTTCTGAAATTATTTTAGGAGAATATACAAACGAAGGTTGGAATCTACCTATCTCACCTTTGGGGAGGGTGACCAGCAGCATGAGCTCCATTCTGGCCAAACTGATGGGGTCCAGGAGGCGGAGGACCTGGAGGCAATATCGCTCCAGTGGCAGTGGCCCCCAAAGGCCCTGCTGGCTTAATCATACCTGCAAGAGAGGAGCATGAATTTAGAAGTGTATTAAAGTACAAAGAGAGACGAGGCAAAGGCATTAGGTTGAAAATGAAAACTAGGTGGAGGAGGAGGGAAACAAATGGATTAGAGCAAAATCTCTTTCAAGCTTAACCATCACCTACAGACCTGTCAATACCAGGCTCTGGCATAAGTATCTGACTATCATAATAATGAAAGAGCAGAAAAGAAGGAAATCACTTTATCACTAAACAGAAACTAAAACAGAAAAAACAACTTTGCATATGACAGAGGGACCTTGATAAAGCACATTACCACACAAAGAATACTAGAACATGTAATGAAAAATGGCAGTAAGATATCAGAAAATAAATCTGGAAACAGTGGGAAGGGTCATGGTACAGCATTCTAACTGTAACTATATGGGAGCATGGGAGAGGCCACTAGAAATGCTTTTGAGTTATAGCACAACAAAAGCAGACGGGGGTAGGGTCTATTTTTCTTAAAATCCTGAGCATATCCTTCAGAGCTTAATAATTTTTCCAGGATCCTAAATGGCTAGATGATAAACAGCTGAGGGACTGCTCACTCTAAGTCAGACTTTTCATGCCTGCTCAGACAAAATATAGGACTACATGCAATTAATGGATGCTTCTGGGAATGACTGTGCTTTCACTTATTAGCAGCTCTTCTCAAATAGAGACCTTTAAAGACTTCTCTTTGAACTGTCTTCAGACATAATAGAGGAGAAAAATCACTAGGCTTGGGTTAGAGTAGTTCAAGGCCCCACATGGTTACTTAGTTGTATGACCGTGGGCAAGAAGCTTTTCTTTAAGGACCTCAGTTTTCTCCCTGCAAAATGAAAGGCTTAGACTAGACTACCTGAGACCTCTTCTAGCTTCCAGAAAGAAGAAAAGAGAAAAGAAAAAAGGAGAAAAACTTCAATTCTTCTATCTGCTCTCTCTACTTGCTTGTTTTCACTCATTCAATATATTTTTGACAGTGCCCTGCTCTCTGGCAAGGTCATCAATGACCACCTAGCTGCCTGCTGTGCACTCCTCCCTTTGGCTTCATCATGGTATTTCACATTAACATTCTTTCTTTTGTTATATTCCTCTTGAAAGTTTATTCCCTCAGATAGAAAGGAACTGACTGATGACCTGCAGTCACCCAGGAAGAGTTTCTTATATTGCCACCATAACTGCTTTCGAGAGAATGCTTTCAGATGTTCGGGTAATCTAAAATAACAGGTATCTAGAAGTACCAATCTTCATGAATAATATTGAAAGTTTTACAAGGTTTCTTCTCTTAAAATAGGATTCCTTTAACTGAGGACATTTTTATATTAATTCTATATAGTTTTGCTTAGCACATTTATATACTACCATTTCAATAAATATTATTCTAACACCACATTTTAATACAAAGTTCTAAACCCCAAACCCAGCAAAGTTAGAAAAACATGAGACTTGCAGTTACAGACGGATTTGAATTTGTGATTCTGACAACATATTCTATTTTTCAGAGCCTCAACTTGTCATCCCATGTCATGGTAATAATATCCTCTAGCTCCAAGGATTGTTCTGAGAATTAAATAAAGCAATGGATATGACAGTATTCAGAACAGCTGATTCGTCTCTCCTGGCCATAGCCCCTGCTCTCCTTCTGCAAACATTTTTATTCTACTAAAGCATATGCACCATAATTACAAGCACATTTGTATTTTCATCTTAAAAACATTATTTTGGACAAAAGTAGGCAATTCACAACAGTAGCATTAATATATTTTCAACTTAAATAATTACATGCACTATAAGAAATCACACATATTCTTTTTTTGTCTTTATTTTTGGGTTTTTTTTCCTTTTTTTAAATTTGCCTCACAGCTCTCCCCAAAAATAACCTCCATTTTTAAAAAAATAAGTAGAATAATAGCAATTTTCAGGAACAACCCCTATAAACATGCCTAGAGAATTTTTAAAAAAACAGCTATAATATGAGCAAGCAGAACTTTATACATGAGTCTTACTGTACTTTCCCTTTTATTTGGGAATCAACTCTATAGCAATGATTCAAATCATTCTGTGGCATTCTTAAATCATTCTCATTATTATTCAATATACATTTAAGGTGATTTTTGAGGCACTGAGATAAAAGACAACCATGTAAACAAATAATTACAATGTCTTGTGATGACTGTTAGAATATGCAGAGAGACTACTCAACTCTTCCTGGGGGAATCCAGAAGGGTTCAAAGAAAAAGGACTGCTTGGGCTGAATCTTCAAGGACAAGCAGAAGCTTTCTTAGTATAGAAGACAGGATAAGGGATTCCAGTTAGAAGGCAAAGCTTGTGCAAAGACATGAGAGAGGATGGCACAATCAGGACAGGGAAAGGGCTCGGTGTGGAGAGGCTGGGAGGGAAAGTAGCCAGAGTGGAGGCCGTCCAGGTTGGCTGGGGTCAGACTGCAAAGTCCTGTATGACACTTGCACTCCACCCTCAGGGCAAAGGGAAGTCAGTATCACTGATATCTGCAAAGTCATGGTCTTCCCCCAGCCACGTTATTGGCATTTTCAAAAGTACTCAAACACAAAGAGAATCAGGTTCTTTATAGAACAGTATGAGAATTTTAACAGAAAAGGTGCACTGTGCAGTGACATCGAACTGTGCTTAGAAACGCCTCACCAAAAAAATCTAAGATCACAAATTGGTCTCTAACAGGGTGGCAGATCCTATAGACCAGTTAACTCAACAATTCCAATCCCTTTCTGACTTGCCTTTCTATTAATATTAATATACGGTCTTGAGATGGAAAAGTGAAAATTCCTAGATTGCCTTACAATTTGTTTTGCCATGTGCTCTAAATTCAGCAAAGCAGCACACCTCTGGGAGGCACTGGCAAGCCTGGTGGCAGACGGTTCTTCTGGGAGAGAAAGGTGGTGACTTCTGGTGGAATGGTCCTTCATGGGACTGTTCATCTTCATGGACCACATACTCCCAAGTCTGGTTCTCTGCCTTTTTCTGATGTTTTGTTTGCTTCCCAATACCTTTTAACAAATCCCTTTCCACTCAAGGGGATTGTTAACAGCAAAGGAACACTGACCAAAACCACATCACAGAAAAGCATATTTTGAATTTGGTCCTGGACCTGACAAACTAAAACCAAAATTATAAGCCATTTGTTGGGGGGAAAATGTTTATCTAAAATAAACAAAGATAAGCTCCATATTATATCAGTAGGATTGTAATGGCTATGGTCCCTGAAGCACCGTGCTGGGTGGTGCACCTACATAAGCTGTTAGGAGCCCTATCACTACCCCACTACCCCTGTCCTAGTTTCAGGACATTAATACTTCTTGACTCTCAGTCTCCAGACCAGTGTCCTCAACCAAGGGTGATTTTTTCTCTAAAAGGACATTTGGCAATGTTTGGGACATGTTTGGTTGCCACAACTCCCGGGTGGGAGGACATACTACTGGCATCCAGTGGATGTGCTGTGTAGCTTTCTAAAATGTGCATACATTGGATTGTGACCCTTCCCAGATTAAATCACTTAAGTGGTACTCTACTGCCCTTACAATAAAGTCTAAGTTCCTTAAAATGGTCCCACATTCCCCTGCCAGTGGCATCTCTCACCATTCCCATGCCATACCCCAGCCATGCCAAATGTCTTGCAGGTCCTAAAAAGTACTGCCTTCCAATCCCAGCAAACTGATTCCTGATCGGGCCGATTCTCACTCATGTTTCAGTGCATTCCCTCCGGGAAGGAGCCCTTTCACCCTAAGTCTTACTTAGGTGACCCTGTCTCGTGCTTCCATACCACTCTCTACTTCCTTTACAATAGTATTTCCCCCCAAAATTGTCATTGTTAATTTATTTAATGCATTTTTCACTAGCTAAGTAAACACTATGAGGACTGAGATTAGGCTTATTTTATTCAATGTCATATTACCAGAAGTATTTTGTTCACCAAATAAATCTGTTAAAACTTGTGGTTGGGTGCAGTGGCTCATGACTGTAATTTCAGCATTTGGGGAGGCTAAGGCAGGAGGATGGCTTAAGGCCAGGAGATCAAGACAACCCTGGGCAACATAGTGAGACCTCATCTCTATAAAAAAATTTTAAAATTAGCTGGGCATGGTGGGGCACACCTATACTCACAGCCACTTGGGAAGCTGGGGTAAGAGGATAATTTGAGCCCAGGAGGTCAAGGCTGCAGTGAGCTATAATCTCTTCACTCCAATCTAGCCTGAGCAACAGGGCAAGACACTACCTCTTTAAAAAAAAGTGTTAGCATACAGCACTAGCTTTACAAAAACATAGTGAATAGGCATAAATGGAGATATGATGATGTAAGCAACACAAAGCAAGAGTTTGAACTGGCCAGAACTACAGTGGAATAGATACTTCAAAAAACTACAACTAGGTTGCTTGTGTCTGTCAGAAGACCAATAAAAGAGTCACGAAAAGGCTAGCCAACAATACACATGAAGACTGAAGATGAAGGTATCTAAGGTTATTCAGCAGAATATAATCAGAGAAGTAAGAGCTGGGGTAATTTAGAGAAAGCCTTCTTTCTCAAGAAGATGCCTGTGAAGACAGAAGGGTGAATAATAATGAGTGTATACTTAGGTGTGTATGCAGTTTCTTTTTTGCCTTCTTGAGAGATCTGGGTACGAATCCTGGCGCTACTACTTGCTATCTGTGACCTTAGACAAGTCACATGACACCTGATACCAGACATTCAATTTTCCTAGCCGCAAAAATACCTTACTGCATAGCATTGTATGAGTATTAATTAAGATGATACAGAGACAGCTTTTAAGACCAGATTTCGATACATCCTAAGCACCCAAAGTAGAATAATTTATAATTATCATTATAAACGCATGCTGAGGAGGAATGAACCACCAGATAGAAACTGGAGGCATTAATGGTTTCTACAGGATCCAGAAAGGCAAGATTATAAATGTTCTAGAGAGGACTGTCCTGAACAAGAAGGGGGATGCTTCATCTGGACATCTTTAAAATTTAGGGAAGAATAAATCATAAGAGTGACTTTCCACAGAAAATTCACAAACTCAGAGCATCTTCTGCAGAATACTGCGTGTGCCTGCTAACATCAAGCCCTACCACAGGGAGTCCTCACCCCTTGCTGACTCTGCACTATATACATGCTACGGAGCACAGCCTGGATCCGAGATATCTGAGTTAGTTCCAGTGAGCCCTGAGAGCTACTCATTGATTTACACATGGTCCATTTTTACGAAGAATTATCCTCATATATAACTGATGTACAAATTTATCTAGGACCAATCCTAGCTAAGAATACATAAATTTAAATCATTTATAGATTTAATTCATTTTTTATTCAATTAGTACAATAGCTTTACACCACTAATTAATAGCAGGAACAAGTCTCACAGTAAAAATAAAACAGGAAGTGTTTTAGTCTATATTTAAAAAACAAACTTGTATTCCATGCAATAACCAAACTAGTGATGTAGAGCTCTGCTATGAGAGCCTTTTCCAAATGATCCTGTAATCTAAGCCATTTCATTACATAATGATCATTCAATGCATTCAAATCTCCTCTTTCAGAACATCTTATGTCTCTGAGCCTGAGAACTGAATAATCACCTACAAGTCAAAATAACACACTTTACCTGTTGGAGATGCTGTGTGTGATGGATCCCCATAGTGCCCGTAATGAGGTGGAGAAAGGCCTATTCCAGACTGGGGCTGAGAATATGGGGGTGTAGCCACGTAACCTTGTTGACTCATTATGAAAATATCATTCCAAAGGATAATCCTACAAAAGAACTCTGCAACAGAGAAACAAAAAACATGTTACCAAGAGAGTTTTAGTCACTTAATGCTATTAAAAATATAAACACTGTTAATACATGTTTATGATGGTTTGAGGAAAAGTACAATTATCAGGTACATGAGAAATCTTTGCATTATACAATATAATATATCATTATCCCCTTAAAAAGGTCTAATCACACCTCTCTGAAACTCAGTAAATCACTTCAATAATTCTGGGCAAATGCTCAAGCATTTGAGACCTGAATAACAACTGCCAAACACTTTTTTATTGGAAGCCTGAAGCTTTTCAGATAGTTTTTCCTAAGTGCTCCTACAGTTCTGTGCTTTTGGTTTCCATGGTCACATTTCAGCAGAGAGCACACCATGCCATTCAATTGACTGACCACCATAACTGCTAGCAGTCTGCAATCAGACCTTTTATGACTTACCTCTTTTTAGTGCTCCTCTAATTAGTCATTTTAATCTGGTCATCAGGACAAAGAAAAATCACAGTCCAACAAACATGGCAAAAGATAAAGTTGATAATGGGCTTATTTTATGAGTCATAATTTGAACAAGCCAGGTAGTCACAATAACCACTTGAGTGTTTTCGGTGGTTTTTCAAAGGCGACAGAATTTTTTTTTCTAATTTAAATGATATCACATCTCTAAGAACATATGCACCTATATTTAAGGGACTAAGAAAAAAAAAAGTGTAATTCTGTAAATGTGTAGGCACACACATCACAAATATAACAGACTCATCTTGATCCTTTTATTTTCATCTTGATTCTACTCAGAACCCAAATTTGCTTTAAATTTTCCATTTTTCCCGGTTTTCACAAAATAAGAGCTATTTCATAGGACATTTAAAAAAAAATAAATAAGATAAAAGATGCTCTGAATCCTGGCAAGAGAGGTATGTTTTCACTCTATATCTGCCATACTTAACTGTGTGACATGGAATAAGCTGAAGAACCTCTCTGAGCCTCAGTTCTTTCTTTTAGAAAATGAAGCCTTTAGGAGCCTTTCCAGATTTCCACTAATTCTACAATTCCCCTCCAGTTTATTTGCCCCATTCAGGCATATTTTTCCTTTTGTTCTTTTATTTGCTGCAATTTAAGATAACAGATCAGTGATACCTGCTAAGGCTTAGAATATGTCTATATTCAAGAAATCACATTTCAAATTTAAAATCTGTGATTTGATCTTGTTTCCATATTAAACTATACGTTTCCAAAATTAAAGCAACCACGTAAAAATATTATGATATCACTTCCTTCTCCTGGGAAGGGGAGAACTGAAAAAGAGGACAGAGGCAGGCAAAGGCCTTCTGGTCCACTTTGTTCTTGACAACTCTTTTTCCCTCCTCCCACTTAGCAGAGAGAGACGTGGCAGCCTGAGCTTTGGTCAAGCTCATCCAACCAAGAGCATTTAGGAAGTCGGCACGAACCCACCTAAGCAGCAGCCTGTTGCTGAGTGACAGAAAAGAGAGGCAAAGATGGTCACTCCAAAGAATAGGAAGCAGCCAGGTCCCTCTAAACTGGTCCTGAGAGGAATCAGCTTCCTCAAGCAACCCAGTTTGCCACGTCAAACTTCCTCACACAGCACCAAGTTAAAGAAACCTGACTCAGCTTCAAGCGGCGACATGGCAGAAAGCCACTTGGCGTGAGCAGGCCTAAGATCAAAATCTGGGGAGCCCCAACCCCAGAACGGCCCCCTGGCCCACTGTCACCCAGCAACTCCAGCCAAGGTGCGCTTCTAACCCTGGAACAAGTTCGGATATAGCCAGGTCAGTTTCACTATTCGGATGTCCCGAAGCTACAAGATATAGTTGCCATTTTTATCATGAATATTTCCAACAGTCCCTTCCTTCGAAAAAGGAAATTAAGTTGATACGGAGACGAGAAAACCACTGGCAATGACACTGGAATGGTGGCCACTGAGGATCCTAACTAGGCGGTTCCAGCATCCCAAGGCAAAAGGTGGGGGCGGGTAAAACATGCCCACGCCCACCTCCTTCTCCCCTATCCCGCCCGCCCCACTATTAAACTGCACTGAAAGGCTAAAGGAACAAAGAATGGGGTGTCCTCCCGCCGCCCCAGCCTCAGGTGAACACCCGGCCTCCCGCCGCGTCCCCGGGCCGGGCGCCGCACCCCGCTCCGCGGTGCCTGGGCAGGGGCTGTCCCGCCTGAGCGCGTCGGCGGGTGCGAGGCTTTACCTGCTCCCACTCCCGCACCCCGCGGGCTTCCGAGCGCTGGCGGCTCTGCGCCTAGTGCCGGTGAGCCGCCTCCCGCTGCGGCCGTTCCTCTCGCCGCGCCTCTTCCCTGGCCGGCGTCCCCTCAGCCTGGTCTCACGCTCGGAGTTGCAGCTGGGCTGTGAACTGCCACGTCAAACCTTCTCCCGGCCGCGCGCCCCCGGCGCCAGGCTGGGACCCGCCGCCGCGCTCCCGCTTGCGCACGCGCACAGCCGCCGGCCGCGGCGGGGAGGGGCGGGGCTACCGCGCCGGGCCAGCGAGCTGCCGAGCGACCTCCTCCTTTTCGCTTTTTGCCTTTTTCCGTTTTTTTTTGTTTTTTCGTTTTCTTTTTCCCGTCTTTCCTTTCCCCTCCCCCTACAGGTCAAACACTTGAACGTCGTGGCTAAATCAGAACCGTATTTTCTCCGCGCAGCCCTGTAGGAAGGAGGGGAGCGCGTTCATTCATTCTTCCATCAACAGGTTGCAGTTTCAGCTCTTCATTCATTACGTATTACTTAAATAAGGAATAGTTCAGGCACGGCACTACCGTTACTTACAGGAAAATACACGATCTGGACCTAGAGGAAATTACTGTTTAAACGCGAATCTGGCACGTGTACACGCACATTTGATGACGTACCCGTGCGAGACACTATAGAGGAAGGATCGCCCAAAGCAGCTTGGCAACGTGTAACACTGAGGGGTGGGGGAGTGCGGGTTGATGTCCCAAAGGAAAAGTGTGGGAAGTGGGGTTTCCATTGACATCGCGGTTGCTAGCGTTCTATACACTCGTTCATCCTCATATTCCTTGTTTGTGAACTAGGATGACTGATCCCAGCCCCAAACAGGATCTCTGCATGTAAAAGCACTCAGCGTTTATAGCTCACTATCCTGTGAGAAACCGTTCAGAAATAAAGGCAACGTATACAATATATGGAGCTTACTTCTCTAATCTCACCCTAAAATCAGGAGCATTTAGCTGGTTTCCCATCATTTCTCACTGCTAAATAGAAAGCCATTCAGCCACAGCCAGGTTTGGTGTAGCTACCACTTTGCTCAAACTTACAAAGTAAAAACCAGCCTTGTGCTGTTGTTTTTTAACGTGTCCAGAATCTCGGCCACAAGAAACCTACTTGACAAATACCTTTACTGATGAATTGCCTATGTAAAAACGTACATGGAGATGTTGCTACTCCTGAGATGCTACATGAATTGTGCAGGAATTTTAAGTCATTTTAGCCGTAAAGATTTATGATCCCTTTTTCCCACTCTTAGAAGTTTTTAAGGCATGTGGCAAGGTGTGGTGGCTCACACCTGTCATCTCAGCACTTTGGGATGCCAAGTGGGGAGGATTGCTTGAGGCCAGGAGGCAGTGAGCTATGATCACACCACTGCATTCCAGCCTGGAGAACAGAGTGTGAGACCTGTCCCAAGAAAAAGAAAAAAATATTTTAAGGTGTGATAACCTGCCTACATCCAGCTTCAACACTGGTCAGGTTTGTAAAACCACATTGAAAATTTTGTTTCAAACTGTTTCTTATATTCTCAATGTGATGAAAATGTTTGGTGGAAGTTTAGGAAGTTTTGGCCAGTGCTGAAGCAGTACAGCTTGTAAGAGTAGTGAAAGAAGTTGTCATATCACAGCTGCATAACAAGGAGAGAGTGAAGCTATGATGCAAGGATAGGAGAGAGTAAAGTCAGAAACAGTCACACCATGTGATGACCTGCTTGACTTGGTACCCCTATAAAACCACTACATTTGAATTGTAAATACATCCTCACTTCCTGCTTAGGTACCAAACTTGTCTGAGACTAGGACAATTTGTGATTTCAATTCTAAAACAGTTTTTAATTCCTAAATGTTAAAGCTAGAAGGGACTTTAGAGATATGAGTATTCAACTCAACATTCAGTGAGAACTGAATTCCATTTAATCATCTAATGGATTAATAGGTTTATTGAGAAAATTTAAATGACTTACTAGTCATTTACAGCTAGTTAGAAATCATGCCTTCCAATTCCAAAGCTCTCTTCACCTCCCTATGCTTTTTACCTTTTGATACTCTGATTTGCTGTTCTCTTTTAACTGGTTCTGCCTTTTTCTCCTGTGACTGCCTTATAGTCAAGTTCTCAAATAACTAAGTATTAACTGACTGCATAATTCCACCAACAGTTGGACTTACTTATCATAAATCTCTTTTTTTTAATGAAATGGGCTTCTGGTTGCATTTTACTTTCTTGTCCTGTCCCCAAGTGCCCATGCCTTAGGTGACTAACTCCTAACTTTGTTCATGTGATTGGGTCCCTGGCCTTCACGAGTTGTGAGGGTTGGCCTGGAGTCTCGGCCTTCCTTGATCTGACCCATCCTGTTGCCACCTGAGCTTAGCCTCTGAACATAGCCTTAGTTCCATATGTAATTAATTTAGTTTCCCAGGTAACCATATCTATTTGAAAGGTGAGGTCACAAGGACCTCACAATGCCCATGTATGGGGGTTCTATGTTCTAACTTAAAAACGGAAGAAAGCAGTCATCTACACTTAAGACTATATAGAAAGAGAAGGAATTTCCTGACAACGCTTAAGATTTCTTCTAATTGGCAACCTTTTGAAGGTGATGATGCTCTAAGCGTTTATGTAATTTACAAAGTTTGGACTTTCTGATTCCAAAGCTGAAAACAGTTTGAAAAAGCTTTATTAAAAAAAAATTAAGTTGGCCAAATCTGGAGTATTTTAAATACCTGGAAATGTAGTAAATAAGGTCAAGTTAAATGGGGGTGATAGGAAGGGTACATGGTATGGTAAGCCAAGTAGCAACTAATAATGGTAATGATAGAGTTCAAGTAATACCAAGGTGCTTCTAGAATTACTTTTTGGATCTCTCGAATATCATGCTCTAAGTATACTATATCACATACAGCATCAACCACAAAATGGGCAGTGGGACATCACACTGCCAGCTCAAATTGACTCAGGTTTGAATCCTGACAGTTTCATTTACTACTAGCTATGCAAGTTTTACTTATTCAACAAGTGTTTCTTAAGCACCTAATATAAACTGGATACTGTACTAAGCACTGTGAATTTAAAGTCAGATGAGACACTGCCCTAAGCTATGAGAAACTCATCCAATAGTGCAAGGATCGGCCAATGGCAGCCCATACACTGTATTTGGCCTACCCACCTGTTTTTGTACAGCCTTCAAGCTAAGAATGGCATTTACAGTTTTACATGGTTGAAATTTTTAAAAAATATTTTGTGACACATGAAAATTATATGAAATTCAAATTTCAATGGCCATAAATAAGTTCACCTGGAACACAGCCATGCTTCTTTATTATCATATTCTGTGGCCGCTTTTGTACTATCAATGGTAGAGTTAAGTAGTTATGACAGAGACCACGAGGTCTGCAAAACCTAAAATATATACTACCTGGCCATTTACGGAAAAAATTTGCTGCCCCTGCTCTGATAGGATGTACAATTATAATATCATTCATATTCATTCTATGAGGTTGCCACGAGAATATGTAAGAAGGGACACTTAACCCAGATTTGGAAAGCAAGTGACACGTCCCTGGTGGAGGTGGCATCTGTGCTGAGGATCTGAGGACGGTAGTAATGCAAAAAAAGGGTAAAGGGCAGAAGGGAATAGCATGAATGATTTGAGGAAGATGAGGAACATGGGGCATTCAGAGGTGCTAGAAGTCCCCTACAGCTTGGAAGTGGGTTTCTAGAGGAAATGAGATTAGACAGGTATGCTAGCATAGCTCATGGACCCCTCAAAGGCACTGGAAAAGGCAATGAAACATTTTCATTGTTGTTGTTGTTGTCCCAGGTTTATTGAAAATAATACAGCATTGTTTCAAACAGGTCCCCAAGGCGTTTTGAAATTCATCCCAACTGTAGGCTGAGTGACCTGCAGGTTGGACAGACTGCCAAAATCCAAAAGCTTCAGCATTTCCTTAGTGTCAGGATCTACTTCAATGATCTCCTGATCCAGGGCTGAGACCTCAGAAACAAATTGTCTCTCCTTTCTCTCTCCTCCTTCTGCAGCTTGATGGAGATACCTTTTACTGGGCCTCTCTGAATCCGCTTCATTAGATGTGTGACATAGCCTGCTATCTTGTTGCGGAGCTTCTTGCTAGGCATAATGGCGATCTCCTCGCACACACGCTTGTTCGTGTGGAAGTCGTTGCCCAAGCGTGTGTAGTACCTTTCTATGATGACCCGGGCCGCCTTCTTCACGGTTTTGGTGCAAATGTGGACCATGTTGGTGGGTCCTCAGTGAAAGAGGGGCAATGAAACATTTTAAGCATGGGAATGACACAGTGGATTCTTTTTTTCTTTCCAGAAAGATCGGTCTGGAGTTACCGAAAGAGTGGAAGAAAGGACAAGGCAAGACTGGTGGGGTAAAGAAGAGTTAGGACACTGTCGGCAGTAATCCAGATAAGAATATAATGGCTTGAGCAAAGGCAGTGGAGATGTGGGTAGAGAAGACAGACAGGTGGGAAAGAGGTTGATAATGAGCATCAATGGGAATGGGTACAGAAATCAGGAAAGTGAGGCAGAATACAGACAAACACTCAGATTTTTTATCTGGGAGAATTAGTGGATGAGTGGTAGAGCTATATAAGTGGTTAGGGAAACAAAAACGAGCAGATATGGGGAAGGGATGGGATCAGTTTTGGAGAAGTCCATTTTGAGCTATCTGTGGGACATCTATCTATGTGGAAGTGTCAAGTCACCTGTCAGATATGTGTGTCTGGAGCTAGGAGACAAATCTGAACTGGACGTAATAGAAGGCAGCCAGCAATGAAAATTTAAAAATCAATCTGGCAGAGAAGAGGTCAATCAGGCTCTGCAGTCAGACTAAGTCATGACTTCTGATTCTGTCCCTTATAAGCTGTGTGTACTCTCCCTAAACCTCAGTATCCTTAGCTTTAGAAATTAAAGGAATAATAATAATCTCAAAGGTCGTTGAGGGGATTAAATAATACAGGCAAATCACTTAGTACAATGTTTGATATATAATAACTGATCAATAATGTTATCATTGTGGCATCATCATCCCAATCACGATTAATAACATATAAGTGACAATTGAAGTCATATGAGTAAAGTCAAAGGATGAAACCCTTGGGAACCCTAGAATAGATACATGTTCTAAGTTTACTAAACCTTGGTTTACTCATTGTAAATTAAGAAGATTACATTTCTCTCATTGTGATGGAGTAAAAAGGGTTATGGAACAAAGTAAAAGTAGACTAGGGTAAAAAGCATTGGGGATGGTGAGCTGGTGATCAGCAGTATTTATTATACAGGGTAGGTAGGCAGGGCTCTTGGGGCCACAGGGTTGTGCCATTCAGCTCTCCTTTCAATATAACCTGCTCTGAGGAATGTTAAGTGGCTGACAACCTTCAGCTGCTACCCCACTGGAGCTGCTAAGGCGCTTAGCCCAAAGCCACTCTCTCAGCAGCCCCTAGCCAATGACTGCACCTGGTGGGGTTCATGAAGTTAGCATTTTTGCCTAACATGGGACACCTCTAGAGGGAAGTCTTTTCTCTGGGGTTCCCTTTGCCCTGGCCAAGACCTTCTCGGAGCTGCACTGCAATATGAGGCTCATCCTACCTCATCCTCCTTCCTTCCCTGTCTTTTTCACAGATGTCAGATCTGCATGCACCAGAAGGCTTTTTATTCTCCTCTTGCTCACTAGCTCATCTGTTCTTGTAGGCGTTTCCACCAGTGAATCTCTTATATGTCTTGTTCCATGTTGTTGTCTGCTTTTCATCTGACCTAATCTGAAAGCCTCATCAAGAAGGTAAGATTTGAACAAAGCTTTGGAGGAGGTAGGGAGTTAACAACACAGATCATCTGGGGCGGAGAAGGGAATTCAGGCAGAAGAGAGCCCCCAAAAGTTCCTATGTCAGGAAGTAAGTACCTGGCATGTTTCAGGGGTAGAAGGATGCTAAGGAGCCTGGAGCAGAAAAAAATGAGGGGAAGGTTGTAGGAGAGAAGGGCTTAGAGATAAGGGAGGGGGGCAAATAGTATAGGATCCTTAGGTTATTTTAAAGTTTGTTTTTTTAATTTGAATGAAAAAGGAGTCATTACAGGTTTTGAACTGAGGAATGACATAGGATATAGGAGGCAGAATCTAGTGTTCAGAGAAATATTTATTTTTACAGTCTTAGTGAGATTTCAGGCCTCAGAAATTATTCTCTAATGGTTTGGTTTCACACAGGTTTTCTTGGTCATGGCCAACAATTGAGAAGAACAGTAAGTAAGTGTTTTGGAGCCTACTGTACTATAAAAGCATGTGGAAAATTGAATTCTGACTGCTGCACGACCACAGTTCTGTATTCATAGCTCACCCTTCACTCCCACCACATTCCTGGTGATTTGAAAGATTTTCCAATTGATGGAGTAAGGTGTGACTCAATGTTTTCATTGCACTGATTTTCTTGAGGAATTTAAGGAGGCAGGTGAGCTAGTAGTACTAAACTGAGAAATTAAAAGCACCTGACTCATCCTAATAATAGGAAGAGGTAAAAATGGTACTAACAATCGAATTAAAATCAGTACTTGGGTATATGATCATTAATAGGAAGAAATGATGTTCCTTTGATTCTTTCCTCAAATCTACTTTTGTGATTACCTAGAAACATAATGCAATACTATGTCGTTGCACAAATGAGAAATATCAGAAATTTGGATTGGGGAATATTATATATGTGGCGGAGACTGTGCATTTTTCTGGAGTGTGTGGCTGGTGTGTGGATGCCTGGCCTCGCCTGTAGCTGGTTGTGGCCTGGTGGCTCACAGAAGCACAGTAGACATGATGTGTGCAACTTCTTTGTCTCATCTTTAAAAGTCCCTTCCTGAGTCTTTCACTTTCTGCAAGCTAGAATGAAAACATGGTGGTAGTAAAGCCAAATTAATCCTCCAGGTGAGGATAATCCACTACGGTTTATGGTAAGAAATAAGGAAACCTGGTCTCTGGTTGTCTTCATAACTGGGCCGCCTATCCCTCTTGAACCCCATGTCTACCTCTGAGCTGATACATGAGAGAGAAAAAATTCCATGCTTTTGGGCCCTTTGATAAGTTAGGTGGTTTTGTTTTTGTTTTTTCATGTATAGGTCCTGTATTATTATTATTATTTTTTTGAGACAAAGTCTCACTCTGTTGCCAGTCTAGAGTACAGTGGTATAATCTCAGCTCACTGCAACCTCTGTCTGCTAGGTCCAAACAATTGTCCTGCCTCAGCCTCCAGAGTAGCTGGGACTATAGGTACATGCCACAATGCCCAGCTAATTTTTGTATTTTTAGTAGAGACAGGGTTTCACCATGTTGGCCAGGATGGTCTCGATCCCTTGACTGTGTGATCCACCTCCCTTGGCCTCCCAGAGGGCTGCAATTACATGTGTGAGCCGCCGCACCCAGCCAGGTTTCTGTATTTTTGAACCTAATTTTTTACTATTATGTTTTATGTGAATTTCCTTTTTTCCATTTCTATTTCTAGTGTTTATTACCAGTAAATACATTTCTAATTATATATGAGTGATAAAATTATCAAATTATCTTTCTTATTTTATTACTTTAAAATTGCAATTTTGGAGTTTTCCACATATACAGCAACCTCATCAGCATTCCGTTTTTTTTTCTTACTGAACTCACAAGAAACTCCAAAATAATACTGAGTAATAAACCTGTTGTTGAACATTTCTCTCTGTTTGTGCTTTTAAAGAAATGACTTTAGCATATGCATTTAGAATAATATTTTAGGTAAAGGTGGCATGATGGTTAATTTTAATGTATCAGCCGTACTATGATATCTGATTAAACATAATTTCTAGGTTTGTCTGTGGTTGTTTTGGGAAGAGAATAGCATTTGAATTGATGGAATGAATAAAGCAGGTGTCCTTCCTCAATGTGGGTGGGCCTTATCCAATCAGTTGAGAACCTGAATAAAACAAAAAGATAGAGGAAAGTTGAATTCACTCTCTGACTACTGAGCTAAAACATTAATTTGCCCTCTGCACTTTTGTTCCCAGGAGAACCCTGACTAGTATAGGTAGTGGGCATGGCAAATACAGAAACACCTGTTCTAGCTTGCTTGCTTTCCTTTACTGGAGAGAGTTGAAAGCTAAAATTACATTTTCCAGTCCTTGCATTAAGGCTTTTACAACTTCTTTGATGTCTTTTCTGTATTCTTCCAATTTTCTACAATTAACCCATAACTCACCTACTCAACTAAACATTGTTGACAAGTGGACAAGCCAACTATATTCAACCAGATCTGTTGAATCCTTGATCCCTAAACTATCCCAGTGCTCCAGTGAGAGGGTTGGCTTCTCGCTGGATTTATTTTCCATATTGTAACTGCATCAAATTTCTAAATTTTATTTGCATTACCTATTTTACCTGGAAATTCCAGTGAAAAGGGCAGCCTGGCATACATGCTGGTTCTTGTCTTTTGGTGAACTTAACATATGTATTGTTGGCTTTGCTAGTTTTAGCCCTGTTTACTTATGAGAAATACTACATGCTGCTATCACCATGATCTGTTTTGTTCCTATCTGTTATGAAGCAAGCTACTCATTTGTTGAGGGGAACAATTTCAATATTTCAGAATCTGATTTTGACCCTCCCTAATATTTTTTAGGTGTGCCTCTCTACCATGTGTTAATGTGCCATGTGAGAGTGGCTGTCTATTTAACATCACCTAGAATTCACTGGATAATCAGTGTCAGAGCTGTAAGAACCCTCAAAGATCATTCTAGCCCAATATTTTCTTTCCCCAGATAGACAAGCTGAGGTTCAGATAGTCAAGCTCATAGGGCCATGAATTTTGGAAGAGCTGGGACTGGAACCTAAATCTCTATCTGCACTCCTGTGGCTTTCTTATGATTCCAAACTTTCTCCACATTTTCTAGACTTTACGTTCATTCAAAAGCCTCTTTTAAGAGTTTAACTTCAAATTATAACTGTGTGTTAAGAGGATACTTTGAAACCAACTTTAAAAACAGAATAAGCTTCTTAAAAAATTATATACACACACATATGTATATATATATTGCCCCCACCTCCACCCACACACACGGACATGCATGGACACAGCTCAGGGAGGGGAGGGGAGAGAAGGGAAGGGAAAGGAAGGGAAGGGAAAGTCTTCCATTTATGGCTTGCTTTATCCAACACTGTACAGTCCTTGATAACATGAGGATCTGGCTCTCAGCTTCTGCCTCTCTAGGCTCTATGCCTTCCTTCTGTGGCTTGGATCCACTGTCTCCAAGTAATCCAAAGGAAGGTGCAAAACTGCTTTTGTAGCCTGATGCTTAACTATAAAAGCCAGTTCTTCTGCCTCCAGATTTCAGCTTTAACATCTCATCTTTGCACAAAGCAGGAACAAAGTGTCTCTGAGTGGGGAGTAGAAGTTGGAAATCCAAACTGTTCTCCTCCGATAGGATGATTTTACCATTTACACCTTCAGAGAGGCGAGACAGCCTCCTTCCTCCTGTTCCTGAAGCTGAGAGCTATCTTTCCTATTTAAATGTATTATAATACCTTTTGCTCTACTTTCCCCACCATACTTTCAAACCATTTGTTACTCCCACTAAACTTATCACATAGCTTACAAGAAAACAGTATTTTAAACAGAAAAATAAATGGAAAAAAAATCTAGTTTATCAAAGATCTCATCACTCCTACATAAAACTTTGCTTCAATAAGTTTGTTTTTTGTTGTTGTTGTTATTGTTGTTGTTTTTTTAAGACAGATCTCACGCTATTGACCAAGCTAGAGTGCAATGGGGTGATCATGGCTCACTGTAGCCCCAGACTCCCAGGCTCAAGCTGTCATCTAACCTTAGCCACCCAAGCACATGGGACTACAGGTGCACACCACCATGCCTGGCATTTTTTTTTTTTTTTTTTTTTGTAGAGAGGGGGTTCTTACTATGTTGCCTAGGCTGGTCTCAAACTCTTGGACTCAATCTTCCTTCCTCAGTCTCCCAAAATGCTGGAATTATAAGCATGAGCCTTCAGTAAGTCTTGATTTTTTTCATTCTCAATATTAAGGATCTTAACTTCTGTATTCCTATATAGTCTCCAAAAATGTTGACTCATTTCTCAGATGATTTTCATATCTTTTTTCTTCTGTAATTCGTGTCTTCTCATTTTTTTGTCTTTCTCTACTAGCCCTTTTTTAAAAAAAATCAGCTACATCCTTTCATGAATATAGTGCTTACAAGGCACTGAAAAGCATCACCACCATAACAAGCTTACTACAAACCCAATGGCACCAAATCCCCCCAGGGGCAAATAAATGATGCCTCCCATGCCTTTGTGATTATTGTTTCTGCTCTTAGAATGCATGGATAGACATGGAGTCTTTCTGTATAGAAGAATCACAATTTCTAAAAGTGGGATAATGTCCTGTTGATAAAATCTATAAAAACTATGAGTATTCTGCATCTCCTCAATAATTTATATACACCTCTGTCCAAATTTGTCTTTTTTTTTTTTTTTTTTTTTGAGACAGGGTCTTGCTCTGTTGCTCAGGCTGGAGTACAGTGGCATGAACATGGCTCACTGAAGTCTCTGCCGCCTAGGCTCAAGCAGTCCTCCTACCTGCCACCTCAGCCTCCTAAGTAGCTGAGACCACAGGTGTGCAACAACATTCCTGGCTAATTTAAAAACAAATTTTTGTAGAGATGGATCTCACCATGTTGCCCAGGCTGGTCTCAAACTCCTGGGCTCAAGTGATCCTTCCATCTCTGTCTCTCAAAGTGTTGGGATGACAGGCATGAACCACTGTATCTGGCCCACATTTGTCCTGAACAAGTTATTTTTAGCTCTGTGTTCAGGCAGTACATATTGACATGATCTCTAGGCACCTTACTAAGAATATTGTGCCAGGATTCTGCCTTTAAGACCAAGAAACCAGAGCATAATGAAGATCTAAGTATGAGAACTACGTCCTTGCTTATATCATTTATTATTAATCTTTTCTTTGACAAAATTCTTCTTATAGATTATTTTTAGTAGAATTAGAAAACTTAATGCAGTTTAGATCACTAGGAGTTCATGTGCAATGTCAAGTGTGGATAAATCATTTAACTGAAGGTCCTTTATAAACTAAGAATATGCCATTTTTTTTCTAATTGACTTCATAAAACACCCTTCCAAGTTTCTATGTTTTTCACAGAAAACTGCCAGAGCTCACTGATTATGGGGACTTGAGCCCAACCATGAAGTAAGTCTCTGGCAGGCTTATCCATAACTAACACTGATACCACTAGAATTCAGAGGATGGCAGACAGGACCATGATGTTTGTACTTAAGAATTTTAATCCTTTTTCAAAGGAACTGTGAATGACCAGCTACAGTTAAAATAAAAGACTGGAAAGTTGGCTCTGGGTAAAAAAACCTCAAAAAACAAAATCCTTGCTATGAAGTTAAAGAAATGTCAAATCTATTTTTTTGAAAGAGTTAATTTTCATATTATTCAAAGAATTCTAGCAATATTAAATAATTTGTGAAACAAGTTTTTAAAGGATATATTACATGCTTGTATACTGGACATGTGTTTATAAACCCTAACTCTTTGTTTTCCAGTTTATATGATGGAATGTGAGAAGAAATACCAAATTTGGTACTTTCTGTGAGACATTTGTGTTTTCTTTGCTCTTTATTTAACATAATGTGAGTCTACATAAAATGCCTCATACCATACTATTTTGTGCTGTGGAGGGGGAGATTATCTTCTCTGGATGTAGAAAGGAGAAGTGGATTAAAAATAGTTTTAGAAATAGATTACAAATGCAAATACAGGCGCTCCTTGACTTAAGATGGGGCTATGTCCTGATAAATCCATTGTAAGTTGAAAATATCATAAGTCAAAAAGGCATTCAAGACACCTATCAAACACAGATTAGCCTAACTTACCTTAAATGCACTCAGAACATTGTATTAGCCTAAAGTTGGGCAAAATCATCTGGCAGCACAATACATTGTATATTACAGGTCATTTATCCTCATGATCACGTGGCTGACTGGGAGCTGCAACTTACTGCTACTGCCTGACATCCTGCAATACAGTAGTGTTACACTGCATATCACACTCTGGGAAAAAGCCAAAATTCAAAATTCAAAGTATAATTTTTACTGACTGTGTATCACTTTTGTGGAATCTTCCCAAATTGGGCACCTTCTGTAATCATTTTCAAGATGTTTGTGTTAAAGTAAGTTAAATATACCGTTTAACCCAATGTAAAGAGATGGGTTCTTAGAGAAAACATCTTGAGAACAATCTGGAAAGTAGTTATTATTCTCTGTTGGTGGAGCAGGGAAGGGAATTCCTGGAAGAGAAAGCACCTGAACAAGAGCACAGAAATGTAAGGCAACCTGGAGATCTAGGGGGAACTGCAAACTTTTTGATATGGCAGCAGCAAGAAACATGCCTGTCAAGGCTGAGGAGGGGCCCTGCCAAGCAACAGCATGAAGATGTAATCGAGGGCCAGATAATGAATGGCATTTTAAGTACCACTGAGATATTAGTGATTCATCCTGGAGGGAGGCATCAAAAGGTTTCAAAATAGGGAAACAACATGATTTGTTGCTTTTGTACTTTTGGTTTTGGCAGCAACGTAGAAGATAGAATGGAAGCTCATTAGACTAGGGGCAGAAAGAACTAAGAAACCAGCATGATAATATAGAAAAGAAAAACAAGGAGCAGTGGTAATGAAGGGTCATTCAATTGAATGTATGTGACAGAAGGTGAGAGTGGAAACCAAGGTGATGTGCTGAGTGGGGAGGGGCCAAGAAAGAGGATACAGGAAAAGAGTGGGGTCCAGGAAAACGTTTGTTTCACTTTCAGTTTGCTGCCTTCAAAATACTCAGAACATATTGTTCTGGAGCTCAGGAGAGAAGGTGAGGTAAAGATCTGAATTTGGCAGCTCAGAAGTGAGGCTCCAATCTTGAGGATGAATCAGATTGGTGAGGGAGACCGTCATATAGAGTGAGAAGAGAGATCCAAGAGACAGAACTGTAGGAACTATCAATATTTGTGGAATGAGAAAGGAAGAAAACCTCCCACAAAGGAGATAAGACCAGAGGAATGGTTACACAGGTAAGAAGAGAAGCAGAGATGAATGGCATCCTCTTTATATTTCAATCACCTGAACTCATTACTCATTATTGCCTGAGAATATCAGGTGTTTCGCGGTTTCTCAGCTTTTACTCATACCTTTCATCTTTGAAAAAGAGTTTCAAAATCCTACTCACTTTCCAGAGTCTAAGTGGAATACCAGATCTTCTGTCAGAACTTTCCTGACCATTATCGTGATCTCTCTTCCTCACATTGTCCTAGTAACCCCAGTGCCATGAAATTGAATACAATTATGTTATTTAAGACAGTTTTTCAACAAGTTTTTGGTCTCAGGAACCCTTTACATTCTTAAAAATGATTGAGGACCCCAAAGAGCTTTTGCTTATATAAGATACCACTATCGATATTATGGAAAACATAAACACATATTGTTACAATATTTATTAACTTATTTAAAATAGCAATAACGTTATTGCATGTCAATGTAAATAACATTTTGATTAAAAATACTATATTTTCTAAAACAGAAAAAATGTAGTGAGAATAGTGGCATTATTTTAAGTTTTTTCAAACGTCTTTAAATGTCTCGCTTAATTGAATACAGCTGGATTACCATAACCACCTTTATATTCAATCTGTTGTGATGTGCCATTTTGGTGGAAATATGGAAAGAAAATCCAGTCTCACACAGGGATATAGTTGGGGAGGAAAGGGCATATTTTAATAGTCTTTTCAGAAAATGAAAACTGGGTTTTCTTCTTTGATACCACACCAAACTCAGCAAGAGTTTTTTCCCCCCACCCCCTAAAGGTTAATTGCAATGTGGAATCTGAAACCATATCAATAAAGTTTTCAAATTGTTATATCAAAATTCATTGGTCTATCATGCAAGTTGAATGGTAAATTTTTACCCATGTATGATTTTGCAACATCACACATTTGTCAATTAGAAAATATTCATTTGCCGTATAAAAAAGCTTAACATCACTCATCATTAGAGAAATGCAAATCAAAACCACAATGAGATTCCATCTCACACTAGTCAGAAGGGCTATTGTTAAAAAGAAAATAGCAGATCCTGGCAAGGTTGTGGAGAAAAAGGAACGTTTATACACTGCCTGTGGGAGTGTAAATTAGTTCAACCCTTGTGGAAGACAGTGTGGTGATTCCTCAAAGACCTAAAGACAGAAATACCATTCAACCCAGCAATCTCAATACTGGATATATACACAAAGGAATATAAATCATTGGCTAGGTATGGTGGCTCATGCCTATAATCCCAGCACTTTGTCAGGCTGAGGTGGGTAGATCACAAGATTAGGAATTTGAGACCACCCTGGCTAACACAGTGAAACCTCGACTCTACTGAAAATAAAAAATTAGCTAGACGTAGTGGCACGCTCCCATATTCACAGCTACTCAGGAGGCTGAGGCAGGCGCTTGAACCCAGGAGGCAGAGGTTGCAGTGAGTCAAGATCGCACTATTGCACTCCAGCCTAGGCAACAAGAGCAAAACACCATCACACACACACACAAAAGGAATATAAATCATTCTATCAGAAAGACACACACACACGTATGTTCATTATAGCAGTATTCACAATAGCAAAGACATGGAATCAACCTAAATGCTCATCAGTGACAGATTGGATAAAGAAAATGTGGTACATATACACCATGGAATGCTATGCAGCCATAAAAAAAGAACAGTATCATGTCCTTTGCAGGGACACGGATGAATCTGGAGGCCATTATCCTCAGCAAATTAACACAGGAACAGAAAAACATACCACATGTTCTTACTTAGTGGGAGGCAATGATAAGAACATATGGACACAGAGAGGGGAACAACATACACTGGGGTCTATCGGAGTGGGGAGGGTGGGAGGGGGGAGAGAATCAAGAAAAATAACTAATGGGTACTAGGCTTAATACCTGAGTGACAAAATAATCTGTATAACAAACTCCTATGACACAATTTACCTATGTAACAAACCTACACATGTACCCCTGAACTTAAAAAAATGATTTACTGAGTTATTCAAGTCCTCAAAATGTTGACACATTTCATTATCACATTTTGTTAATATTACCATCAATTTCATCAGAAAAGCTTTTAAATATTAAGAAATTGTCAAGCTCACAGTGGCAGATACAACTTTTCCAAATTCTTATTTTTACATGAAAGCCCAAGTTTTATCATTGGCAACAAACACGAGAGTTTTTTTCTTTGCTGTAAGAGGGTTACTTTGTTAATTTTCAAGAAAACGTCATGCCATTTTCCTCTAAATATGAATTCTTTGCATATGCGCCTAGAGATAAGAGGAAGAGGTTGACTTTATTACTATTTGAATTTCCTTTCAGTTCATGGCAAAAGTTCTTGGGCTTACTAGGTTCTCAGCAGGTGATTGTAGATTTGAATTAATTTTATTTCCATTGTGAATTTAAACTGCTATAAGGATTTCATTATGTCCTAGTTTGCCCAAGATGATCCCCACGTATGTATATTCTCTTCCTATACCATCAAATTTAGAATATTTCCCCCACCTCCTGATTTACATTAGTATTAAGCATTGCAATAAAATGTCCGCATCAGTTTCATGGACCTAAACTTGGCACTTTCAGTTTCTACTCTAGGTTCACCCAGAAATGTGACACTATGGTTCAGAAAACAGAAATCTCATCTTAATCCAAATAAAGACAAATCAGAGATAGCCTATCTCTAGTTTAGAACTTTTCTAAATGCAGAATAATCAATGCCTCCTGTTCAGGACAGTGTGCAGAGTCCTAGCTGGTAAAACAATGTGCACTTGGACTCAAGTGGTTAGGGAGAGTTAAATCCTTCTGGTCTTAGGGGTAGCAAGAGAAGTATTCAACATCATTGCCTTCTATGGTCTTGGCATTCTAGCCAATTATGCCATGGCCTGTGCTGCAAGATTCAATATGTAACAAGCCTCCAGGCTACCAAGCTGCCAATCCGCAGTGTCATGGGAAAATGTGGGAAATTACAGATTAGACATCCAGGAAATACATGCAGGAAATAGAGGCTGGATACCATACTTTGTACAGAGAGTCACCTGACACTATTGCAATAGCCATTTTGTCAGTATCCTATGGTGCAAACCTTTCATGTGTTATTTTGTTGTCAATGCTTTAAAAAAAAAAAAAAAGCAATAAACTCTTTTGGCAGCAATGATCCAAAAGTTAAGAGTATTTAGTAAGAAACTACTGAGTTTTCTGTTTCTCAAAAAACTAATGATAAAAGTATCTCTTAGAAAAATGTTGAAATTTCCCATCCAACAATGGACCATAACTGCTAACTACACAAAACCAAAGAATCTGCTTCAGAAGTTAATGTTATCTTAAGATAATTGTAACTGCCCAGAGATCATGATTTAACATGTACAGCTGCAGAAAGTGTATTTACATGTCACGCTGTGAAGCTTGACTTTCCATTTGTTCATTTTAGAGTGCAGGTTTTCTTGTAATCATACAAAAAGTAAAGAAATAGCTATTATCTTATTGATTCCATTAATAGAATAATTTGACGAATAGTTAAATGATAAGAATTTTATAGCAATATATTAGATGCTACAAATAGAAAACCAGCCAATTCAAAATAGTTCAATTTTTTTTCTGTATGAATCAAGGAATCAAAGTAAAACTGTTTGAAGTTCATCATGTCAAGATATATCTGATACTATTGTTAAAGCCATTGTAAATTTACTTTAAAAGTTCAGCATTTAAGATAAAATTATTTGCCTTATGCAGCAATAACATGAATACAAATTTTGGTGAAGCATCTAGTTATTATAAAAACAATATGCCACCAAATTAACAAACATATAAGGAAGAATTATGCTTATAGCTGGTTGTGGTATGTAAAAAATGCATAATGACATCCTAAAAGAGCTGAAAACTGAAATTGAAGTTATAGTTGTCAAATTGTATAAATGCTTTGTACATACACACAGAGTAACTGAACTATATGACTTTTATGCACTTAATGTTGAAATAAAAAATAATTCAGATACAGCACTGAAGTAGGTGCTTTCTCTTTGGTTCTCATTATTAACCAAATTTAGAAATGCTTGAGTCGTTACCATTTCTGTAATGGGTCTAAGTGTTATACAGTAATATTAAACTCACTTGCAAGTGTTCAAACTCAAAACTGTCAGTCAATAGAGTGCCCAAAATTCAGCTTGTGAAGTGTTTAGCAAGTTGCAATTAATGACAATACTTGCAAACAGGTTGATGTTCTAATTAATTTATTTTTACTAAAGCAAAAAAAGAAAAAAAACTGAACACATTAAATAAGGTTAAAATTTATTTTGAAATTTGATGGTAGATCTTTGGAATATTTTGACTCATTAAAAGAATCTTCCGATAAATATTCTATTTTTAGTTGGAAAAAATTCTGTGCTGAAATAGAATGAAATTTAAGAGAATCTAAATTTGGTAGGCATCCAAAAGAATCATATAGACAATTTGCTTGATGAATTATTTATTGAAATAAATACTCTGAATAGAGGCAAAAGACAGTAACTGTGAACATATGTTAACTGAGATATTAGTATTTTTCAATACAAAGCAATCATAATTGAGAATATTCTCAATTTAGGATTATTTTTCATCTGAGAAGATATCTCACAACTGTAGAGAGAGCATTTTCATATTAAAAGTAGTTTGATTGAAAGAGAACAATCAATTGAATGTGTCAATAATTTCAAATATGTTAACCATTTAAATGCCACTTTAAATATTGCTAGTAACTTTGTGAACCACAAGCAAAATAATTAGACTATAGTAAAGTAAAACATTTTTCAGGAAAATGACAGTGACATGATATTAGAAATGTATATGGCTAAGAAACTGATTAAAATAGGTAAAGATGTCATAACAATAATTATTGTCTATATCATTTTTACTGTCTATATTACTGATTACCTCTTTAAAGATATAATTTACAAAAAGCCCACCAGATTTACAGCTTAATGAGTTCTTACATACATTTATACTTGTGCAGGCAGCACTCAGATCTCTTTCCCTCTCTCATTCTCTTTATTTTTCTGTCTATAAAGTCCAGCTCAAATATAATTTCTTTTCTTGGCAGTGTTTCATAAGCAGCCCTCTCATCACAACTCTCAAAAAATTCTTTTTCTTCTGGGGAACCATAACATAGTGAATCTATTATGCCTCTCTTCTAGCCCATATTGTGTGGTATACTGTGATTTGCATTTATACTTGGCCCCACAACTAGTCAGTGAGTCACTTGAGGGTAGGGGCCATATATATTTTTTCACCTTTATCCTAAGTGCCTAGCATTGTGTGCAAGAAACATATTAGGTCCTCAGAAAATGTCCTGTGAAATGAAAATCTCTTTAGTTATTGTATCATCTAATAGGATTAAATACATTGTTGGCTCTCAATAATTATTTTTTGAAGTAAGTAACCCAATATCTTTTTGTTCATTGGAGTCTGCACATACTAGTTTTGAGATGCATATAAATTTATTAGGGGGGATTATAAAACCAAACACAGGATAATGAGGGCCTCCTTACAGGAAAGCTTCACACTAAGCCGTGGTTTATAGTGGAATGCATATAAATTACTCCAGATTATTATTTCAAATATATATATATTATTTTATATGTTTATTGACTTTTAAAAAATGTATTTTATTGCACTTTAGGTTCTGGGATTCATGTGCAGAACATGCAGAGTTGTTGCATAGGTACTTACATGGCAATGTGGTTTGCTGCCTCTATCCCGGTCACCTATAGCTGGCATTTCTCCCCATGTTATCCCTCCCCAACTCCCTACACCCCACTGTCCCTCCCCTATTCCCCCCCAACAGACCCCAGTGTGTGATGCTTCCCTTCCTGTGTCCATGTATTCTCAT
The DNA here is from genome assembly GCF_001604975.1 of Cebus imitator. Classification (NCBI taxonomy): domain Eukaryota; kingdom Metazoa; phylum Chordata; class Mammalia; order Primates; family Cebidae; genus Cebus; species Cebus imitator. Next base: position 11,937,157 of record NW_016107332.1, read on the forward strand.
TGTTCAACACCTGCCTATGAGTGAGAATATGCAGTGTTTGATTTTCTGTTCTCGTGTCAGTTTGCTGAGAATGATGGTTTCCAGATTCATCCATGTCCCTACAAAGGACACGTACTCATCGTTTTTTATGGCTGCATAGTATTCCATGGTGTATATGTGCCACATTTTCCTTGTCCATTCTATCATCAATGGGCATTTGGGTTGGTTCTAGGTCTTTGCTATTGTAAACAGTGCTGCAATGAACATACCTGTGCATGTGTCTTTATAATAGAATGATTTATAACCCTTTGGATAGATACCCAGTAATAGGATTGCTGGGTCAAATGGAATTTCTATTTCTAGGTCCTCGAGGAATCGCCACACTGTCTTACACAGTGGTTGAACTAATTTACATTCCCACCAACAGTGTAAAAGTGTTTCTATTTCTCCACGTTCTCTCCAGCATCTGTTGTCTCCAGGTTTTTTAATGATCACCATTCTAACTAGCATGAGATGGTATCTCAATGTGGTTTTGATTTGCATTTCTCTAATGACCAGTGATGATAAGCATTTTTTTATATGTTTGTTGGCCTCATATACATCTTCTTTTGAAAAGCACCTGTTCATATCCTTCACCCACTTTTGAATGGGTTTGTTGGTTTTTATTCTTTTAAATCTGTTTTAGTTCTTTGTAGATTCTGGATATTAGCCCTTTGTCAGTTGGGTAGATTGCAAAAATTTTTTCCCATTCTGTGGGTTGCCGGTTCACTCTAATGATTGCTTCTTTTGCTGTGCAGAAGCTTTGGAGTTTAATTAGATCCCATTTGTCTATTTTGGCTTTTGTTGCCAATGCTTTTGGCGTTTTAGTTATGAAGTCCTTGCCTATGCCTATGTCCTGGATAGTTTTGCCTAGGTTTTCTTCTAGGGATTTTATGGTGCTAGGTCTTATGTTCAAGGCTTTAATCCATCTGGAGTTAATTTTAGTGTAAGGTGTCAGGAAGGGGTCCAGTTTCTGCTTTCTGCACATGGCCAGCCAGTTTTCCCAACACCATTTAGTAAACAGGGAGTCCTTTCCCCATTGCTTGTTTTTGTCAGGTTTGTCAAAGATCAGATGGCTGTAGATATGTAGCATTGCCTCTGAGGCCTCTGTTCTGTTCCATTGGTCTATAGCTCTGTTTTGGTACCAGTACCATGCTGTTTTGATTACTGTAGCCTTGTAGTATAGTTTGAAGTCAGGTAGCGTGATGCCTCCAGCTTTGTTCTTTTTGCTTAGAATTGACTTGGCTATGCGGGCTCTCTTTTGGTAACATATGAAGTTTAAGATGTTTTTTTCCAGTTCTGTGAAGAGGGCCATAGGTAGCTTGATGGGGATAGTGTTGAATCTATAAATTACTTTGGGCAGCATAGTCATTTTCACAATATTGATTCCTCCTAACCATGAGCATGGAATATTTTTCCATCTGTTTGTGTCCTCTCTTATTTCCTTGAGCAGTGGTTTGTAGTTCTCCTTGAAGAGGTCCTTTACACCCATTGTTAGTTGTATTCCTACGTATTTTATTCTCTTTGTGGCAATTGTGAATGGCAGTTGGTTCTTGATTTGGCTCTCTTTAAGCCTGTTATTGGTGTATAGGAATGCTTGTTATTTGTGCACATTGATTTTATAACCTGAGCTTTGCTGAAGTTGCTTATCAGATTAAGGAGATTTGGGGCTGAGATGATGGGGTCTTCTAAATATACAATCATGTCATCTGCAAATAGAGACAATTTGACTTCCTCCTTTTCTAACTGAATACCCTTTATTTCTTTTTCTTGCCTGATTGCTCTGTCTAGAACTTCCAATACTATATTGAATAGGAGTGGTGAGAGAGGGCACCCTTGTCTAGTGCCAGATTTCACAGGGAATGCTACCAGTTTTTGCCCAGTCAGTATGATATTGGCTGTGGGTTTGTCGTAAATAGCTTTTATGATTTTGAAATACATTCCATTGATACCTAGTTTATTGAGAGTTTTTTGCATAAAGGGCTGTTGAATTTTGTCAAAGGCCTTCTCTGCATCTATTGAGATAATCATGTGGTTCTGTTGAATCTTTGGTTCTGTTATGTGGTGAATTACATTTATAGACTTGAGTATGGTGAACCAGCCTTGCATCCCTGGGATGAAGCCTACTTGATCGCGATGGATAAGCTTTTTGATTTGCTGTTGCAATTGGTCTGCCAGTATTTTATTGAAGATTTTTGCATCTATGTTCATAGTGGATATTGGCCTGAAGTTTTCTTTTCTTGTTGAGTCTCTTCTGGGTTTTGGCATCAGGATGATGTTGGTCACATAAAATGATTTGGGAAGGATTCCCTCTTTTTGGATTGTTTGGAATAGTTTCAGAAGGAGTGGTACCAGCTCCTCTTTGTATGTCTGGTAGAATTCAACTGTTACCCTAGCTGAACCTGGGCTTTTTTTGGTTGGTAGGCTATGAATTTCTGCCTCAACTTCAGTCCTTGTTATTGGTCTATTCAGGGTTTTGACTTCTTCCTCGTTTAGGCTTGGGAGGGTGCAAGTGTCCAGGAATTTATCCACTTCTTCCAGGTTTACTGGTTTATGTGCATAGAGTTGTTTGTAGTAATCTCTGATGGTAGTTGTATTTCTGTGGAATTAGTGGTGATATCCCCTTTATCATTTTTTTATTGCATCTATTTGGTTATTTTCTCTTTTCTTTTTTATTAATCTGGCTAGTGGTCTATTTTGTTGATCTTTTCAAAAAACCAGCTCCTAGATTTATTAATTTTTGAAGGGCATTTTGTGTCTCTATGTCCTTCAGTTCTGCTCTGATCTTAGTTATTTCTTATCTTCTGCTAGCTTTTGAGTTTTTTTGATCTTGCTCCTCTAGCTCTTTCAATTTTGATGATAGAGTGTCTATTTTAGATCTTTCTTTGCTTCTCATGTGGGCATTTATTACTATAAATTTTCCTTTAGACACTGCTTTAAATGTGTCCCAGAGATTCTGGTACATTGCGTCTTCATTCTTGTTGATTTCAAAGAACATCTTTATTTCTGCCTTTATTTCATTGTTTATCCTGTCAACATTCAGGAGCCAGTTGTGCAGTTTCCAGGAAGTTGTGCGGTTCTGAGTTAGTTTCTTAATCCTGAGCTCTAATTTGATTGCACTGTGGCCCGAGAGACTGTTTGTTCTGATTTCCGTTCTATTGCATTTGCTGAGGAGTGATTTACTTCCAATTATGTCGTCAATTTTAGATTAGGTGTGATGCGGTGCTGAGAAGAATGTATATTCTGTGGATTTGGGGTGGAGAGTTCTGTAAATGTCTATTAGGTTTGCTTGATCCAGATCTGAATTTAAGTCCTGGATATCCTTGTTAGTTTTCTGTCTCATTGATCTGTCTAATATTGACAGTGGAGTGTTAAAGTCTCCCACTATTATTGTGTGGGAGTCTAAATCTCTTTGTAGGTTGTTAAGAACTAACTTTATGTATCTGGGTGCTCCTGTATTGGGTGTGTATATATTTAGGATCATTAACTCTTCTTGTTGCATTGATCCTTTTACCATTATGTAATGCCCTTCTTTGTCCCTTTTGATCTTTGTTGGTTTAAAGTCTATTTTATCTGAGACTAGGATTGCAGCTCCTGCTTTTTTTTTGCTCTCCATTTGCTTGGTAAATCTTCCTCCATCCCTTTATTTTGAGCCTATATGTATCCTTGCACATGAGATGGGTTCTCTGGATACAGTACACTGATGGGTTTTGACTTTTTATCCAATATGCCAGTGTGTGTCTTTTGATTGGGGCATTTAGCCCATTTACATTTAAGGTTAATACTGTTATGTGTGAATTTGATCCTGTCATTTTGATGCTAGCTGGTTGTTTTGCCCATTAGTTGATGCAGTTTCTTCATTGTGTTGATGCTCTTTACCATTTGGTATGTTCCTGGAGCAGCTGGTACTAGTTGTTCCTTTCCTTGTTTAGTGCTTCTTTCAGGAGCTCTTGTAAGGCAGGCCTGGTGGTGATGAAATCTCTGAGCTATTGCTTGTTCATAAAGAAATTTATTTCTCCTTCAGTTATGAAGCTTAGTTTGGCTGGATATGAAATTCTAGGCTGAACGTTCTTTTCTTTAAGGATGTTCAATATTGGCCCCCACTCTCTTTTGGCTCGTAGGGTTTCTGCCAAGAGATACGCTGTAAGTCTCATGTGCTTCCCTTTGTGGGTAACCTGACCTTTCTCTCTGGCTGCCCTTAGCATTTTTTCTTTCATTTCAACCCTAGTGAATCTGATGATTATGTGCCTTGGGGTTGCTCTTCTTTAGGAATATCTTTGTGGTGTTCTCTGTATTTCCTGGACTTGAATATTTGCTTGCCTTGGTAGGTTGGGGAAGTTTTCCTGGATAATATCCTGAAGAGTATTTTCCAGCTTGGATTCATTCTCTCTGTCACATTCAGGTACACTTATCAAATGTAGATTAGGTCTTTTCACATAATCCCATATTTCTTGGAGGCTTTGTTCATTTCTTTTCACTCTTTTTTCTCTAATCTTGCCTTCTCATTTTACTTCATTGAGTTGATCTTCAATCTCTGATATTCTTTCTTTGGCTGGGTTGTTTCAGCGTTTAAACTTGTGTATGCTTCTCGAATTTCTCATGCTGTGTTTTTCAGCTCCATCAAGTCATTTATATTTTTCTCTAAGCTGTTTATTCTAATTAGCATTTTATCAAACCTTTTTTCAGGGTTCTTAGTTTCTTTGTATTGGGTTAGAACGTGTTCTTTTAGCTCAGAGAAGTTTGTTATTACCCACTTCCTGAAGCCTTTTACTGTCAATTCATCAGACTCATTCTCCATCCAGCCTTGTTCCCTTCCTGGTAAGTTGTGTTCCCTTGGAGGAGGACAGGCATTCTGGTTTTGGGTGTTTTCATTCTTTTTGTGCTGGTTTCTTCCCATCTTTATGGATTTATCTACCTGTGGTCTTTGTAGTTGGTGACTTTTGAATGGGGTCTCTGAGTGGATGTCCTTTTTTTTGTGGATGATGAAGTTATTTCTTTCTGTTTTTTAGTTTTCCTTCTAACAGTCAGGCCCCTCTGCTGTAGGACTGCTGGAGTTCCACTCCAAACCCTGCTTGCCTGGAGATCACCTGCAGTGGCTACAGAACAGTAAAGGTTGCTGCCTTTACTGTTTCTTCTTCTGTTGTCTTTGTCCTAGATGGATACCTGCCAGATGTCATCCTGAGCTCTCCTTTATAAGGTGTCTCTTTGAATATGTGGAGGTTGGGGAGCTACTTGAGGAGACAGTCTGTCTCTTATAGGAGCTCAAGTGTTGAGCTGTGAATTCTGTTGTTCCATTCAGAGCTGCTGGACAGGTACGTTTAAGTCTGTTGCAGCAGAACTCATAACCGCCTTTTTTTCCCCAGTGCTCTGTCCTGGGAAGGTGGGGCTTTATTTATAAGTTCCTGACCTGCTGCTGCCTTTTTTGAGAGATGCCCTGCCCAGTGAGGAGTAACCCAGCAGAGGCATTGCTGAGCTGCCGTGGGTTCTGCCGAGCTGCTGTGTGAACTTTCTCATGGTTTTGTTTATAGAGGTATAGTTAGAACTGCCTCAGCAATGGCGGATTGCCTCAGTAATGGCATACTGACTTGGTAGTGGTGGACTGTCTTGGTAATGGCAGACGCCCTTCCCCCCACAGAGTTGGACTGTCCCGCCCCAGTCCAGCTGTGCTTGCTGTGAAACTCACAATCCAGGGTGATTCAGATTGCTGGTCTTTGTGGGGGTGGGATCGCTGAACCAGATCACCTGGCTCCTGTTTCAGCCCCTTTTTTTTTCAGCTGAATGGGTGACTCTATCTCCCAGGCATTCCAGGTGCCAGTTTAAACAGCACCCAGATTTGTGTGAGTTTTTGTGTGGAGACATGCTGTACTGGCTGAAATAGCCATGCTGGAGACTTGTGACACTTTTCCTCCCTGGAATCTCCTGGTCTATGGGCAGTAAAAACTGGTTTGGAAATGTGGTGATCACTCACCCTCTGCGTTCTCACTGGAAACTACTCCAGAGCTGTTCCTATTTGGCCATCTTTCTGGTTTCTGTTTATTGACGTTTTTTGAGTCAGGGTCTTGCTCTGTCGCCCAGCCGAAGTACTCACTGCAGCCTCAACCTAAAGTCATCCTCCCACCTGAGCCTCCCAAGTAATTGGAATCTTATGCACATACCATTACACCCAGCTAATTATTTTATTTTTTGTAGATGGCATCTCCCAATGTTGCCCAGGCTGGTCCCGAACTCCTGGGCTCAAGCTATCTGCTTGCCTTGGTGTCCCAAAGTGCTGGGATTACAAGCATAAGCCTCACCTGGCCTATATTTTTAAAAATAGTGTTTCTTCTTCTATTGTTGATAACAGGAAGAAAATGCAAAGAGCCTTCAATTGAATAGAAATAATGGACATTCTCCCTTTCTTTTTATTCTATATGGTATTTTAAGTAAAGAGTATGAATTTACTTTGTTTTTAAAACATCAGTAAAAGCTCTTTATTCATAAATGTATTCTTTATAAGTATAGCCCATAATACAGACTTTTATTTTTATAATTAAAAAGAAAATATTGGCATCAAAATAGTTTATTAATAAGTATATAATCAAGCTACTTATATGATGATAGTGTATTAAACTCAGCAATCACTGGGTAATTTAACAAAGAAGTGCAAAAGAAACACTAAATGTGGGAAAATTCTTGATTTTGAGAAATTATTAGTAGTAGGGCATATCCAGCCACATACAGCAATGCAATTCCCCAGGAAACTTCATAAAATGATGATAACCATGCTAAACTGAGGACAGCACAAAGATAATAGCTGAACATATTGTCTAAGTTATAAAATAAATGATAACCTCAAAGGGTAGCAAAGACACTGTAAATTAATAGTAGATGTGTTGCATTTGTTAGTAAAAGCCTTTTGTGTAAAATTTCTGTATTTGCCAGTAAAGAACCACACAGAGCATATGGTTCATTGAAACAAGGTAAAATTATTTTTTTTAAATCAAACCTTTAGTAATCTGTGAAACTGCTAAAATTTAAAGTCTCTTGACAGATTAACATAACATGAAAATTAGTTAAAAGAAACACTCTGAAATTCACTGTAGAGTTTAAGTTTGTACTTTAATTTCCAATAGAGTAGAATGCTCTCATACTAAGAGGGCAATTTTTCTAGCAGTATCATTTATTTGAATAGCTTTGACCATTTAGATACATTTAGAGTATTTTTATTTATTATAAGGCAAATGAATGGATTTTTTGAGGGGATTTTTGGCTATCTTTACAAAAAATAAATTTGGTACAAATAGTACACAGTGAGATTTCTCTCTCTCCTGCCCCCGTGTGAGAATGTGCTTACTTTCCCTTCACCTTCTGTCATGATTGTAAAGTTTCCTGAGGCCTCCCTAGCCATGCAGAGCTGTAAGCTTATTAAACCTTTTTTCTTCATAAATCACCCAGTTTCAGGTGGTTCTTTATAGCTGTGTGAGAATGGACAAATACACCCTAGTATCCGGAAACAGAATTTCAAAGAACTTTTTAAAGTTATTCACTTCTTTAGTTCTCCTTTTCTTTCTTTTTTTTTTTTTTTTAGTCTAACTGAGGAATTAGCAAACTTCAACCTAGGGGCCAAATATAGATGTTACCTGTTTTAGAAATAAAGTTTTATTGCAATACATTCATACCCATTCATTCACATATTTCTTATGGCAACTTTTGCACTAAGACCACAGAGTAGTTTCCATAGAGACCATATGACCCCTGGGCCATGGTTTACAAACATTTGCTCCAGACCTTAAACACTTTAAAGGTAAGAACCAAGAGTTTGTATCCACCATATCTAATATATTGACTTCATATTTAAATCTTCTTAGATTTATCTAAAAGTGTTTATTGAACTTAGTTGTTTTCTTTCAAATGACTGCATACAATGAAAGATCTTACTGTATCTGCCTGTATTGTATATTGGATGAGCCAAATGCCATGGTTAAAGAATAATACCAAAGGGTTTAATTTTAAGATTATAAGATATTTCCTGGTTGTTCCTATTAGTTTCTTTCTTTCTTTTTTTTTTTCCCAGTCTTAGACTGCTCCTCTATCCTTTACTACCCATGTTTCAAAAGTGTGATTATTTGTTACAAAGAGAATAGGACACAGTGAATAGATGCTTCAATACAAATCAGTCATGCCTAAAAATCAGTATATTTATTAAAAGTGGTTACTTATTCATCTTTCCCCAAGTATCTTTCTTACATTATACATGTTACATGTTCTGTTGGAACTTCTTCTGAAAAAAAAGGTAATTTATATTGATATATATGATATGGTTTGGTTCTGTGTCCCCACCGAAATCTCATGTTGAATTGTAATCCCCACCTGTTGAAGGAGGGGCATGGTGAGAGGTGATTGAATCATGGAATAGACTTCCCCTTACTGTTCTCATGATAGAGTTCTCACAAGATCTGTTTGTTTGAAAGTATCTTTTTTACATTATACATGTTACATGTTCTGTTTGACCTTCTTCTGAAAAAAATGTAATTTATATTGATATATTTGATAATTTTGTGTTTGACAATAAGAATGTTTTCTATTTAGTTTCTTTCAAAAGCAGATGGCCTTCAAATTGTTACCTTTTCTACTCCTTCATTCATAGGCAAAAATGAGGTAGAGGCAATTGGTATAATTGTATGTCACAAATAGGCTCATAAACCAAGGAAAAGAAATTATTTACTAGCTCACAGTTGTTGAGATTAGTTGTCCTCGTGCTAAAATAATATTTGTGTACCCTGTCTGCCAACATAATACAGTGGTTATCTGTATACTTCCACTTCAGAATCTTAGAATTCTTTTTTTTTTTTGATGAATAATCAAACTGGAAACATCTTATAATTTTTAATAATGATTTTTTCTACTAATCTTTAATGATGAACAGCATTAGTCAGACAGTATCCTGAACTCACCTGTATCTTGAATGTTATATGTGTATATTTGTCATTCCATTAATTCTGTGACAAAAGCACATTTACCATTCTATAAATTCTACTAGTCTCCAAATAAAAATTACTTGAAACTCTGAAACAGTGTTATTTTATGGTTTTGGATTGCCACTGTACCTGTGTAGTCCCTATTATTGATTTATTTGTCTCCTGAAAGCTATTGGTAATTCTTAATAATATATACACCAGGAGTTCCTTGATCAAAACAATTTTCTAAATAAACCGTTTGTTTTTTAAATGAACACGATTCTTACTAGAAAGCATGCCTCTGTTTTATTAGGTTTACAGCAAAGTATCTTGCATCATTCCAACATCTGGATTTCATTTATTATTAAGGCAGGATAAGATGAATTTTGAAAAAATGAAGTAAAATCAGTTTCAATGATCATTATCTGGTTGTGCTTTGGACTGAAAATTTCCCTCCAGTCAGGCTCTGTCATGTTTAACTTTGAATAAAAATGTGTACTTCATAGGTAAAAAAGTTACAGTGACCTAATGTACTTTTCTCCTCACTTCAATTAAAAAAAACTACGTAGTTAATGAAAAGCAGTGGAGTAAGGGACAAAATCTTATTTAAATTTTTTGGGCAATTGTTCTTTTGAATTTTATATATTTAAAAAATAGATGCTTTTGTTAAATGATTTTATTCCCTCAAAACTATAACACACCTGGTCTAGATTTTATTGTTTTTCAAATTGATTATCTAAATTTGGGTAATTATTGGATTTTAAAAAATGCATTCATAAATGATATATATAAGAAACAATGTATCTCATATATCTCACCTGTGAATTAAATTTTCTTATAAGAATATTACATTTTAAAGTTATCAATTTGTACGAATTTTCATGTATGCCTTTTAGAAAAGTTTTACTTTTTTTGAAATTCTATAGATATTTGGCAGAACAGATTACTTTTCAAACATCACGTTAATGTTTTGATAAACAAATCTACCTTTTAGTTAAAAAGAGAAAGGATTTTTGAAGGACATTTTAAATCATTACAGAGAATGAATTTTTCATATATCATGGCCTCATTCCCAATAATCCTAATTAACACTAGTATCAACACTAAAAAGGAATAAAAAGATAGTAGGAAGAGTATAACTAGAAATAATGAAATGAGATCTGGAAGTTGTACTTGGAATGACAGGCAAACTTTTCCTTTTATATGCTGGCATAATTACCCAAGTTAGAAAGAAGGAAAACAGAAGGAAATACTTTATTTAAGGCTAGATTTAGCAAACTGATAGAAAACAAAATACAGGAAAATACCCTGAATATGTTGCTAGGAAAATGGCTTAAGTGACCTCCTTTTACCTTTTCCTATGTGCCACTGATGTGGGCAGAGAGACTTAAGGGTCTGGCTTGCTTTCCCACTGATTCCAGCATGACCTCAGGAGATGTCCTTGTCTGGCTGCCTGTGTCCTCTCTTCCCAGAAAGTTTAGCAAATGACACTTGGTGGGGCTTAATGTTTATAAGCCCTTTAGGATTGCAAAAAGAAAATGATTTTTACAAATGTAAGAATTACTGCTTTCTGTCACTCTACTTGTTGGTCAATAAAAGTTGAAATCTGGACATATAAAATTTAAACCAGGTTTACTATGTTCATTAAAGCCTGCATTTGGTGTTTCCATTTAATTCAGTTTGATTCTGTGCAATTTCATTTCATGCATGTTCACTGAGGGGCCGTGATTGCTTTCAGTTAACTCAAAGCCTGGGGCCTATAAAATTTGTTCACTGGCCATGTTGGAAGTTCAAGAGGTTCCTCTAGTTGAAGGGTAGAAAAAAACACTCCCAAGTTTCTATCTGGTTTAGCAATTTCACTAAGCCTGGATATACAATACAGTGGAAAATACTCACAACTGGGAGATAGGACAGCTGATTTGTCAGCAAATATTTTTGAGCTCCTAGTAGATTTCAGGCACCATTCTAAATGCTGGGGATTAAGAGAACTGAAATGAAATCCCAGCCATGGTTACCTGGCTCATTTCATAATTCTTTTCAAAGGTATGATGATGTTTCTACAAATTCGTGGTTCCGTGAGAAACCTACAAGTGAATGAGAAATCACTCTGAGTGAAAAAGTTATGTCACTACAAAATAACAACAATAATGACAGAAATAAACAAGATACCTCCAGTATTCCAGCACAGTGTGAGCATTGACTCTCCTGATCTATTGGCAGACTCAAGCCTAATTCCAAAGCCTGCTACAGTGTTGTGAGGGGTAATGAAATCTGGTCAGCTGCACACTTATTCTTCAAACTCAGTGGTGGCTGTTTTACTCTGCTTGCCAGTGCTTGCTGGCTGCCTTGTAATAATTAGCAATTTTCTTGGAAATTCTTCACTTTTGCGGGAAACCTGCTATACTAGCCCACAAGAAAAAGTAATTTCCTTCCAGAAACTCTCAGTTTTTAGCTTGGGATCCTTCTGTCTTCAGAGGCAGCTTTGTTTCCACCCAGAGGACCATTGGAGATAGCAAAGGGAGGGTTTAAGGACAGATTTATTAAGCAGTTGTTATATTGTTAGGCACTTGTTTAAAAAGCAGATGTTCCACATGTTATTTATTCAGTCTATCACTAATGGGCATTTAGGTTGATTCCATGTCTTTGCTATTGTGAACAGTGCTGCAATGAACACACACATGCATGTTTCTTTATAATAGGATGATTCATATTCCTCTGGGTATATACCTAGTAAGGGGATTGCTGGGTCAAATGATATTTCTGTTTCTAGATCTCTGAGGAATTGCCACACTGTCTTCCACAATGGTTGAACTAATTTACATTCCCACCAACAGTGTAAAAGCCTTCCTATTTCTCTACAGCCATGCCAGCATCTGTTGTTTCTTGACTTTTTAATAATCACCATTTGGCTGTAGGGGGTATTGGGGAAGGAGAACATCAGGATAAATAGCCAAAGCATGCAGGACTTAATACCTAGGTAAGGGGTTGATAGATGCAGCAAACCACCATGGCACATGTTTACCAATGTAACAAATCTGCACATCCTGCACATGTATCCCAGAACGTAAAGATTTAAAAAAGCAGATGTTTAAAAATCTTATTTATCACCCACAGCAAGCTCAAAAGAGGAGAATACGAAGGTTAAGAAAGACAAGTGACACCCAAGACTGTACAGAAATTGGGTTTGAATTCATGCCAAACCTTGCCTCTCATACCTACCTGTGCTGCCTCTGGAAATAATATATGCCTAGCATCTTGTTTGGTCAAAATATTTTTATGATTTAAATCTGTAACAACTACTAATACTACATCAACACCAAACAGGTCAAATATCACCTCCACATAACAGATAGCTTTCCTTGGAGTAGCCAACCTTCCTATACTACATCCCTCCCCACACCTTCATATATCTTTCATTTTCTTTTCTTTCTTTTTTTTTTTTTTCCTTTGAGATGGAGTCTCGCTCTGTCATTCAGGCTGGAGTGCAGTGGTACAATCTCGGCTCACTGCAACCTCTACCTCCCAGGTTCAATCGATTCTCCCTGTCTCAGCCTCCCTAGTAGTTGGGATTACAGGTGTGCACCACCACACTGAGCTAATTTTTGTATTTTTAGTAGAGACGGGTTTTACCATGTTGGTTAGGGTGGCTCAAACTCCTGACCTCAAGTGATCCACCCACCTCAGTCTCCCAAAGTGCTGGAATTACAGGTGTAACCCACAGTGCCCAGCCTCTTTTCCTTTTTCAAAATAATTTTTTCCAGATTCTGCACAAACCACATCTTTATTTTTCTTCATAGCATTTGCCACCATGTGACAAAACATAGGGTTATTTGTATTTTTCCTCTGTTCTGCCTACTGGAATATGTGCTTGTAGGAGATTTAGACCTTGTCTGACTTGTTAATTTCTGTATCCCTTGTGCCTAGGACAGTGCCTGAAATAGATAATAAACAGTTGTTAAGTAAATGACTGGGTCAAAGCAGGTTTCTGAAGGCAGAGTAGATAGCAAGCCTGTGACTTGTTGAGAGTACAATATGGTTTAGTCTGGAAAACATGTTTCAGTGCAATAAACGTAGCAATTTGTATCATGCTTTTGCCTTAATATGTTAAAAGTGATTCCCAATTTAAGAAAATGTGGCTCTAATATAAAGCTTCACTCAGGAATCCATTGGCATTATTTATTTTACTTATTAGGCATTTTTTTCTTTGCATAAATGAATGGGGTACAAGTGTAATTTTGTTGTATGCAGAGATTGCGCAGTGGCGAAGTCAGGGTTTTTAAGGTACCCATCATCTGAACAACATCCATTGTATCTGTTAGGGAAACAGGCACATGGGAGAGCCAGGGTGACACTTTTTAAAAATCAACTTCATCTTAAAACAAGCAAGGCACATTCCTTGCCAGTCACAACCAATTGTCATAAGATGTTCATGGCTAAAAAGCAGCTTAATAATAACTGCAAAGACAAACTCCTATGACAACAAAAAAAATGTCCAGATGCCCTGATATTGCATAACAATGCATGTTTTAAAAATGATTATGGTCATGCTTTAATGTACTTATGCGTTAAAATGACAAGAATAATTTTCTTTAAGTTAGCAAAATAATAAATATTGCTATGCTGCCAGCCCACTCACACATAGAGGTAGTTTAGCTTTCATGTAGATAAGACTTCTACATAAGAAAAACAAAAGACCAGGCATTCCTCCTCTTGCTTTCTGAGGACACCATACTCTGTATCTTAGTAGCTTTCAGTAAACTATCTTTCCTCATTGCACTCTGAGACACCTTGAATTCCTTCCTGCATGAGATCCAAGAACTCTCTCTTGGGATCTGGATCATACCCCTTTTCCTGGTGACATACCTATTAAGTAATTTCTCATCGTTCATCCTCCCCCTCACACCCTGCCTGCCTTTTGAGTTTGCATTATCTATCATTCCACACTATGTCCATGTGTACACATTATTTAGCTCCCACTTACAAGTGAGAACATGCAGCATTTGTCTTTCTGAGTTGTTTCACTTAAGAAAATGGCCTCCACTTCCATCCATGTTGCTGTAAAAGACATCATTTTACTCTTTTTTATGGCTCAATAGTATTCCATTGTGTGTGTATACACACTGCCCCCCCTACACACATACACAGACACCACTTTTCTTTCTCTAGTCATTCCAATCATCCATGAAAGGACACTTAGGTTGCTTTCATATGCTTGCTATTGTGAATAGTGCTGCAACAAACACACCAGTGCAGGTATCTTTTTGATATAATGATTTCTTTTCCTTTGAGTAGATACTAAGTAGTGGGACTGCTGGATCAAATAGTAGTTCTAATTTTAGTTCTTTGAGAAATCTCCATACTGTTTTCCACAGAGGTTGTACTAATTTACATTCCCACCAACAGTGGATAAGTGTTTCTCTTTTTTTTTTTGTCTTTTTATTAATAGCCATTCTGATTAGTGTAAATGATATCGTATTGTGGCTTTAATTTGTATTTCTCTGATGAACGGTGATATGTAGCATTTTTTATATGCCTATTGGCTATCTGTATGTCTTCTCTTGAAAAATGTCTATTCATATCCTTTGCCCATTTTTAAATGGGATTACTACTATTATTTGCTGTTGTTTTTGAGTTGTGTTCCTTGTGGGTTCTAAATATTAGTCCTTTGTTGGATGCGTAGTTTGCCAATATTTTCTCCCATTCCACAGGTTGTCTGTTCACTTTATTTCTTTTGCTGTGCAGAAGCTTTTTAGTTGAATGAAGTCCCATTTGTCTATTTTTGTTTTTGTTGCCTGTGCTTTTGAAGTCTCAGTAATGAATTCTTTGCCTAGCCTAATATTCAGAAGAGATTTTTTTCCTAGATTTTCTTCTGTATTTTTATAGTTTCAGGTTTTTAATTCACCTTGAGTTGATTTTTGTATATGGTGAGAGAGAATCCAGTCTCATTCTTCTGCATATGGCAATCCAGTTTTCCCAGCACTATTTATTAAAAAGAGCGTCCTTTTCCTAGTATAAGTTCTTGTTTATTTGGTCAAAGATCAGTCAGTTATAAATATGTAGCTTTATTTCTGGGTTCTCTTTTCTATTCTATTGATCTATGTGTCTAATTTTATACCACTACTATGCTGTTTTGGCTACTATAGCCTTGTAGTATAATTTGAAGTCTGGTAATGTGATGTTATTAGGCATTTTAAATACTACTATTATAACTGTTTAAATATTCATTTGACTTTATAAATGTAAATGTATTTATTTTTAATATTATTAGCTTCCAGAAGCCTAAGGGCAAAGCAGGCATTTTAATTCACCTTGTAAAGCTGTGAAGTAAGAGATGGGATAGGAAGAGTGAGGTGGAAAATTAAAAGGTCAGACAAGGGCCAAATAAATTATAACAATCTAAAGACTATTGATTTTATTTATGGAAAAAATTACACAAATTAATCCCCATTACAAGGCAAAATTATCCCCTAATTTATGTGACATCTATTTTAAAAAATCAAAATAAACTAAAACTAAAACCAGCAGACACCATGCAATACAATTGTGCTTCTGATATATCTGAAACTAGCCCTGTGACTGACCCATGGCTCTTTTTTATAGCTGGATAAGTTTTGTTGCCTTTTCTCCCTGCTGTGGATTTCCTTGCTGTAAATAAACCAGGCAGGAGTAGATAGAGGCTTTGTGGGGTCTAACCTGTAACAATTCAATGGCAAGTGTGGAGGCCTTTTAAGAAAAATAATACAAAAATACAAATTATAATTATAAAATTAGACATGAAACTGGATATTTATTTAGAATGAGAAAAAAAACAAAATTTCAAGTTTTTAAAAATATAAATACGACAAACACACAATGCTACAAAAATACACAAAACCCAGGTAAATAACAGTATTTTTTTTCAACTTTTATTTTAAATTTGGGGGTACATGTGCAGGATGTGCAGGTTTATTACTTATGTAAACATGTGCCATGGTGCTTTGCTGCACGGATCATCCCATCACCCAGGTATTAAGCAGAACATCCATAAGCTATTCTTCCTGAAGCTCTCTCTCTTCCCATGCCCCACCGGACAGGCCCCAGTGTCTGTTGTTCCCCACCCTGTGCCCATGTGTTTTCATTATTCAGCTCCCACTTCTAAGTGAGAACATGCGGTATTTGGTTTTCTGTTCCTGTGTTAGTTTGTGGAGGTAATGGTTTCCAGCTCCATCCATGTGTCTGCAAAAGATATGATATCATTCCTTTTTATGGCTGCATAGTATTCCATGGTGTATATGTATCATATTTTCTTTCTTTAGTTTATCATTGATGGGCATTTAGATTGGAATAACAGTATATTTATTAAACATTTTACATACTTTTTTCTCTTTTTTTTGGTTGAGTACTCTGATTTTTTATATTGTAATATCATAGTTTACATTAACCTCTAGCATGGTTTATCACAATTAGTTTTTTATTATTGATCATTGAATTATACAACACACAGCTTCCTGTATGGATGTCATCACTGCAACATGGCTGCAGGTTTGTGCCCCAAAATATAGGAATTTTGATAAATTATATTTCTCATGATATCCATAAAAATGTATGATGTGATTATGATTGTGTGTGCTTGCATTACCTAGCATATTCCTGAAAAGGGAATTCCTCGTATTTGACTACACCTTAATAAGAAACGAATTCTTCACTGGCAGTTTTTATTTTTTATGATTTTATAAGAGTTTTCCAAAGACTAGCTTCTGGCTCTTTACATGTCAACTTTCATTTCTCCTCCACTATCGAAATACTTGCAGAGTCAGCATCTTACAATGTGTTGGTGTCGTGGTAAACCTCTGCCCTTTCATGTTTCCATGCTGGGTGAATTGGCACAACACATGGTAGAAGGATGCCTGGGAGCTGTTCATTCCTTCACTGGGCAGTGGCAATAAATTTACATGAATGCCATTTTAAACCACATACATATATTCCACTAAACCCAAACTGAACAAATCCTCAACTCATTTTCGCTTAGCTTGGATTCCAAAAATGCTCAAGGCTACTCTGGTACCATGAGAAGAAGTTGAAGTTGACAACAATCTTAACCAAATTTGGTTTAAGTATTTTACTTTGGCAGATTTTACAAAGGCATATGAACATGTGAACACATGCTGGGGTCCTTCAGTTCCTTCAAAGGATTCTGAAAGTGAGGGTGCAAGAGGCTTCAGCTTCATCAGTGTCCTATTAAATTGTTCCCTGGTAATAGGTAGGAATCCACTGCACTTCAATTGCACTGGTCTTCATCTGTTCTTGGTGTTGACAAAGCATGTTTTTGTCCTGCTTCTCACTCTTCCTGCTTTTCAAATAATTGTCTCCTTGTCAGTTTTGTGTCCCAGCTCAGGGAGGGGTTTTTGATCACCTTATGTGTTGTATTACTCCCATCACTCTCTGCCATATCACTCTGCTTTATTTCTTTGTTAACCCTTATTTCTCTCTGAAACTCTTTTATTTGCTTATTTATTGTCTAGCTTCTCCAGTAAAATGTAGTCTGTAAGGGAGGAGGCATCTTTCCTCTGTGACTCTGAACTTAGAACAGTAACCAGCATTTATTTGTTCAGATTCCTTCCCTCCCTCCCTTCCTTGCCTCCCTCCCTCCCCACTTCCTTCCTTTATTTCAGTCTTTCTTTCTTTCCTTCCTTTTTTCTTTCTTTGTTTCTCTCTCTTTCTCTTCTTTCCTTTCTTTCCTTCCTTTTTTCTTTCTTTGTTTCTCTCTCTTTCTCTTCTTTCCTTTCTTTTCTTCCTTTCTCTCTTTCTTTCTTTCATTCTTCCTTTTCTTTCTTTTTCTTCCTTTCTTTTTCTCTTTTTCTTTCTTTCTCTCTGTTTCTCCCTTCCTTCCTTCCTTCCTTACTTACTTCCTTCCTTCCTTCCTTCTTTCCTCCCTCCCTCCCTCCCTTCCTCCTCCCTCATCTTGCTTTGTTGCCAAGGCTGGAGTGCAGTGGCATGATCATGGTTCACTGCAGCCTTGACCTCCTAGGCTCAAGCAATCCTCCAACCTCAGCCTCTTGAGTACCTGGGACTATAGATACATGCCACTATGCTCACTATGCCTAGCTAATTAAATTTTATTTTATTTTTGTAGAGATAAGTTCTCCTTATGTTACCCAGCCTGGTCTTGAAATCCTGGGCCTAAGTGACCCTCCTGCCTCAGCCTCCCAAAATGCTGGGACTACAGGAAGCCATTGCACCTGGCCTTCAGATACTTTTCAAATGATTGAATGAATAAACTATAAACTTAAAAGCATATAAATGTGTTTTTAGTTAGCTCAAGAATATTTTTTTTACCCCTTCCTTATACCATATACAAAAATCAACTCAAGATGGATTAAAGTCTTAAATATCAAACCTGAAATTATAAAAACCCTGGAAGATAACCTAGGAAATACCTTTCTGGACATAGGACCAGGCAAATTTCATGAGGAAGATAGCAAAAGCAGTTTTACAAAAACAAAAATTGACAAATGGGACCCAGGTAAACCAAAGAGCTTCTGCACAGCAAAATAAGCTATTAAGAGAGTAAACAGACAACCTACAGAAAGGGAGAAAATATTTGCAAACTGTGCATCTGACAAAGTTCTAATAAGAATCATAAGGGACTTAAACAAATTTATATGCAAAAACCGAACAACCCCATTAAAAAGTAGGCAGCGGACATGAACAGACAATTTTCAAAAGAAGACATACATGCCGCCAACAAGCATATGAAAACATCAACATCATTGATCATTAGACACATACAAATTAACACCATAATGAGATACTTTCTCACACCAGTCAGAATGGCTATTACTAAAAAGTCAAAAAAATAGCAGATCCTGGTGAGGTTGTGAAGAATAGCAAACACTTACACACCGCTGGTGGGAATGGAAATTAGTCCAGACATTGTGAAAAGCAGTGTGGCAATGACTCAAAAAACTTAAAACATTAATAGCATTCAGCCCAGCAATTCCATTATTGGGTATATATCCAAAGGAATATAAATTGTTGTACCATAAAGACACATGCATGTGAATGTTCATTGCAGCACTATGCACAATAGCAAAGACACGGAATCAACCTAAATGCCCATCAACATTAGACTGGATTAAAAAGTAGGGTACATATACAAAAAGGAATACTATGCAGCCATAAAAATGAGATTATGTCATTTGTAGCAACAGGGATGGAGCTGGAGGCCATTATTCTCAGCAACCTAACACAGGAACAGAAAACCAAATATCACATGTTCTTATTTACAAGTGGGAGCTAAACTTTGAGTACATATTGACACAAAAAGGGGAACAATAGACATCAGAACCTACTTGAGGGTGGATGGTAGGGGGAAGATGAGGACTGAAAAACGACCTATGTACTATGCTTATTAGCTGGGTGACAAAATAATCTGTGCACAAACCCCGTGACATGCAATTTACCTGTATAATAAACTTGTACATGTACCCCTGAACCTAAAATAAAGTTAACAAATAAATAAAACAAAAAGAATATTATCTTATCATTTAAATCAATTTACTCCAACTCTAGTTCCCCATCTCACTGAGTTGGTGGAAGCGCCGATTCAGATATGGTTAGGGCCCCTTCTTCCCCAGGCTCTATGGACTGAATGCTTTTGTCTCTCCTGAAATTCATATGTTGAATTCTAAATCCCCAGTGTACATTTGGAAGTGGGGACTTTGGTAGGTAACTAGCTCATGAGGGTAGAGCCCTTGTGAATGGATTAGTGTCCTTGTAAGAAGAGAGGCACAAGAGAGATGACCTTTCTGTGTGTTTCTGCTATGTGAGGATACAATGAGAAGACAGTCATTTACAAGCCAGGAACAGGGCCCTCCACAGACACTGGACCTGGCAGCACTTTGATCTTGGACTTCCCAGCTGCCAGACCTCTGGGAAATACATTTTTGTGGTTTAAATCGTGCAGTGTGTGATATTCTGTTATGGCAGTCTGAACAGACTAAAACACCAGGGGCTGCAAGGTCTTGTGATTCAATAGAGCAGCAGGTCATCAATCATTTGTCCTTATTGGTCACTGAACTGTCTGTGGTCTCGGCTGGCAGTCAGGTACCTAACTGCAGCTTTTGTGACATTCATGTGGCTGAAGAATGTTGGTGGCATTGGCAGCCCTGCCCTTGATATCCGGCCTCCTTCCTGAGACCCTATGAAGAAGGGGATTAAATAATAGCAATAACAGTAAAACAAAACTTTACAGTGTGTAGTTGCTATATAATAAAATAAATTTTGCGATGTTGTGTGCTGTTTAATGTAATACCTCCCCAGCTCTGTCTAAGGCAGAATGTTAACTGCCTCCCTGCAAACCATCTAACCTTATCTATCCTCCCCACATTCTTAGCAAGGTTCCCAGGCATCTAAAAGTTCCTGTATTTCTTGCTCACCAGCTGCAAGGTCACAAAGCGGACAGGCTCAAGACTGCAGCATGTGTTTCTCAAAATGTTACTTTTCAAATGTAAAGAAAACAGGTCACAAGTTAATGAACTCTGTTCTGGCTTCTGTAAAACCTGCTTCCGGCTTTGTCATCCTGTACCAACTAGGTGCATAAAAGGCACCCCATTTTCTTTGTACTTTGCTCAGAATTAAGAAGTGATTCCGCTGAGCCAACAATAACTTTAAATAAAATCCTCCTGCAACCCCATCGGTCTCTCCAGATCTCTGATTTCCTGCTACACCTGCCGCCGTTTGCCTCTGAGGCCTGCTCCCTGTCAGCAGCGAGGTGGTCCGCACTGCTTGAGAGACACAGGCGTAGCAGATCATCCCGGTCAGGACTGAATCCCTCCTTACTTCTCTCAATGGTTCTCCCCTTTCTTTCCTCTCTCTCTGAGAATCCTCGCATTATCATTGAAGGTTAGGCCTTACAAAACCGGGAATCACTGTTACCACCTTCTTTTCCTGCTCAGCAAAACTCCCTGAGGTGAGGAAATGGTAAGGGTCTGGCTACTTCCTCTGATAAGAAGAAGGAGAAAATCTGAAGGATCAACAAAATGATCAAAATTTGGAAAATTATTCTGTCATGTACATTTTATATATTTTGTGTATTGGAAAGAAACTAACAGGGAGTTTGGCAATTTGTATGCTGTGCCTTCCATTATGGGGGGAATTACATCCCCCCAACTTCATATGTTGAAGACCTAATCCCTAGTACCTCAAAGCACCAAATTTTAACACTGATTTTGGGGGGTATAATTTAATGGAAGTTCCAAATAACATGACCCATGAAAAAATGATTTTGCTTATTTAAAATTATAGAAGCTACCATTTAAATCTTATTTTCAGTAATTCATTGACATTACATTTTCCCTTAAAAATTATCTTTACTCTTTCCGATGTTTCAGGTAATTCCATATTACTTAAAATGTAAAACAATATTTATTAGTAAAAACAGCATGTGACTGTGTTTGTGAAAAGGTCTTTAAAGAGATAATTAAATTAAAATGAGGCCTGTAGGGTGGGCCCTAATCCAATATGACTGGTGTCCTTACAAGAAGAGGAGATGAAGAGATAGACATGTCCAGAGGTGAGGCCACGTGAAGACAGAGGGAAGTGACTGTCCACAAGCCAAGGAGTGGGGCTTCAGAAGAAACCAACCCTGCTGACACCTTGATCTCGATTTCCAGCCCCCAAATGTGAAAGAATAAACTTCCGTTGCTTAGGCCATCCAATCTGTGGTGTTTGTCATGGAGCCCTCACACAGTCATACACTTTCTTACGCCCTGAGTGGGAGCAAGTCAACAGCTCTGGGCTTTGTGTAAAAGTAAGAGTTGCTGGGGAATGTCCACTTATGACTGCGAACCTCTATGGCAGAACTTTAAATCACTGGCGGTAGCAGCAGTGGTAGTTTCTCCCCAAGCCATGTTCGGTTTCCAAGTGAGAGAGGGCACACGGAACGCAGGGAAAATGTTTTTGGGAGGGCCTGAGGGCGTCTTCTTTCACACTGCTCATTCTCTCCCTCGCTGGAATGCTGCAGAGCACCACCTCACCTGCTCAGATAGCTTTTCATGGAGGGGCGTGCATTTCATTCCAGGAAACCACAGAAGTATTCCAGTTACATCAGGCCCTAGCGTGGCCAGCACATGATGAATGCGTGATTCGCCAATAATCAGAGAGTTGAATAACTATTCAATATTGGTCTTCAAGTGTTTATCTATCCTGTTGATCATCTGTCTCTCTATATATTTAGCACTTATGATAATGTTCTCTTATCTGCGATTAATTCTAACCAGCGTGTTTCCTTCAGAGGTTAACAATTAGCATTTTAAAGACCTTGCTGTCTTTGTCTGGGATACAATTTTTTCCCATGTACATAATGTTACTTCTTATTGTTGTCAGTCACTTCTTTTTTTAATTGGGGGAAATAAAACAACAACAAAATACATTATTTCAAAGCTCCAAATTTAACACTGATTTTGGGGGGTATAATGTAGCAACAGTTCCAAATAATCACAACCCATGAAAAAAATGATTTGGTGTGTTTAAAAATATAGAAGCTATCATTTAAATTTCATTTTTAATAATTCATTGACATTACATTTTTCCTTAAAAATTATCTTTGTTCTTTCTGATGTTTCAGATAATTCAGTATTACTTAAAATGTAAACTATGCAATATTTATTACTAAAAACATAAAGTAGCAAAACTACAATCACTTAGACATTGGATCAACATGGCCATTTCATTCCTTGACACAGACAAATGCCCTTCAATCTTTTGGAAAAATAAAATGCCTAATATGTTTATTTATCTCATCTTCATTGTCCTAAAATATGTGTACACACACACTTACACATGCACACACACACACACACACACACACCTTTATAAAGCATACTTTTTGAAAATGAAACTTATAATAGACCTGTACTCTCAGGGGGCTTTAATATATGCAGTTTTCACTTGTCGGGTCATTCAAACTGCACTCACATAAATATATTAGCTAATGCTGTAAGATGCCTGCTAGCTTTTTTTTCTTCCTTTTTTTAAATTTTAAAGGCCTTTTAATAAGCAAGAAGATTTTGTAGGGAACCCAGGAGCCCCACACATTGGGTGCCAGAATGTAGGGATCCATGAGCCACACATTGGGCACCAGAATGTAGGGAGCCAGCCCTATATCACCCATGGGTACCCCGAGTTCAGTGGCAACAAAGGAATGAGAAAAAGACAGATTAAGAGAGACAGTGGGACCAGGAGGCCATCACTTATTACTCTGGAGGAGGCAGTGAAGGCCCTGAGCTCTAATCATCCACTCTATTTATTGATTACAATCACTTTGATCTACAGGGTAAGAGTGGAGTGATGGTGGAGTGAATCAGTGAGCCAGAAGTGCATCAGTGGCCGGAACTGGTGTGTTATCCTAAGGATTGATAACAGTGGTGGTTTGGAAGTTTCACAAAACAAGAACATGTGGTTATCTTTATCTTATTATCTATGTACAGCTGACGGAACTCAAGCCTTACAAGGAGCCTACAAGTCTGGCTATGTCATAGTGCTATGAAGGGGTTTTACATCCTTGAGCACAGTGTTTATGGTAACAGAGCCTAGGTCACCCTGCACGGGAACATGAGGCATGGAGATGCCTTCCTCCTCAGAGGCCTCCTGTGGCCTTCCGCAGTTTGTTGTTCCTTGTTTATATGTTACTCATAACCAATTTATGTAGGCACTCTGTAAGTCCTTTCTCCTTTGCTGCTTTTCCCAACAGATTTGATGTCCCAAAAGGACAGGAAGACTTAGGCTTGCTTTACATATTAAAATCATGATGCACCTTTCCTGGTTTAGCCATTTTAAATTTCACATAATTTTATAATAATGTTTACTTCCTTGCTATCATGCTTCATTTTTCTCCAAAAATTTTTACCATTTTATTCACAACGAAGAGTAACTTCTAGTTCTTTGAATAATTAGGAAGCAGTCATAGACATTAGCTCAAAATGGAAAGTAATGATGTTGAGTGAAAACTGAATTAGGAAAATAAAAAAGGGGCACAAGCCAGGCATAGGTAGCCAATATGAAATTATTGTAGAATAAGTCATTCCTAATGGAATCTATGTGTTTCATAATGTGCTCTCTCAGTTCATGTTAGACCCAGAAATCTTACAGTGCTATCAAAATGGGGAAAGACAGAATAGGTATTATTTGTTAAATAAATCATTACTTGAGTGAATGAATAAATGGTAGTATAAGATGAAGTATCTGGTACATTGTTAAATCATTTAAATGGCATAGAATTGGAGTTAGTCCTAGAAGACCATTGTCAACATGACTTTAGCCATTTTTTAATTTAGAAAATAGATTTTTTTTTGCTCTTGCTTTTATTCCTAAAACCCAAATAAAATAAAAGGAGGCAGGCTTATGTGCTCTTTGATCAGGGCTCTGGTTTCATTTTTCTACTCATTTCTCAGTTTCACACTGTTGGGTCTGGGATTTCATTTTACTATCTTTACAGGCTACTAAATTAGCTTGTTACTATTTTAAAGGTGCTGGAAGAACACATGAAACTTCTGGGTCAGAGACAAAGAACTTTATTACTCAGGGCTCTGCAAGCAGCAGAAACATCAGCATGTTTGCATCAGTTCACCTTGCCCCCAAGCCCCATAAGGGTGACACAATATGACCCAGGTGGACGCTACGCACACAGTGGGTTTTTATCATAGCTAGGGGGCACTAAGCTTAGAGAATTCATCACTTTTATAATAATGAATTAGCAAATCTGCTGTTTGTTTCAGAATGAGATATTAAATTTTTTCTCAAGGCTGCTTGCTGTAAACGTAATCCCGAGAAATAGCTCAAGAAAAAAAAGGCGTCAGGATTTTGCATTCCGGCACACACAGAAAGACATATAGATGTACTAGAGACTCATGAAGGACTGTCTCTCCCAACCTGCCTTGTGGTGGTTTTGTTCTCACATTGCTTTCTCCATTGGCTACCAATCAATATCCATGGGGAAAGGGCCTTGAGCTTCCCTGTGATTGGAACATACATGAATTAATCACTCATGCCAAGGGAATCTCCTTAATTTAGGCCTGGGTTTTGTACCTAGGCCTAAATCAAGGAGATTGATAACACATTTCTGTGTTAAGGAGGAAGAATTACTCTGATTGCCTTCGATCAACCACTGCTGGGGTGGGAGGATCAATTCTACCCAAACCAAGAATTACTAATCAATGGGAGATAGATAGAATGTTAGGGAGGTGACTACTACCTATCCCACATGGTCTCTAAGGAGTATAATTGAGGAATTTTGGTCCATTTTAAATGTTCTCAATCTAACAAAGTAAAGAAAACAATAAATTAGAACACTCGTCTCTATTTTCTATGTCTTTATTCTGGTAAGTCTTTTTTTTTTTTTTTTTTTCTTGAGATGAAGTCTTGCTCTGTTGCCCAAGCTGGACTGCAGTGGTGCGATCTCGGCTACTGCAACCTCCACCTCCTGGGTTCAAGGGATTCTCCTGCCTCAGCCTCCCAAGTAGCTGGGACTATAGGCATGCGCCATGGTGCCTGGCTAATTTTTGTATTCTTTTTTTTTTTTTACATTTTTTTAAATTGCATTTTAGGTTTTGGGGTACATGTGAAGAACATGCAAGATTGTTGCATAGGTACACACATGGCAGCGTGATTTGCTGCCTTACTCCCCCTCACCTATATCTGGCATTTCTCCCCATGCCATCCCCCCAACTCCCCATTCCCCACTGCCCCCCATTTCCCTCCAACAGACCCCAGTGTGTAGTGCTCCCCTCCCTGTGTCCATGTGTTCTCATTGTTCAACACCCGCCTATGGGTGAAAACATGCAGTGTTTGATTTTCTGCTCCTGTGTCAGTTTGCTGAGAATGATGGCTTCCAGTTTCATCCATGTCCCTACAAAGGACACGAACTCATCATTTTTGATGGCTGCATAATATTCCATGGTGTATATGTGCCATATTTTCCCTGTCCAGTCTATCATCGATGGGCATTTGGGTTGGTTCCAGGTCTTTGCTATTGTAAACTATGCCGCAATGAACATTCGTGTGCATGTGTTAGTATAGATGGGGTTTCACTATGTTGTCCAAGCTGGTCTTGAACTTCTGACCTCATGATCTGCCAGCCTCAGCTTCCCAAAGTTCTGGGATTACAGGCATGAGCCAACATGCCCCGCCTATTCTAGGAACTCTTATTTACTCTTTACTCATATTAATTGGGCACCAATTATTCATCAGGAACTATTAGACTTGGGGATAGAATTCTGAATAAGTCAGCAATGACCCCTAATCTCACAGGGTTAATAACCTAGTGTAGGATTTAGACAATTTTAGAGACAATTAGACTGAGAGGGAAAGTACAGAGTGATAGTAGCATGTGGAAGGAACACCTAACCTGGACACTGGGAAGGTTGGGAAAGGCTTCCTGGAGAGTGTGATCTCTAATCTGAGGCCGGAGGACGAGGAGGAATTATTAGGTGATTTATGTGTGGGCAGACTGAATAGTTTGGAGAAATACCTAAGCAGGTGAAACAACAAAGCAAATTAGGGAAACTAGCAGTACTTCTCCGTGTCTGAATCATAAAATTCAAGGTGGGAATAGTGAGCAACAAGATGGAAAAAGTAGGGAGTGGGAGGCAGAAAATGTTTCCACGTTAAAAAATTCCAGCTTTATTCTGGGAGCTCTTGAAGATTTGAACCATAGAAAAATAACATCGACATTATATTTCAAATTTTCTCCCTGGCTTTAGAGTAAAAAATGAATTGGAGGTGGGAACAAGCCTGGAATAGAGATAACAGGAGATTGCTGAAGTCCAGGTCAGAGATAAATGTGGTCTTGGGAGTAGAAAATGAGTAAAGGAGCAGATTTCCAAACTATTTAGAAGTTAGAGCCATAGATCTTTTTTTGTTTTTTTCTGCGATGGAGTCTCACTCTGTTGCCCAGGCTGGAGAGTAGTGGTGTGATCTCGGCTCACTGCAACCTCCACCTCCCAGGTTCTAGTGATTCTCCTGCCTCAGCCTCCCGAGTAGCTAGGATTACAGGCATGCACCACCACACCCAGCTAATTTTTATACTTTTAGTAGAGACGGGGTTTCACCATGTTGGCCAGGCTAGTCTCGAACTCCTGTTCTCAAGTGATTCACCCATCTAGGCCTCCCAAAGTGCTGTGATTATAGGCATGAACCACCACACATGACCAGACCTGTAGGCATTAATGGATAACTGAATGCATGAGATGAGCATCAGGGAACACATAAGACCTGGAGGCAGAATAGCAATAATTAAAAATAGGTATTTTAAATCTGGGTAGACAAAAGTTCAAACCCTGGCTCTATCACTTAGGATTTAAAGCATAGTTAATTAGCAGTAAAAAAGAGACACTAATACCTATCTAGCATGGTTGCTTTGCAAATAAATACAATATTGTATGTCAAGTCCCTGGCACACTGTAAAGCTTTGATAAATTATAACAAGTTTGATTCCCTGGTTCTGTCTAAAGGAATTTGTTGGATGGGAAAAGCTATTCATTAAGTGTAGCAGTTAGGTATGTACTGGCTGCAAATAACAATAAAATTTTCCTATAGCAGTTTAAACAAATATGGGTTTTCTTGCACAGGAGGTGGACAACTGTTGGCATTCATTTATTCAAAATTGGAGTTTCTACAATTTTCCTGGGCTCTGGCTCATGGTCACAAGATGGTTGCCCCAGTTCCAGCCTCTAGCACCATATTTACATTTAGTCGGAGTTGAAGGGAACTGGGCATAAGAGAAAGGTAACAGTTCTGTTAATTATCTTGAGATGGGGAACACAGGACAAGCAGAATTTGGTGCCGGGCTTGGGGGAAATAATTAACTTATATATACCGAGTTTCAGGCTCTGTAATAAATCCATCCATAGAAACAGGTTTAATTAGCTGGGCTTGGTGGCCTGTCCCTGTAGTCCTAGCTACAGAGGAGGCTGACGGAGGAGGTTTGCTTGAGCCCAGAAGTTCAAGGCTTCAGTGAGCCGTAATCATTCCATTGCATTTTAGCCCGGGCAACAGAGTGAGACCCCCTCTTCAAAAACAAAAACAAAAAGAAATCAAAAACAGGTTGAGTAGGCAGTTATATATATTGGCCTGCAGCTAAGGAAAAATGTCTGGGATTGAGGGGCATGGTTGAATTCTTTAGGGTGAATGAGAGAACCCACAGAAAGAGCGTAAAGTGAGAAAGAAGGAAGATCAGGCCATATGAATGCCAACACTGATGAGAAGAGAAGAGACAGAAGACCTATCAGAGAAGAAAGAGCTAGAGAGTGGCTAGAGGGGCAAGAGGAAAGCGTAGAGCTTGCAGGGTCCTGGAAACCTAAAGGAGAAATGATTTAAGGAGGACACTGTCATTAATTTCAAGGGCTACTCAAAAAACAGTAAGTGACCTTGCCCAGAGCTTTTCCTGTTGGGAAGGGGCAGAAGCTAGAGTTGAGTGGGTTGAAGAGCACTCAGGGACATGAAAAAGTAAAAAGAACAAATATGAAAGTATTTTTTTTTCTTTGTTCTCAGAGCTCATTTTTGAAAAATTTTTACTTTAAGTTCTGAGATATGTGTGCAGGTTTGTTACATAGGTATACATGTTCCATGGTGGTTTGTTGCACCTATCAACCCACCATCTAGGTTTTAAGCCCCAGATGCATTAGGTATTTGTCCTAATGCTCTCCTTTCCCCTTTCCCCCACCTCCCAACAGGCCCAGGTGTGTGATGTTCCCCTCCCTGTGTCCATGTGTTCTCACTGTTCAGCTCCCACTTATGAATAAGAGCATGCTGTGTTTGGTTTTCTGTTCCTGTGTTAGTTTGCTGAGAATGATGGCTTCTAGCTTCATCCATGTCCCTGCAAAGGACATGAACTCGTTCTTTTTCATGGCTGCATAGTATTCCATGGTGTATATGTGCCACATTTTCTTTATCCAGTCCATCATTGATGGGCATTTGAGTTGGTTCCAAGTCTTTGCTATTGCAAATAGTGTCAGATCTCATATTTTGTGATGTCCCTTGTAACTACTTTTTAAAGGAAAGACTGGGAAAATCAGTTTGCATTTCAGAAGGGAATCAAACTGAGGGTGACTATCTGGCCCTTGTGACCTCAAAGGGTCTTTTCCAGTGCCACAATCTCTGATTTCATTGTCCTTACTTCATTGATAAGTCACAAATAAAATCACTTGATGCCTTTGGCTTCTAGGGAGCATGGGCTGTGTAAAATGTTAATTGTACCACAGGTCCTTAGATAATGCTATTTTATTCAACGTTGTTTCATGATAACATTGATGAGGAAAAAAACCTATTTCCAGCTGGGGCCACTGTATGTATGGAGTCTGAATGTTCTCCCCATGTCTGTATGGGTTTTCTCCAGGTCCTCTGGTTTCCTGCCACAACCCAAAGCTGTGCTTATGAGGTAAACTGGCATGACTAAATGGTCCCCCTCTGAGTGTGAGTGAGTCAGTGAGAGTGTGTGTGTGTGTGTGTGTGTGTGTGTGTGTGTGTGTTTGCCTTCTGATGGGCTGGCCAAGGCTGGTTCCTGTCTTGTGCTCTAAGCTGCAGGGAGAGGCTCAAGCCACCAGAGACTCTGAATTGGAATAAGTGGGTTGGAGGAGGAATAAACGTATGGATACAAATTATTGACATGTAAAAATTCATAAAATATATGATAATCACACAAATGCAAGACAACAAATGATACTGTATGAAATTGCTCAGTGAGCCTGCTATATTTGTGATGGTTTTGAATTGCGTTGTGACAGGTGGTACTCCTTATAATTTTCTCTTTGCAAACATTTATTCCTTGATTGAATCCACTACCACTACAGCTGCCCTCACTCACTGATTCACCAAAAGTTGGGTCAATGATTATCTTGGTTTTATTAATATTTCTTATATGCATGTATAGCTGACATTTATTTCCATGTTTAATATTAGAAGTGTTTAAATCTTTAGAAGTTTGGTGATGTCTTGTTTTTATCAATTGTTCTATGGTAAAATTGGTTTTAAAGTCACAGTTTCCATGAACCTATCCGTGACATTTTAACTGAGGACTTGCTGTTTATAGAGCTTCTTAGTGCTGCAACGGGCAGCATGTCTGGAAATCACTTTTGTTTGGTACCACAAGTAACGCAAACTAACTTTCCCAGGCTCTTCTTTTTTTTTAGTATGTTTTTATGTGGATGAACATTATGGAAAATAAAAGCATTATCAGAAAATTAAAATGTCCCATTTGTACATTTTTGGCAGATCATATTCAGATTTAAAACATTTAAATATTTGGAATATACAAAATCTACTTTTATATTGGACCACCCAGATTCATGACATGTGATGACAAACTATAAAAATAAACCTGTAGGTGACATTGTACATTTTATGCAGTTGACTAACTGTTGGGTTTAGGTTTAAAAAGATCAGCAGGAAGAAAGAAAATAAAACACGTTAAAATTTAACATACCCAAATCTATGCAATATATGTAGTTATAAGTATGTAGTTTCCAGAAGAAAAATTTATATTCATTCTCTCTCTTTCTATCTCCCTCTCCCTGTCTCTTCTCTTTCCCCTTCTTTAAATAGATGGTTCAGAAAAGTACTTTTCAGAGTTGCAGGTTTATTTTAAAAATGTGCTTTCTTTTGTTTCCTCTTATAGCATTAATTCAGCAGGCTGCAGACAGAAAAGTAGTAATTTAACTCACTTTAACTCTTTTTTGTCTATTCCGTTCATAAATGTGGCAATTCTCAAACTATTTATTTGAAAGGCTCTAATCCCCTAGTAGTTGAATTCCCAACGCTCATATTTTAGGACATCACTCATGGCGTGGAGATTAAAACTTCACATGTTCTTTACTATTCACAGAATTATTAAATGGAAGGTTTTCAATCATACTCATACCTTTAACTACTTGGATTAATCTGTCAGTGCTAGGGAACTTTGCTCTCCCTTCCGTCCTCCTTTCCCTTATCTCGCCCCACGTGGGGACATGCTCTTGTGTGTGAGGCTGCTTTCTTTTCCCTGAAGGTGGGCCGAGCAAACGAGAGTGACGCAAGAGTGGGCTGTGTCCTGGATGCTGCGAGCGCCTCTGCCTCCCTGAGAATGAGCCCATTAGCCGCACAAATTCGCAGCGGGCGTCCAGGGCAGCGGTCGCAGCAGCGGCGGCGGCTCTGCACTCCTGAGTCCTGCGTCCTCGGCAGGCGCCCGCAGCTGAGTGCGCATCCTCCACCGCACCCAAGCTTCGTCTGTTTTTTCAAGCTCTACATGCTGCCCAACTAAAAGGAAAATATGGGCACGGGGGATTTTATCTGCATTTCCATGACTGGCGGGGCGCCCTGGGGGTTCCGATTGCAAGGTGGCAAGGAGCAGAAGCAGCCCTTACAAGTTGCAAAGGTAGGACCTGAACGAGGTATCGGGGCTCTGTGCCGGGAAGGAAGGAATGAAAGCAACCTGTTGATGGTGTTTTCAAGTTCTGATGCAGAAGTCTATGTATTAGTTTGATTTTGCTGCGGACATTAGATTTTTCTAGGATGTGAGTTGCTAAGAAACGTTGGAGAGCAATGGACCACAGCCTCTGTAATTAACTTGCAATTGATGAAGGGTGGGTGGGAAGAATGCCATATTTATCAGCTGAGGAAAAAGGCCTAGTTAATCATGTTCTTCTGACAACCAGCAAGACGCTGGGGACCGTTTTTTCCAGGCAATACTAGAATGTTCAGTTGAGTTATTGTTTCGTGTCACTTCACTTGGCTCTGGCAGAGGAGAAACGCTCCGCTCAGCATAACTATTTTGCTTGGCTATTTTGGGGACGCTTATAGAGTGTTGGTAGTGACATTTATTATGCAGCATTCATGAAAAGGCCAATTTTGGGCAATAATTTTAAAAGTATGATGAAATGTCATAAAACCTAAAAGAGTACCCTTTTAAGGATTTGACAAATAAGTGCAAAAATCCAAGTGCTATATTCCTTTTCATGTACTCTTTTGGTCGAGATATCAAAAATAAACTTAGAAGTTAATCTAAATCTATTAGAACTAACTAAGAGACAACTTGGTAACGCATCTAATAACTATCTAAAGTGCTTTATTTTATTTTATTTTTATTTTTGACTTTAGATTGCCTGCGTCACCAGTTAGTCCAAGGGGACCTGGCATTCTCTAATTAGCATTCAGCTAAAATGAAATTTAAAATGTACAAAACTAAGCAGACTTTTACCTGACTTTATCATCAAATTGCAAATTATAGTATTGCACTGAAGAACATGAAAGAGCATAGGATTAATTTCCTATTTAATGCTTATATTAAAAATCGGTATAGATCTTTATGAAATTTATGGGCCACTGCCTTTGTTGTTATTGTTTCCTTTTGGCTTTTACTTTTTTTTTTTTTTTTTTTTTTTTTTTTTTTTTGTAAAAATAGTTTTTTTTTTTTTTTTTTTTTTTTTTTTTTTTTTTTTTTTTTTTTTTTTTTTAATGTCCCTTGTGAAGAAAGAAGTTTCTTTAAAACTTCTTTTTGCTTCCAGGCATCCATCTGAAAATCCTTTTGTAATTCGATGGTGGAATCCTGCCACCTAGTGAAAATTGCAAACATCAAGAATGAAGCATAAAACAATAGGTGGAAAGCAGAGTTTTTATAACTGGAAAGTTCCTCCGGGGTCTCCAGTTCAACCCATGAATTTTAGATGAGGAAAGAGCCCAGAGATGTTAAATAACTTGCCTTGAGTTTTCACCTTGAAACTGGCAGAGTGATTAAAGGCCCAGAAAGGTGATTTTGTTGGATTTCTTTAGGAGTCAATAGCAGGCAACCTCAGATAAAATATGAATGCCCAATTTAGCATATGTAGAATTCATGACACTGAAGCAGATTTGTCCGGAGTCTAGAATAGCAGTTGGCTAGCTCTAGTTATGAGATTTGGGTTCTAATTCCAGCTCTGATCTAACTTGCAGCCTGGCCTTAGGAAAATCTCTCACCCTTGCTGTCTCATCTGGGGTGTGTGTATGCGCGCACGCGCGTGTGTGTGTATGTGTATAGGGAGAGGAGAGACAAAGATTTTTGCTTAGATAGTGAAGAAGTAAGCATGAAATTGGACTGTGCAATCTACAAAGCTCTGTCTTCCTCAAGTATTCTACGATCCTGTTAATGTACAGTTTTAGAATCACTTGCCTACTAATTGAAATATGGGGACAGAAGTGGCTGAGTGCTGTTGTTCTCTGATGGCTCTTTGGCAGCCAGGCCTGAAGAGTAGAGTGGGTAGTGGGTTTCTTCTGAGTTCTCCATGTGCCGATTTCAGTGTGGAATCTCCTTGTGGCGATTCACTGAAGAGCTAAGGTAGATGGTTAGGAGAGGGTGCTGTGCAGGAGTTTCTCCGCTAATGGCATCTCTATTGCCAGGATTCAGTGAGGTTGTTAGGCTATGTCAGAATCCAGTCCTACACTCCCCCCAGATCATCCTTCCTAAAATACCCAACAATATATTTGTGGTTTTCAAAAGATCATTATTAAAGCATCTAGCTGTTTGCTTTGCTTTTGTAGTTTGTGATACTATCGTTAGAGCTATAGATTTTAAAATATCATTATGAAAATATCTGTAAGTTTGCCTTAATTCCTGTGTGTTTGTGTTTGTAAGAGAGACAGAAAGAGAGAGAGAAAGACCACAGTCTACAGTCTACCTTTTGTCCATATGTTAAAAAGACTAAAGAGCTGTCTCAAGTAGATGTAAGTTCTAAATTACTGTTTCAATGCACATTTTTGATGACCTTTTTCTTTCTTTTTTTTTTTAGTTCAAATGATTATATTCAATTTCTTATACTAGCATTATTTGTGGTAGAAATCCCTTGGAACAAAATGCTTATCACTTTCTCTGATATCATGGCCATTGCCTCACTAGGACCACTGTATTTCATTTAAAACATTAAGTCAATTCAGTTCTAGTCATGGTATCTCATTGAGTTCAAGGCAAAGGGAGTGTTCCTTGGGCATAGACTTTCTTTTCTTGTAAGGACTGGTGATAGCTTATCAGGGCTGGATGCAAGGAAAAAAAAGGCCGGAGAGATGGTTGCTGTCACATCAAATGTTCACAGTTTTGAAGAATATGCACGGGATTAATTTGGGAGTTGAAAGAAAATTAAAATTTTCAAAGAAAAGAAAATTTCAGCGAGTGCTTAAACCATGACCCTTAAAATTGGAATGCTACAAAGCAGTTCTGTAGACAATAACATATTTTGGCATGTTGTGAAATATGTTAAGTATCTAGATTTTTTATAATTCTGTACAGAGTAAAACTCTAACAGGCTGAAATAGCGCAAAAAACACCGAGTTTAATAGTTTAATGTTATTAAGAATAATCAGAAACTGAATGACTTTATAATTCCCAATAAATATCCTTATTGTGACATATTTAGTTACTTTTGAGATATGTTCAAGCATGCTTAGTTTTTGGTTAGCTGGTTGAACTATATACAAATGCCAAATTTAAAAGATCAATAACAGGAATATGTATTATCAAAACTTGTCATTGAGATTTAAGTTCAATGCCATGAAACCTGTTTTGTTTTAAAAAATAAACTGAACTTTTAAAAGGCCCAAATAATCAGTAACATAAGCTTGTTTTTTTAAATGTTTATGTATCTTTTAATTTATATTCCAAATATATGTG
Organism: Cebus imitator; assembly: GCF_001604975.1. Lineage (NCBI taxonomy): Eukaryota > Metazoa > Chordata > Mammalia > Primates > Cebidae > Cebus > Cebus imitator. The sequence goes on from NW_016107332.1 coordinate 11,971,756, forward strand.
ATGGGAAGCAAACATTTCTAACACTGAGTTATAGCATAATACTTTGCAAAGTATATTTTCAAGAGATTATACACAGAGACAAATTTATCCAAACAGAAAACCCCACTGTGTGTGCAGATAGCTTTACAAAAAGAATGTGAGCACTTCTGCTTTACAAAACTCTGTCTTTTGGGATGTGTACTTACCTGGCTCTGTCTCAGAACATGCTTTTGGCAAATCACTTCAGAAAATCTTCATATAAAGGAGTGGGGAGAAATTTTTGTTTTACAAAATATCTTAACTGCAATTGGAAAATTACTCACATTTTGAAAATAATTAAGAAAAACAGTTCAGACTGTTTATCCTTTATATTTTTGATATAGTTATAAATTTTAATATAGTCAGAAATTTATTTTTTCTTCAAACCTTATACACCACTATAGTATGTACCACTAGAGTATGTATTCTCCTACTGAATTTAGTTCAAAGTTTCAAATAATTATTCATTAAAATTGAGGTGACATAGTATAATCCTTCATTTCATAAGGCCAAAATTGATTTAATAATTCTTGTCAATAGTTAAGCTATAAAAAACGATAGGATTTGATTTTTCTTCTTCCTTATTGGTGGAAACAGGTGCCTGAGAGAATAAAATTAGGTTAAGGTTGTCCCAAAAGGAAAAATTATTTTTTAAAAAATATAGTTTGTGTCCAACCCTGATTTAATTGATCTAGAGTTCATCCTGGACATCAGGATTTATAAATACTCTGAAGGTAATTCTGATGTGTGGTCAAGATTCACAACCACTGCTATGGAAAGTTGAGGCCAAAAAAATTCTGATGTTCTACTGCACAGTACGTGACTATAGTTGATAATAAGGTATTGTAAATTTCAAAATAGCTAAAAAAGAGGAGTTTAAATGTTCTCACCACAAAAAATGATAAATATTTGAGGTGATGATACGTTAATTAGCCTGATTTGATAATTCTACAATGTATCCGTGTATCACTACATCTCATTGTACCCCATAATACATACAACTATTATTTGTCAATTAAAATTAAAACAAAACTTAAAAAAAGAATATAAGTACCACATGCTAACCAATTGCACACTCATATGTTTATTGCGACACTGTTCACAATAGCAAAGTCTTGGAACCAACTCAAATGCCCATCAGTGATAGACTGGATAAAGAAAATGTGGCACATATACACACTGGAATACTATGCAGCCATAAAAAAGGATGAGTTTATGTCCTTTGCAGGGAGGGACATGGATAAAGCTGGAAACCATCATTCTCAGCAAACTAACATAAGAACAGGAAACCAAACACCGATGTTCTCACTCATAAGTGAGAGTTGAATAATGAGAACACATGGAGGGGAACATCACACACTGGGGCATGTCAGGAGGTGGGGGTCTAAGGGAGAGATAGCATTGGGAGAAATACCTAACGTAGATGGTGGGGTGATTAAGGCAGCAAACCACCATGGCACATGTATATAGCTATGTAACAAACCCACACGTTCTGCACATGTACCCCAGAACTTAAAGTATAATAAAATAAAATAAAATAAAATTTAAAAAAGAATCTATATATGATTATATATTATATATATTTTGCTGGTTCATGAAATTGTCATCATCAATCATCTAAGATTCTTTACTACTCTGTTCTATAATTGTCATGAAAATTCAAGAAGAGGTTAAAAAAATAATAAAGTGAGGTCAGATAGGTCCCCACAGGGCTTACTGAGGGGCGGTGGCACAATATGTCCTCTCTGCCCTTCCCTACTGCCCCTCTCATAGTCAAGAGGAAGACCAGAGAGAGGCTAATTATTGTCCTGAGATTTTGGTACTGTGAGCAGGTCATAATAGTGGTGGGAGGATTTTCCCTTTCTGAAGCCAGAATGGATGGGCTGCCTGGGTCAGTAGGAGTGGGGAAGAGGAGGTATTGGGAAGCTCCAAAATGATTACTGCAAAGATTAGGGGAACTGGCAAAAAGGGGAGACTAGCAGTTTATTTTCTGGTAGTTTGTCTTCTCCCTCCGTGGACTTGCTAGCCTGCCTAGTGCCTTCGTTAAGTGAAAGTGGGTGGAGAGTGTAGGGGAAAGTAGGGAAAATAAAACTGGAGAAAGATGCAAGGGGAAGGAGAGCAGGAGAAAAGGGAAGAAGAAGAGAGAGAGAGATAATATGACTTGCTTTAAAAACAGCAATCGCCTTTGTTTAATACTCAATACAAATTCGGAGTTCTTCTAAGGTGAGGATTCTATACTCTGACAGTAACATTCAAGAAACACTTCTCCAGGCTAATTGAGACTATACATCTGCCTAATAGCAAAATGCATCCCAGGTTACTCAAGTACTGATTCACTTGAAGAAGAAGAAGAAAGAAGAAAGAAGAGAAGAAGAAAGAGGAGTATACAATTCCTGTTAAGCCTAGTCAAATTTTCATTCATTCTGCCTAGAAATAGGCAGAACAATCATGATCATCAATGGAAGTTGCATGAGTCAGTGATAAGTTTTCAGGACGAGCATACATAAAGAACACATGATTGATATGAACCTGTGTGACATAACTGATTTTTTTTAAGGAGCGTCAACTCATTCCATTATAAACGTATGTTTCTTCCAGTAACTGCTTTCAGCCATGATAAAGACAAATTCCTTTGTTAGTAATCTTTTGAGAAGATCTCTTGCATTTCTGGTGGCTTTTGATTATTAAAAGAGTCAACTTTAATTAAAGCTTCAATCAACTATCTGACTCTAAACTCTCTCCCTAGCCACCATGGCCAGGCTTGTGGCTCCAGGGTGTGGCATGGAAAAGGAGGATGTCTGCTCTTTACCCGTATCCCTCTAGCCTCTCCAAGGTTGAGTTGAAGAGGAAAGGGGAAGATAGATATATTTATTCATAACTGAATGAGGTGGTGTTTCTCTCTTCTTTGGTTGTTATACTTCTCTGGTTAATGTTGAGTGGCCATTAATGTCCTTTCTGAGGCTGGTGTCCAAATTCTAGAGCACATGTATGGTTTCTTCTGGGAGAGCTAGAGGGCCTCATTAGTGCACAGTCCTCTAACACAGGAAATCAGGCTTCTGACAATCTCTTCTGTACCCTCTACAAACCCATTGGTTCATCAAGATACTAGACTCTGGCCTTTCTGGGTAGGGCCTTAGCAAGATGGCTAAAATATAACCACCTTTTATGATAGTCATGCATCCATAGAAAATGCAAGGATCCTTGCCTTGTCAAATGGGTAAGTCGGTATGCAGTGTCATTGTGACATACGCCTTATACCTAACTGGATATTTTGCACATTTTTTATAGTAATCACATCTTAATGCAGCTTCCAAAATAATTTAACTTCTTTCTGTCAGTTAGTGTTCAAGAATATAAATTAATTTATATATTTGGTTAAAAATACTTCATGTGTGTATAACTTATAATTTCCCAAGTGTCTTAATATATGTTATCTTTTAAACATCAATTCAGTTGATAAAATTTTATAACTCTCAGTTTATAGATTTAAAAAATAGATCCTGAAAAATAAATTAATTGTAAAAAACATTATACAAAGAAGTCCAAAGTTAAATATAATTCTTTTCTTCTAGTAGGAGCATCATGCTACTCTTCTGCATGAGCTGGATAAAAGAACAGGCTCTTGCTTAGCATTGCTGAAAATTGCAATAACTTCAATACAGGGTTTGAATGAAATAGAATCTCACCAAATCTAAACTTAATCCTTAAAAATATTGATAACAAACTATTCCTTTTTTAATGGGCCTGAGGAAAAGGATTACAGGCAACACATCTCTAAGATAATGTGCAGTGAGAGAAAGACTGAAAAGGGAACCAGTCTGTTTGTCAATAAGCCTGAAGTTTTGGACTTCAAGTTATGGATTCCAAGTTTGTTATGTCTTTTCTAACAGATTCATGATGACACTGAGTTCAGTGAGGTTCTTATAAAATTCAGGAAATGGAGAATTTCTGAAACAGGTTCATTAAACAATTCGGAAGAGTAAACACCTTCATGAAGTTAAAAGACCCATCTGAGAAAGAAAATAGCATTTTCTCTTTTAGGGGATATTTTATTGTTTGACAATCTCAATGAGAACGCATTTACGGTTTTGGATTATTTTAGGCACCTAATGTTTCTGAATTGTCCATCATTCTTTTCTATTTTGCAAAAGCAGAGATGGCCAGAGTCTCAACAAACTGTGTCTTCAAGTCTTTGTGAAATTCTTTGCATGTGGCAGATTATTGGATGTAGTTTTCTTTAACTAGCACATAAAGCTGATGTGTTTCAGATAAATGAACTGCAAAATATGGTGTATTTACCATTTGGAACATTGTGAATGAAAAATTGCGTCTCTAGATAATGTAACAAATAACTATTTTCTAACCATTGGTCTTTGGTTTTTTATGACCCTACTCATCAATTACTAGCTTCTCCTCTTGTATTTGGAAGCAGTGTGGGTGCTAAATTGATAAAACAATGAGGATCAGCTTTCCTGAATGGAATTGGATTTATGTCTGTATTAGTTCATTTTCACACTGCTATGAAGAACTATCAGAGACTGAATAATTTATAAAAAGGAAAGAGGTTTAATTGACTCACAGTTCCACATGGCTGGGGAGGCCTCAGGAAACTTAAATCATGGCAGAAATTGAAGGGGAAGCAATGCACATCTTACATGGCATTGAGGGGGGGTGGGGGAGAGAGAGAGTGAGGGGGGAACTGCCAAACACTTTCAAACCATCAGATCTGGTGAGCACTCACTCACTCTAATGAGAACAGTATGGGGGAAACCGTGCCCATGATCCAATCACCTCCCACCAGTTCCCTCCCTCTACACGTGGGGATTATAATTTGAGATGCGATTTCGGTGGGGATGCAGGGCAAATCATAGCAATATTTTATCTGATTCTACCTATAGATACTATTGTTTCCTTCACCCTTCTTCCTTCATCCCCTTTAACAAAATTTACCTTCTTGAATTTCACCTTTTCAGGACATGTTATTTTTATGCTAGGAAATCTGCAATCATGACAAATGAGTGTCATTTAACCCCAAATATCTTGTTGCCTTTAATAGTATTTTCTGGAGAAAATTTTATTTAAGAAACTCATATATGATATTTACTAGGTACCAGGTGCTTCTTGAATCACCTTTTAAATATAATGATAGAACTCCGAGGTTACCCTTAGGTAAGATCCCCATTACAGGGGCTCAAAGAGGTTAAGTGACTTCACAGGTCACATGGGTAGTTAAGATCAGAGCTGGGGTTCACAGCTAAAGAGGATGAATCCAGGGCTTGTGTTCTAAGCTCCTACACTTTGGGTCTAGTATAGTCACTTTGGGTCTAGTGTAGTTTGAACAAGTTAAGATGGGAAGATGGCATCTCAACAAGAGCATGGTGGAAAGATTTTTTTGACCCTTAAACCAAACCTGCTTTCCTTGTTCTGACATTAAGTATAATCTCACTTACTTAATATCAAATCATTTCATTTGAAACTTTTATTTCCAGATTGAATAATTTAGGAAATTGAATAGAAATAGGCTAGAAACTTTCATAATTCTGCCTTTTGAAGGATAGTTTTTATTTTATTTTCATAGCAAGATTTTCCATGTCTTCTTGAAAACTATGGCATGATACCTTGTTTTTGAAGCAGAAACTTTCGAGCAGTTGACCATTTTTGAGAATTTTGTCATGCAGTTCAAGACATATTAGAGGTGAAATTATTAGGAGTTTATAAATCCAATGTGCTTTGCTGACAGTCTAGTTACTTACTCTCTACCTCCTCAGTAGCTCCTACTCCATTTCCTGCTCTGCATTCCTGCTCGTTATCATCCCAGCTCAGGCCCTCATTTTTGTCTCTTAGATAATTATATTGGCCCTGTAACTGGTCTCCTTGTTTCTGGTTTCACATTCCTTGAGTTCATGCTACAGAGAGCTGCCAGAGAGATTTTTCTAAATCACCTGTTGTATCACTGCTTAAAATACTTCAAAGGCTTCCCATCACTGTCATCAAGATAACCATAACGTTGTTTTTATCTTATGTGCAGACATGGGTTAAGCACTTTAGGAATTATTTCAGTCCTATATTCCTACTATCCTTTTTTTTTTCAAACAGTGGAGGAATCTGAGGCTTAGAGAAGTTAAGTAAAAAACTGTTAATCATTCAGCTAGCAAATGGCAAAACCAAGACGGAAGCCAGTTTGATGACAAAGCCCATGCTCTTAGCTGCCACCCTGCAGTGGGGCTTGCTCACAGGCCTAACGACCCATTCTGTGCTCTCCATGATCTGGGTGCTCACAAACTGTCCAGCCCCATCACCTGTCACCCTCCCAGAAGTGCATTTAGCTATTTGAAAATACCACCGTTCTCTCAAACACTGTTCCTCTCTGGCTGCTTCATCCCTGCTGTGTCCTTGGCTGGAATGCTTGTCCACCCCATCTCCTGGCACCTTCCCTAAAATGCTTGGAGAAATGTTACTCACCCTGGAAGAATCTGTTAAAGTCAGTTCTCTGAGAGGTTTAATTCAATTGTCTAGTCCTAGGTGAGCACTTGCTCTTCTGTGTTCCCATGATCACACATGGCTTTCGCCTTGAGCTCCCATGTGCAGCCTGACACTGAAGCTTTTGTTCACAAGTTTTTTTCCTTCATTAGACCAGTGGCAGCCTAAAGGTCTAACTGTGCCACTTAAATTAAAACAATTTGGAGCATATCCCATATACAGAGTGTTTGCACATATATATGAAATATAATATATATGTACATGTACTGCTGGGCTAATATTTATGTATAGTAGAAAACTTACCAAAAAGAAAACTTTAAAGCATGAGATAAAAGGTGAAATGAACAATATTTTAAAAATATTTTTATTTTATTTTATTCACAATACAAAAAGTATTTTTATTCTCACTATCCAGAACTTTTTCTTTAAGTAAGAACAATGTGGTTGACAGACTTTTCCAGACTTTGAAAATCTCGGTGTGACCCCATGGGGTGCAATGATTCAAAGGTCTAGTGAAACTTTGATTTGTTTCAGTTCTTGGGTTTAAAGACTGTCATAGCTGAAATGATAATCTCTCTTTTTTTTTTTTTTTTTTGAGACAGTTTATCACTCTGTCACCAGACACCAGGCTGGAGTGCAGTGGCACAATCTCTGCTCACTGCAACCTTCGCTTCTCGGGTTCAAGCAATTCTCCTGCCTCAGCCTCCCGAGTAGCTGGGACTACAGGCGCACACCACCACACCCAGCTAATTTTTCTATTTTTAGTAGAGATGGGGTTTCACCACGTTGACCAGGATGGTCTCGATCTCTTGACCTCGTGACCTACCCGCCTTGGCCTCCCGAAGTGCTGGGATTACAGGCTTGAGCCACTGCACCCGGCCTGAAATGATAATCTCTTAATATATGCAGGTACACATTGAAGAAATGAATCACTATCTGATAATCATTTTTCATTTTCATTAACAAATAATGCAAGTATTTTTGTTGCAATTTGACCAGTAGGTTTTCATTTTCTTTGAGGGAGTCCACCCTTTTTTCTTACAAACTAATTGGAATAGGCCTCATTTGTATATTTTAGTATTAAACCTTCACTGTACATTTTATTTGAAAAATATGAAATTGGGTTAGAAATTCTTCTTCCCAGTTAAGTGTGCTATTATGACATTTTAAAGAATAATACATTTAAGTAATTTCCAGCCCCAAATCACTTAATTATAGAAACATTTTCAACATATTTTTCATTTCTTTTTGAAAAGTTGCTTTCAGAGCAATTCATGTTAGGGAATATATCATGCTTATTATACTAAAATGTATGTCAGGCGACCAGCAACTAAAAGTCACTTGTCATCACAGAAAAGGTCGACATATTTGGAACATTCATTTATCTGTTAAATACAACTGAAAGATCCTTAGGTTCCAAAATACGTTAAGGATTTGCAAGAGATACCATTGGAACCTCAGTGGTACAAATTTCTGTATGATATAAAATCTTTTCCTAGTCACTCCCTATATCATTGCTACATGTTTTAAAGATTCCAGTATGGCTTAAATATGAGTTCTATAAAATTACTCATATTTATGACCTCCTGTAGCACGTTTGCGCTTCTATTATTTTGCTGCATTAACTTACCTACAAGTAATGCACTGAATACTTGATGTAAGGCACCTTTGTGATCTTACCGTAAAATCTCCCTCTCTCTCTCTCTCTCTCTCTCTCTGTGTGTGTGTGTGTGTGTGTGTATTTTAGGATAATAAGCATAATATATTCCCTAACATGAATTGCTCTGAAAGCAACTTTTCAAAAAGAAATGAAAAATATGTTGAAAATGTTTCTATAATTAAGTGATTTGGGGCTGGAAATTATACACACACACACACACACACATAGAGAGAGAGGGAATATATATTTGTCAACTCTTGCTAAAGCCAAGTACTTTATCAATGATTATCAATATACACAGTTTTTCTACAAAATATTCATTTTCTAGAATTAAGGACTTCATTCACTTTTGAGAATTTATCTCTAGTATCGTTCTTTCTTGGATCCACAAAGAAGTAATTTTTTATTTCAATATTGAAATATAATTTAGAAAATACCATAAGCTGAGATATACCAGCAACATATATTTCTTTATCCGACCATACAGTAAAATTCCTCCAATATGTAGTTTGTTTTAGTATTATTTATATTAATTTTCTGGTATTTTTTCTTTGCATCTTCAACAGTACTGCAAAAAAATACATCTTGGTTTGTTGCTATATTGTATTATTTTAGCCATTTTTAATTTGTACCCATGAAGATCTTTCTAAACATTACACTTGGCTTAAATTCTGTTAAGTTTTAAATTGAATATTCCCTGACCTCAACCATTGCTGAAAAAACAAATCCAGAAGTTTTTCCTGCTCAGATGTTAGTTTTTAAATAGCTTCCTAATACCAATTGCTTCACAGTAACACTAACTAAACTAACATCATAGGACACAATAAGGCAAAGTTCCTTTGTCACACAATCCAAATAACCCATATTCCAAATTATCTTCTTGATAATTTTGAATATTTTCCCTACCTGTCACATAGGGTTAAACAGTAATGGTTTAATCTCACAATATGATGAAGAGTATCCATAGGAGCACAGGGGAAGCGTCAGCTCTGCTGTATTCTTGTTGTTCTGTTGTGCTTGAAATGTTATCTTTAATTAATAACTTCCTTTCAGAAATATTTTAATATGAATCATTTTGTGAGAGTTGATTTTCTGGAAACCTGATAATTACATGGAAGATCACTTAATCAGGCACTGTAAAGCATACTATATTGGAAAATACTGAAAGAGAATGAACTGATGAGAAATGCTCCACCCTGCTGGGAGGTCAGTCCCCATTTTGGTGAGGTCACCCAAGCACTGGGGAAATACGTAACTGTCTGGGTTACGGACCAGATTGGACCAGGATACCACTGTCAGTCCATGTAGTAAAGTGGATTTGGTGTTAGTTAGTGCTCATTTCCTTTTCGTTTTGTAGACAAAAGTAAGTATACATAAGAATCCAGTGGGCTTGTTAGATATTTAGGGGAAGAGCCTTCTAGGAGCCCTGAGACAGAAGTGTGCTTGGTGCAGTCATGGAGCAGTAAAGGTGCCAATGTAGCTGGCACGTATTTTCATGACAAATTGTCATAAGAAGTCCAGACTTTCACAATGGTAAAAATGAAAAACTCTCTCTCCTGGGAACTCTGGCCATCATTAAATGTTTAACACACTGGTCCTATAAGAACAACTTTGCAATGTGGTCTTCGAATTTCCTCTTCATCCATTTCAGCTTCCCATGATGTAGTAGCCTACTGACCAGTCTCTAGAGTTCCTGTATTAGTCCATTTTCACACTGCTGATAAAGACATACTTGAGACTGGGTAATTTATAAAGAAAAAGAGGTTTAATGGATTCACAGTTCTACATGGCTGGGGAGGCCTCATAATCATGGTGGAAGGCAAAAGGCACATCTTACATGGCAGCAGACAAGAAAGAAAGAGAATCAAGCGAAAGGGTTCCCCTTATAAAACCATCAGATCTGGTGAGACTTACATATTCACTACAAGGAGAATAGTATGGGGAAAACCACCTCCATGATTTAATTTTGTCCCATCGGGTCCCTCCCATAGCATGTGGGAATTATGAAAGCTACAATTCAAGATGAGATTTGGGTGGGGACAGAGCCAAACCATGTCAAGCCTTATTTAAGTGAATAATCACTACAACCTCTTATAATTTTTTAAGAGGTTGTAGTGATATATAACAATTTGGATAAAAATAATATTAGAGTAATCTTTTCTCTTCCTCTGAAATTTATTCTCCCAGTGAGAGAAGAGGAATTTAAAGAGTGTCAAGGAGAATTTTAATAGATAGATCCTGTTTATTTTATAGAGTTTACAGAGTTTTGCTATATTTTCTTGTGTCTCTTAATTTCAGTTCTTAAAAAAAAAAGAGATGATCCTATTTGGATATAGTTTGGAAACTACCCCATGGAAAGAACAAAAAATATTTCATGCTGGTTACAACTTACCGTATAACTTTAAAGACATTTTTCAGAGCTTCAGTTTCCTCATCTGTAAAATAAGGTACTATGTAATGAAATTGTGGCCTTTGTAGGTAAAAAATATTGGAATATTACTCAGTTTATAGGTGAGAAACCTGAGACCCAAAGAGCCAGTTAATAATATAATTTAAAAGGCTTTTTAAAGACTATATATTAAGATGATTTCCTTGAAACTAGATAATTATATAGAAATTCACTTAATCAGGCACAGTAAAACATAATATATTGCAAAATGCTAGAAAATGAGCTTATGAGAAAGCCTCTTTCTCTTTCTGTGTACCTGGCACACAATAATCATGCAGTAAAGGGATTTGTCATTAGTATTGTTATTCTAGAGGAGGAAGTAACTGTCTTCTAAACAAGTTTTGTTATATTCAAAAACTAAGAAAAGCAGTAGTCCAATTCACTGAACTCCAGATATACAAATAAAATCAAGAGCAAAAAAGCCGGATAGAACAACTTTCAATGATACTTTCACCCAGTGCAAGTTTTCATTTTTGATAAATATGACATTTCAGAAAATGTTTGCAGTATCAGTTACCAATCAAGATTACTTTGTTATGCAGTTTAATCAGTTTAAGGCAAAGGATCCTACAATTATATATTTTATGTGGCCAGATAAAATCAAATGATTGTTTCACTTAAAAGTTGTACAGATTTTTAAAAGGAAATACCTCAAGCTGTAATTAATTGCATGTAATTCTGTTGAGCTCTATTTAGAGCAAATTGACTTTCTTTCAATATATTGGTCTTTGTACCTCATTTTCCTCATTTGTAAAATGGATCTAGTTATAACACTCATTTTCAAGGATTGTTTTCAGGGTTAGGAATTATACATGCAAATCATTTAGTACTTGGAAAACATTCAAGAGTTTAAAAATTATTAGCATGTTTGTGGTTATTCTAATTTTATCTAACAAAGTTTTATGAAATTAAGGCATATCTGCCATCTACTATTCAGTGGTTTTTGAGAACCAGGTGTCATTGGAAAGGCTCCTGTAGTCCTCGGGGTCCCACCCTGTGAGGTGGCATTTAATAGGTTTAGAATGTTGCCTCACATTTGCTGAATAACCCATTGCCCTTTAATTGGAAACAGCATATGGAAATCATCACGAAGAGAAGAAATCATTTCAAGTGCTTTGAAAATATAAAAGAAAATAAATTGTCCTTGGTAAGTAAATATAGGACACTGATCTCTGAATAGGAAAATTCTGTGCCAGGGCCTTTGGCAAAGGCTAATGAGGATTTTGTTCCCTCCCCCACCTCCACCCCCACACGCTTGTCTTCTAAATTATAAGATTTTATTACTATATAAGGCTGCTTTTTCTAAGTAAATGATAATACATTCAACTCCTTGGAGTTCTTAGCTTTTCAAACAGTGGTGTTATTTTCATCAGTCAAGATCAAGCTAAAATGAAAAGCAAAATCTGTGAGAGTCAGATAATACCATAGAAGTCACTTTTATTTTGTTTTCTTTCATGAAAAGCATAACATTTTCCATTGGATGGTGCTCAGCATGATTGCTATTAGACTGACTTGTGTAAATATTATATTACATTTATCGGTTGCTGCAGGGAGTCAAAGTGCAGTGATCCATTTTCAGGTCTCCAGTCTTTTGGCTGCCGGCCTGCCAGATGGGGAAATGTTGATCAGAACAATTTTATCTCAGTGCAGAGCTGTGGTCAGGGAGAGGAAGTTCATTATTCCATTCTACTCTCATGCCACAATGACCAGATAGCTTCATGTTGACTAGGTGACTATGGGTCCCTTTAGCTGCAGACACAGGACTGAGAGTAGACACAAATTGAATTAAGGATCCCATCATGTTATTTATTCCATTATGTTCTCCATGATCTTCAATTACCCTGAGCCTCTGCTTCTCTTTCTTATTTGAGCAGGAAAATTTCTTCTTCTCTCTCTTCATGGCTCCCATTCTCTAATTCCCATTCTTTCTTTATCTAGTTTTTTGAAATCTCTTCTCCCTGTAGTTTCTTAAGCAAATTGAGACATCAAATCTAATATTGCCTTACCTGCAGAAGAAACAGAAGTGATACGTGGGGTTTGTGTGTGTGTGTGTGTGTGTGTGTGTGAGAGAGAGAGAGAGAGAGAGAGAGAGAGAGAGAGAGAAAATGAACATAGGAAGTCTGGCATAAGTCTGTCTTAATTGATTTTCATGGAACAGTAACAAAGTGGTATGGAAAGTTATTTTGCCCTTATAGGCATTGTGTGATTTTCCAGGAGTGTGTTTCAACAGTCTAGCACATCTCTCATAGAAAATCCTTTCTCAGGTTTTTAAGATCCTTTACTTCCTTTCATTGTACGTGTCTTCCTCTCTTTCTCCAGCCAGTCAGACAACTTTTCTGTCCGAGAAGCTTATTTGGTCTAGTGAGGCTGTTCTCATGTTCTCCTGAACGTGCCATGCTCATTCATCACCCGAATCTCGAATGCTCACCTGGGTTCAGTGTCCTGGAGACAAGGTGGCAAGGGAGACTGCAGTCATTGGTATGCCTTCCTATTTGACACTTGAACAAATATTATTGTTTTGATATGGCTACTGTTATGATATTGGGGCTTCTCATTGGTATTTCTAGTTAAATAATTTGCATTTTTTCACACTTATATTGTCACCCTGCTCTTTGAGAGTAGGAACCACATCTTTGCATAGCTCTTGGCATTTTCCAAAATAATGCTCTTCAAGGTGAATGGTTAACATATGTCACATACATGTATAACCATTATTTTTTGCTTTCCATTTCCAACGTCTGTTTTACTATGACCCCCAAATCATTAATCTAAAGTATTGACGGTTCATCAGTCCCTTCTGGGTTGCTATGTTCCATCTTAGATTTTTGTCTTTGCAGCAATATATGTGGCTATTTCTCACTGTTGTTTTATCTGAAAGATTGCTCCAGGTGCAGCAGAGTTTGATATGCTTCTCCTGTCCAAAACCCTGACTTGTAGCCTCCTTATCACAGGAGACATTATGAAAAAAGCTGTCAGTAGAGAATGAAGTGAGAATGAGATCATTCAACTTTGTTTTTCTTTTCTGTGTTGTGATTTTGTTTTTCCCTCTCTCTTAATTTGCTTTTGACCTTGCATAACATGCCTATACTCATATCTGAAGGAGGTGCGTTGCACTGAGAATTTCCATTTTTACAGCTTTAAAAAATTCCTTAATCTTTATGAACACAAATGCTTAGAAGTTACATGTTTAATTATATGCGTGTGTGTGTTTGTGAGAAATATGAGGTACTTGAGTATTTCGAGTTTCTGCTAATTGATAGGATAGACAGGGAAAAGCAGTATGCAGATTTCCAAAGAGAAGGGTGCTTTTAGGGACTAATGGCTTCAGAGGATTTTCATCAACTATCTTCAGCATTTCAAAGAAAAACTATATTGTTTAAAAATGTAGCATGTGGGTGGATGAATGTGTGTGTGTGTTGGCCGGGGGTGGGGGTGTGACTATGCAGTTCAATCCAATAGTTCATTTTGAGCTAGGTTGAAAAGAACATTAGAACAAATTCTTGTTTTTTATTTATATAGCCAACTACCTTTCCTTTGTTTTTCTTTCTTTCTTTCTTTCTTTTTTTTTTTTTTTTTTTTTTTTTTTTTTTTTTTTTTTTTTTTTTTTTGAGAATCATCCTTTAAAGTCCAGTTGTTTTCATGATTCCTCTCCAAACAAAACATGAGTACTTTATTTTCTAAAAGTGTCAATGCTTTGTGCTGTCAATGCCTGTGCACTTGGTGCTTAATCATATAGTGTTAATTTATTTTAACTTTTCACCAGTGTGTGTAGTTTTCCATAAAGAAAATGGTGAGTTTCTTACAGACAGGGAATATACTTTATATTTGTTTTATCTGATGGTTTCTCACATATTAAAGATCTTTAATAAGTACCTAAGAGATCTATCCTGGATTTTCCTATTTATTGTCTGTCCTTTACTCCTTGGATAAAGGAAAGATAAAACATTTTTGGTTTAAGAAAATCTTATTGATATGAGGATGAAATGTTGAAACAAATGCATCTTTGAGTTATCTGAGATATCAAATCATTTTATGCTATGCCTAGGTCCATTATCATGGATAATTAGGAATTGCTTGCATTATAACTGCATGAACTGCCTTGGTTAGCTATTAATATGGATCAGTCACAAAGAATTTCTCTGCTCCTCTCTTATAAACTCCAGATGTATGTCTGAGATTAATTCAATCTTTGTTTTCCCCGCTTCACCATTTGTTTTTCTATTGAATCTAGTCACCTTTCAAGCAGCTGGAGTGGAAATACCAGAATGTTCTTCTCTGATGCCTGATTCTTTCCTTCTTTATTTTATTGTTTTATTTTCTTTGTGCATGCATAAAACTTTCTTGGCATGTTCCTATGTTAACATTAAAAACTCTATAGTCTTTCTCTATAGTTTGCCCAAAGTGTCTTTGTCAGAATCAAAGGAAAACTTGCATGAAACATCATAAAGGAGGTTTTGCCATCTCACCATCATGGGAAAAAATAAGAGATACCAACATTTAGAAGCTCTTTAGATCATTAATTCTAGGAGTTGAGATGAGACATGGACTAGAAATTATTTTGTTTACAAATCCCATTTTCATTCAGCAACTCCCCCTAATCCCACAATAGAGCTAAATACAATGAACACAGTCTTATATAATAAAAAGAAATTTCCCCCAAGGCACAGAGATGAATGACAGGTTAAGCCAATTGACAGGATCAAGTCTAGCTGCAAAATAAGATTGACTGAAGAATGCCAATGAGTGAAAAATATGGAAAACATTAATGGGCTCATAAAACCTTAGAATTTAAAAGAAATGTCTTTTTTGATATAACCTGCCTCTAAATAGAGGACTTCTTTCCACAACATCACTGATAAATAAGCCACTGGCCTTTACAAAAATAGTTCTGATCATGAGACTCAATTAAATCTAAAGAATTAATTGTTGGTCACCATTACACAAATAAATTTCTTTTTTTCTTTTTTTCTTTTTTTTTTTTTTTTTGATATGGTAGTCTTTTCTTGTTACCCAGGTTGGAGTGCAATGGCGCGATCCGCGCTTGCTGCAACCTCCATCTCCTGGGTTCAAGCCATTCTCCTGCCTCAGCCTCCCGAGTAGCTGGGACTACAGGCGTGTGCCACCATGCCCAGCTAATTTTTGTATTTTTTTTTTAGTGGAGTCGGGGTTTCACCATGTTGACCAGGATGGTCTCAATCTCTTGACCTCTTGATCCACCTGTCTCGGCCTCCCAAAGTGTTGGGATTACAGGCGTGAGCCACCGCGTCGGGCCAATAAATTTCTTTATTTGAGGCAGGGTCTCACTCTGGTTGCCCAGGATGGAGTGCAGTGGAGTGACCACGGCTCACTGCAGGCTCAATTTCCTTGGCTCAGGTGAGCCTCTCATTTCAGCTCCCCCCTCCCCGCCCCTCATTAGTTGGGACTACAGGTGTGTGCCACCAGGCCCAGCTAATTTCTTTTTTTTTCTTGAGAGGGAATCTCACACTGTCACTTGGGCTGGAGTGCAGTGGTGCGATCTTGTCTTATTGCAACCTCTGCCTCCTGGGTTCAAGTGATTCTCCTGCCTCAGCCTCCGGAGTAGAACTGAACTACTAGATAGTAGTTCAGAAAAAAATAGGACTTTAGGGCTTTAACTGGGCAAGCTCAGTATAATTAACACTGAGATTCAGCAGTGATAAAGCAATCTCCAGCATCATTAATAGAAAAATGTTTAGCTAAACATCATGGTTATTATTTTTGTTTGTAGCTGCAGCTTCATTGTTAGAATTGTGTTTTCATGTAATTTTCCAAGTTGGGTCTATAACCAGTCGAAGAGTTATTTCGAGGTAAAATCAACCATACTTCCCAGGTTTATAGATTCGAACTAATTATTAGCATCAGCTTCTGTTAATCATTTTAATTCAGTAAGCATATACTTGGCATTTGCTTTGTGCAACAGTACTGTATTAGGGTGAATATGACATTCTTACTCTTGAGAAATTTTCTTGGAAAAGGCAGTTTTATAACTATTACACAAGATGACAGGGCTTTAAAGAGAGGAATATATTAATATAATGTATTATGAAATACAAATCTTGAAAAAATTAATCCTGCATAGTCTCATCAGGGAGCAATAAAGAGAAGTGTTAACATTCAAACTAGACCCTGAAGTCTAAATTGGACAAAGAACTTTCAGACCTAGGGAGTACCTGGAGCAATAACACAGAAGGCTTGCAAGACCATGGCATGTCAATGAATGGCAAGAAGTCTGTAGAGACAAGAACTTTTCAAGAATATTTCAGTTCTGGTGCTATAGTTTCAGATTCAGTATTGTGAGAAAGGTCAGTGAATTATGTATAAAACAGAATTCATACAGCTAGAATTCAAAATGCGCATCTTGAGCCTTCTTTTGTTTATTGTTTTGTTTTTCTTTGTGCACGCATAAAAACTCATTGGTGTGTTCTTGTAATAACATTCAAAGCTCTACACTCATTTTCCATAGTTTGTGTGAGGTCTTTGTGTCAGGGTCAAAGAAAAACATTGTGAGAAAAGCCCTAATGAGGATGTTGCTACCTCACCATTATGGAAAGGGTTAAAAGACACTTTTACAACTTCTGAGTTTATTAACTCAGAAGTCTCTGTTTTCTTTCAAATGTATCATCTTATTCGTTAAAAATGGTTTCTCCCAGCAAACTGACACAAGAACAGAAAATCAAACACCACATGTTCTCACTCATAGGCAGGTGTTGAACAATGAGAACACATGGACACAGGGAGGGGAGCATCACACACCACTGGGGTCTGTTGGCGGGGGCAGGGGAGGGACAGCGGGAGGTGGGGTGGGGAGGTTGAGGAGGGATAACATAGGGAGAAATGCCAGATATAGGTAACGGGGGAATGGAGGCAGCAAACCACATTGCCATGTATGTACCTATGCAACAATCCTGCATGATCTGCACGTGTACCCCAGAACCTAAAGAGTTAGAAGCACAAATTGAATTGGCAGTTTTCCCATCAAATTGTTGAGTTAGGTAGAAGAGAAATGAAGTGAGAGCGCCTGTAGCATGAGTCTACCTTTGGCAATCCTTCCCATTCGGCCTTTTATACAAATTCTTTGCCATACAAATTCCACATTATACAAATTTTCTAGAAACTTAAAGTTCTTTTTTTAAACTATAAAACATCATTTTTTTAAACCATGTTTGCCAACACATAATTCCAAACTGAGACCAGATGTCTTAATGTTTGCGGAAAAAAAGTTCTTTTATCATTTCACATGTACCCAGGTGTGTGTATTTATATAATTTGTTTATATGTAATAGATTGTGGTATGTGAAAAACATTAAACAAACCTACAGATGTATTTGGCTAAGTGGTTCATTCAATAAATGATGTATTTTACACATTATTTCAAAGTATTCTGTTCTTTGGTTGTTGAGACTATGTTCAAATAGAAATGGAAAGAGGTTTATCACTAGAAACAGGTTTGATTTCCTTAAAAGGAAGTTGTTTCTTTTTTCCTTTGCTTCTCTGGAGAATTGGCTGCAAACTGGGAATAGTTCTCCTCTGACTCATTTGCAGAGCAGCACTAGAGCATATAGAGTTCAGATAAAATTATAATGAAACATTCTAATTTGACGATGTGGAATAAGAGAGTAGTTTCCAGAAGGAAATTTTATAGACAGCATTTGCTTAAATCTACTTTGCAGATAAAATAAGTTGTTCCTTAAAAACAACTTAGTCCAAACATTGGGATGAGATTTTCATTTGCCTTTCAAACTCAATAATGCTTGTTTGCTGGAAGACATGACATATACAGTTACATTAGGTAGTAATAATTTAATTCTTCATCAGGTATTTTGAAGATAATGCAATGACTATTTTAGATTTCCAAGTCCATCAAAATACAGATTAAAAAGTTTTAAAATATTATTTAAAATATTATTAACTGTACCAACCAGGTTGAATAGGCTAAAATTAAGACTACTATAACACTAAATATACATTTTAAAAATTCTATAGCAGAAACCAAACAGAAATGTTCTTTGCCATTTTTAGCATGGTGTTCCAACTGAATATATTCTTTGAATGCAGACACTCTGGTGTGCAAGTATTCAAAAATACTCACTGAATACTTAATCAAAAAGGTTTGCTTATTGAATACTTACATAATGTAAGGGAAAGCAAATATAATGCATTAATATGACAGCAAGTGCTAGTTGATCACTGCTTTCATTCTTCTGAGCCTGGTTTCAGCCTCCCTGCCTCTCAAGCTTGGTTCCTTGTCAGTCATTTGGAATTGATGAGGATTGGACTTTGAGCTGAAACCTCTTTGTAATTCACTGTACTTAGCCATACTGTCCTCTCATAATTTGGCTACATTTTGTATACCAAAGTAATTGAATGAAAAAAGAAAAGTTTATTCATCTGGGTATCAACTTCTAAAACTGTTTTGTTGTCGGTAAACATCAGTTAAGGGTCCAGCATAAATCAAACTGGGCTCTAGGGATGCTAAGATGAATATTATAAAGTTCTTCTCCTCAAAAAGCTTACACTATTATAGAGGGAATCAAATATGTGACCCAATTAGTGTAATCCAATTTTCTAAGTGTTGTTAGAAGATAGTATAGGGTACAGTGGAGGCACAAAAGAGGATGGAGAGAGATGATGGGAAGGTTTTCTAGAATGTGGAATATATAGCTGAAGCTTGAAATATGAGAAGGTGTCTGTCAGGATGGAGGAGGGGATCACAGAAAGTGTTCAAGGCAACAACTTTAAAGCATAAACCAGCATGGTCTGTTAAGAGACTGAGAACAGGAGTTGGCTACAACCAGAGCCTCAGTATGCAGCAAACAAGATGTAGTGGAGAGTTAGGCAGGAGTCTCCTTATGCAGGGACTCGTGATCCCTGCTAAGAACCTGGAATTTGATAATGACAATGGGAATCCACCACAGATATTTAAATCATGGGAATAATATGATAATTGGTGGAGAAATTATTGGATGGATGAGAGACTGAAGGCTGGGAGAGCAGTTATAAAATTATCATTTTAGTATAGGTGACAGGAATGAGTGGTAGAAAAGAGGAGATAGATACCATTGACATAAAATAATTGGATCCTGTAGGATAAGGTGGTTGAAGAGATGAGGGAGGCAATGAAGGAGAAAGAGGAATCTGGGATGATGTGGGTATTTGAGCAGATTTTAGAGTTATTTGTGAAAACAGTGACTATAGGAGAAGGGATAGGTATGTAAGATAAGGAGTTTACTTTTATGTATTTGTAGTGTGAGTTTTCTGAAGGACAGCCAGGGTGCCCAGTAAGCAATTTTATATAAGAACTCAGAGCTCAGGAAAAGGGAAAGACTAGAATTCATCTGTGTACAGCTGGTAGTTGAAGTCATTGGAGTGGGTGAGATCACCCATGTCATGAAAAACAACTTTTATCTAAGTGGTTCGACTGTGCACGTACTAGAGTAAATACAAGAACACTTGGCACCCACAGTAGGCACGCCACCAGATACTTGTTCTCTCTTGGACAGAACTCTAAGAACAAAATAATCCACCATGGAACAGAGGAAAGGCAATAATAGTCTCAGTGTTTGTCTAAACTGTAAAGTAATTTAACTATCAAAAGAACTTTTTGTAGTGTGAGTGTAATATAAGAAATATGTATTCCATACCCCAGATTTATTAAAATTGCATATTGAAACAATTTTGCTGAGGTTAAAATAAATCTTAAAACAAATAAATATTTTCACAGTACACATATGAAACCATTTTTTTGGATACCAAACATATAATAACCAGGCAGTAGGTGGGCAAACTGGATCAATCAAAAATGATCTCTGGCCGAGTAAAATTGTTATTAATATCCACCTGAGTTCTTTTTTTTTTCTTGTTAGAGAGAGGGTCTTGCTCTGTCACCTAGGCTTGAGGACAGTGGTGCCATCATAGCTCACTGTGATGCCAGACTCCTGGGATCTAAAATCAAGTGATCCTCCAACCTCAGCTTCCCTAGTAGCTGGAACTATAAGCATGCATCACCACACATGACTAATTTTTATTTTTATTTTGTAGAGACAGAGTCTTGTTATATTTTCCCGGTTGGTCTTGAACTCCTGGCCTCAAGAGATCCTCCCACCTTGGTCTCCCAAAGTGCTGATATCACAGACGTGAGCCACCACACCTGGCCCAACCTGAGTTCTTCACCTATTCTTTAAATGTTGGTATTCTGTAGGGTTTTATGGTCAGTCCACTGTCTTCACATTCTACATGATATCCCTTAGAGATTGTTTCATTCTCAGAAGTACTACTACCATCATTATATTCATGATGCCATCTAAATATTTAGCCTGAATCTTGCCTTAAAACCCATCTTCTACGCAAGAGCCAGGCTGACGTTATCTAGAACACATATCTGCCCCATGCCACTTTCTTGATTAAGATCCTTTAGAAGCTGTACACAACGGTTTGTACCTGTAACTTCAGCAACTTGGGAGGCTGAGGTGGGAGTACCACTTGAGACCAGGACTTTAGTGCAGCCTGGGCAACATAGTAAGACTCCATCTGTAAAATAAAATTAAAAAAAAATTAAAACCCTTTGATGCTTCTGAACCCCCTCCATAGTAAAGCCAAAGCTCTTTAATTTGGAAAAATAGATTCTTTAAGAATGATGCCCTGTCTAATTCTCTGCCTTATCTTTCTATTGCCCCTTAAGCTTTAAATTCCTAGAACATCAAATTGCTTATAGTTACTTTTCACTCACACACACACATACACACACACACACACACACACTCTTACTCTTTTTTGACATCTTGTCTTCACTCTGGCTTCTCCCCCAATATATAGTCCTCTCCCTCTTCCTTCTGATTAACTTTGTCACCTCCCCAGATAGCCAGCCAGTCTTGGCAGTGAATTAATTACCTCATCCCAGGGTTTTTATAATACTCTGAATATCTTTGTCACTTAACACATCATTTCACAATTATCTTTTTATAGGGATGTTTTTCTCACTACTGGAAGCACCCTGAAGGTTGGGATTGTATCCTGTTTATCTTTGCATCCTTAGTGACTACTAGCACGTGCTTATAAATGGTTAAATAAATGAGGAGGGACTGAATGTCAAAGGCAAGCTTACATAAAAAATGCCTCTTTGTACTTGAGTGTAATTTTTTAGCCATTGAGTAATTCCAGTGAACCATGTGTAGATTTGTTACTTTGAAGTTGTTTCTGTTACCCTTTTTAATTATCAGATTCGAATCAGGTGTTGTCTAAAGTAGACGTATGTCTCGTGATAGGGTTCTTTCTTTCCCTCAAGAAATCCTTCAGGTTTAGAGAAAGAAGAAAGTTGGCTTTCTGTAATGAAAGAATATGTAATGTAAGCATATAAGACCTACAGGTTGATGATTCCATCTAGAAGTAAAATGCTGTATTTGTGGTGCTCTTTACTTTGCCCTTCTAAAGAATTCCTGAGGAAACTCTAATCGTTTACTTACTAGCTTGATGGGATAGTCAAATAGGTTTTGCTCTCCACTGTTTTTTGAACCCTCTTTTCTACCTACATATTCACAGGATGTAGATATTTTATACTTACGTTTTCTACTGGAACCTACATGTTTATAAAAAGAGACACATATCATCTTTGTTCATGTAACCAAAGAGGGTTAAGGTAACAGCCTTTTCTTTTAGAGCATCAACTCCTGGCACTTTCTGATTTCTGTTAGTTGTAAATATAAGGCTTTTATTATAATAGGATAGAGAGACTTAGTGTTCTCTTACATTTTAAACACCAAGGGAAAGT
Organism: Cebus imitator; assembly: GCF_001604975.1. NCBI lineage: Eukaryota > Metazoa > Chordata > Mammalia > Primates > Cebidae > Cebus > Cebus imitator. Next base: position 11,994,145 of record NW_016107332.1, read on the forward strand.
GCCTGGTATTATTCACGTTACATTTAGAGAGCCCAGAAAGATATTAGGCTCAGTCTGTTAAAAAAAAATTTTATTAGAATATCATCCATATAGTATAGCTTAGCCATATTTCAGCTGGCTGGACTTATCTGTACATGTATCTTTAATTATATCTCTGTGCTTGCAGGACAAGGTAAATCTTTAAAATAATGGATTCCATGGATATCTATTAAAGGAACTGTGGTTTCCTGCATATATTTTGGAAAACAAAATATTCTCTGCCATACACACAACATGGTTGCAGCTTCAGAAAATTGGTGTTTCCTGGCAGAGTCATGGAATCAACCTAAATGCCCATCAACAATAGATTGGATAAAGAAAATGTGGTACATATACAAAATGGAATACTGTGTAGCCATAAAAAAGAACAAGATCATGACCTTTTCAGCTACATGGATGGAGCTGAAAACCATAATCCTAAGCATATTCATGCAGAAACAGAAAACCGAATATCATATGTTCTCACTCATAAGTGGGACCTAAACACTGAGTACACATGAACACAAATAAGGAAACAGCAGATACCAGGGCCTTTTTGAGGATGGAAAGGGAAGGAGGGAGAGAATTGAAAAACTACCTATTGGGTACTATGCTTATTACCTGGCTGATGAAATAATCTGTTCACCAAACCTCCGTGACATGCAAGTTACCTGTATAACAAACCTATACATGTACACCTGCACCTAAAATAAGTTAAAAGATAATAATAGAAAATTGGTGTTTCTGCCATATTGTGCAAGTAACATATAGTTTAAAAACCCAAATATTGAACTTTGAGTTTGCTTCCTAGTTTGAAATAAAAACAAGATGTTAGCTGACCTGCGTCATCTCTTCTAGAATAGAGATCCTGACTGTTGTGTGCAGCTGAGAAAATGCCTGGAGAATGCAGATCTACCGGGGAGAAATATTGGCTCTCAACATTGCTGTAACCTTTGTGCTAACCCTATATTGCAGCTCCTTCTGAGCTCCCTGAACCTCTCCTTATGGAAAAATTCTGGCGTGAGTAAACGACAGACATCAAAAATACTGAGTTCATGCAGCAACATGTTTCTTAAGAAAGTCTTGATGGAATTGTTATTCTAAGTTTCAATAAATGCTGATCTCAGCTGGAATAATTTGCACATTTTTGTAATTTGTGTTTCAATACATATGTAGTTGACAGGAACTGTCTAGATACATTAGATTTTATACATCTGTCAGTAAATCAAAGATTTAAATGTGAAGGCAGTACCCAGGTGCTCCGTGTGGGTGTATAGCATTCCCCAGGAGATTAAAGACCAGCAAGTCAATGCAAAGTTACAGCATACCAAAAAGCAATCCCTTCTGTTACAGGTATATCCTTACTCCAGGACTGTACATGTCTGCAGAAATCCTTTGCCCATTTTTCCTGAACATAGGAATCTACAATTGGCAGAAGAGGATCATATATTAATAGTGTATCTTAAGTGAAAACACAGAAACTTTTAATTTGGTGTGGGGCATTGCCTTTTAGGTGTTATCATTAGGGATGAAACAAAATTATGAGCATTCTGAGTAATAATGTGGCTCCTGAGAGGGTGGAAATATTTCCCCAAACACATATTTTGTGTATTGGCAACACAGAAGTTACTAGGGGACTCAGCAAAGAAGGTCAGGCCCTTGGTTGGGGTGGTTGGATGCTGGCACTTCATGGTCATGGGCGCTGACATTTCTTCTACCTCTGCCCATATATGCTCATCTTTTCAGACACTTGACAGGCACTTAGTCTTTGGCCCTATCCTGTGATATATGGCACACTTCCTATATGGACATGTTGGAGGGCTGTAGAATCTCCAAAATGATATGGAGAAATTTTCTAATTGTCTTCTCTGACCAGGCAAATCTCAGTCTTTGAAAATTGGAAGCTCTATCCTGCTGGTATATCTGCTGTTTTAAAGGAAAATTTTTCCTGAGGCCACTCTATAGGCAATGAAGCAACTCCTCTTTAATTCTATTTCTATCAGTTTCTCAGTTGCAAAAGCCCAAATCGTGTGCATTTGAGTTGAATAGCTAACATATTACTGGTTTATAGAAAATTATTCTCATATTTTTGTCCTAGTCACATAAAATCTAACACATCACCCCTGTAGCTGCAGTACTGCTACCCCTAAATTCTTGGAGTGAGGGGTAGGCTCATTTTCCTTGCATGGGATGTGCACAGAGATACACTGTTAATTTCACTGTGGAGCAAGATATAGCACTTTGCTAGAATCTATGTTTGCAGTTTAATTTTGGTGGAGGGCACCAAAGTTTTAAGAATGTGTTTTTTTTTTTTCAGTGCCATGTTCCAAAAAATGTGTTTTAGGGAGACATTAGGATGGCACACATCTCTAACATAAGATAACCCAAGAAAATACAATTTCATTACCTGGACTTACTAACATGTGAAGCCTTTCAGATGTGATTGGCTACCTAGACACACCAGCCAGTAATATGCCCAGGCTGATCTTTAACTCCAGCCTGGGAGGAGGAGGTTGTCTGCAGGGTACTCAGGATCTGCAGAGGCCAGGCTGCTTGGCTCCCATCACAGGAGGTTTGCTAGGCAACCCAGAGGAGCTTTCAAACAAGCCTAGATATTCCTGCCTGGCCGGCTGCCATTCTCCAAGAAGGCAAGTAGGCACAGTAAATTAGAACTGGACAGTAACAGTTGACATGTTGCCCTTAAAGAAATGTTGATATTTTATGGCAAGAGGTTTGTTTGTACAGAACTAATAAGTCCATGTAGGGGTTTATTAGCTAATTGGTCAGAATCAAAACTTATAAAAAGCATTCGGAAAACAGTCATCTGTGATTACACTGAAGGAAAAAAACCCTTAGATGAAGTCAGAAGTGTTGATCTTTGAGAAAGCTTGCCAACCTGCATATAAGTGTGTGTGGGAAGAAATAAATTTAAAATAAGTCCTTCTGTACTAAACTTTAAAACTTCTCCATGCAAGGAAAAAAAAAAAAAAAAAACCCAGATGGCATAGGTCTTCTGAGGTCGTAACTAACACTTTGAGACTTGAAATTCCAGACCAGTTCCAGTGGCACCCACATGTTTTCAGTGACATCTATTTAGAAAGATTAGACATTACTGAAAGTCTCAGGCCATCCCCACACAGATACAAAAAAATGCTTTTTCTTTAACCCCTTTTAATTTATTCTTCTATTTTATAAATGCCTGGTGAAGGCGGTTAGCCTGTTTATTGGAGTGAATCAAAATGCTTAAATGTAGTTATCTTGGGATACTATGAGACAAAGCTTGATTATATTGTATTTTTATATTTATATACTGATATATAAATACGTATGTAATAAGATGTAAAGCAACTTTAGAAGCCTTGGGTAATGAATTGTTTCTTGTTCACGAACTAAGCTACATTCCATAGCCATGTACTCTTGTCCGATACTGTACTTGCCTGATTGTAGTACTTATAATCTTGTAATAGACACAGTTATTTAATTAACAGTTTTCCATGGAAATTTGTGAGCTCTGTGAGGAAGGAACTGTGTCAATTTTATTCACTGTTTCTTTGCCAGCGTTTAGAAAAGTATCTGGTCCTTGACCATATAAAGAGAAAAAAAGAAAAAGAAAGGAAGATGTATAAAAAAGATAAAGGAAAAAAGGAGGGAGGAAGAACGATGAATGGGAAAGAGGAAAGGATGGAGGGAAAGAAAGAGAAAGGAAGAGGGGAAAGAAGAGGAAGTGGAAGAGCAGAAGCAAATTATAGTCATGGTAATAAAGCCAGTTTAGTGGCTACTTTTTATTTGCCATAAAGATAAGGAACTGGCCAATTCTTTGGATCTTTTCAAATGGAATGTTTTTAAGTTTTCAAGAGTAACTGAGTTGTATGTATCTCTAAATTTATATCAACATAAAGAATTCAGAGTATCCGTTAAGGAAATCAAATAGCCTCTCAAAGTTTTAAAACCATAAGGTTTCTAATCTCGTTTTGACTAATTATATAGAAAAAATAAAAATATGTATGTTTTGCTATATTTTCCTAAGTAAAGTGAAGAGCTGGCTTTTAGTTTTTAGTAGTAGAACCTGTACTTCATTTCTTCTTCAGTGGAATCCCACGTCTTACTTTTTAGCCAAACGATTTCTCCAAATCCTAATTTTTTGTTTGTACAAATAGAGTCCTTCAGTTATCTCCCAAGGCTCTAGAAAATTGAAATAACTTTTTTCCTAAACTAATTATAATGGAAAGTTTCAAAAAGTACTGGGTACTTTCTAAAATAAAAATATGTAGTGATTATCATAGATAGATTCATCTGCTTTAAGTAAAATTCCATTAATCAAAACCTGCAATCAACCAATGTATCATGGATGCATATATTTGGTTTCTAATTTATTTGTTTCCTACATTCTGCTTAAGAAGAAAAGGGAAAAGGACTAATAAGCGGGTAGTTAGTATTAATTTAGTAAATAAGTTAATGTTGGAATAGATGGATATGATGATAAATGCCTTTAAATTAATGTTCATAATAATGGCCAGATAGAGTTTTAACTAAGAATTTGCAGAGAATCTGCTATGTAAATAACATTGTATTAGGTACTCAAGCAGAGATAACATAGATGTGCCATATATGTTAGCAATAATGAAGCTTCTGAGCGTTTATTATGTGCCAGGTATAATCCTAAAGCTATATCTACACTTGCCTCATTTAATCCTCATGAACGTCCTATGAGAATTTTTTCTCTCATTTTACAGACCTAGACGCTAATAGAGAAAGAAACTTGGAAAAGATCACACAGTTAGAATTTTGTTCTAGTTATCATATTTTAGTGCTTTTTACCATCTTCTTTGTTGCCTCCTTCCCACCCATACTTAAACTGTGTGGTGCATACTTCTGTATAGCATTTGCATATTGCATGGGAATACTTTGCAGCTTTAAAAAAAACTTTGCCTTTCTCATTAGAACACAAGCCCTTTGAAGCCATGGTACAGATTTTGTCCTATTTGTAGCAAAGGGCCTAGGGCAATGCTTGTAATCTAGTAGAATTCACCAAATGTTTGTTGAATAAATGAGGGATTGTATCTGGATTTATTGCCTCCATTAGAATAAGAATGGTTTATGCTGGGTGAGGAGGCTCATGCCTGTAATCCCAGCACTTTGAGAGGCCAAAGTGGAAGGATTGCTTGAGCCCAGGAGTTCAAGTCCAGCCTGGGGAACATAGGGAAACCCCATCTCTACAAAAAGCAAAAAAAATTAGTCAGGCATTGTGGCACAGCTGTAATCCCAGCTACTTGGGAGGCTGAGGTGGGGGGATCACTTGAGCCTGGGAGGTCGAGTCTGCAGTGAGCCGTGTTAGTGCCATTGCTCTCCAGCCTGGGCATCACAACAATACCCTGTCTCAAAAAAAAAAAAAAATATCTGTACCTTGAGGTACCTTGAGAGGGAAATATATCACTTATGAATTCTTTACTCATAGTGATAACTCAAATTAAGGTTTATTTCATTGAATTAAGGATTTAAATGAGTGCTATACAATAAATACTACATTAATGTTAAATTATACCTATTATGTTAACTAAGATGTGAAAATACTATCATATCTTAGACACATGTTCAATAAAGATAGATAAAACACTTTATAGTATTGTTCAAAAAAAAAGAACATAGTTTGTTGGATTCTCACACTAAACCTCAGAAATTCGTGATTCATAAGTAAAATAAATTCATGATTGAAGAGTCTCTATAACTTGTCCACATTCATAGAGCTATAAGTGGGAGAGCTGGGATGAGGACATAAGTCTCTGACATTAGTTTGGGTACTTGCTACGATATTTAAATTATTATGCAAGTGACATTTCAGTTTGTGAAAACACTTAATTCCCCAATTATTATGCTATTATTATTAATATTTATTGAAAATTACAAATTGATAGGCTTGTTTGTGAAAAAACGCATACAGCATAGCCATGATATGCTCCCAAGGAGCTTTACTCCTCCAGGAGAGGTGGGGGAAAACCAATCCTGTGTTGAAATAAATCCATAGTGCACCTTTTCTCTATAATCTGAATTGTATGAGGTATTTATGTCTGCTGTATAGATAAGAAATACCCTGGAGTAAGTGAGGCATAAAAAATTATGTAGGCAAATCAGTGGGATCCAAGATTCTCAAAAACCAGCTCCACACCCAATCCATTAGTACCCACCTGTGTATAATTAATCTCTTTCCATTTCCATTCCATTCCTTTCCATTCTTGGCTTATTGAATCAAGAGCTCTTTGGTTGGGATTGCCAAAAAATGCCTCAGGCTTTTATGGGATGCCTAGTATAGGGCCAACGTTACACATAATAAAAAAATCAGTAAATGTTGTTTATTTCCTGGGTGAAAACTCCTCAATGCTTAAGTCAGTAGTTTGAATTTGGTGAGTTACAGTTTTCGTTCTGAATACCTGTCACTGCTTGAAATATCTACGTGTTTTAAACTGTGTGCCTCTTACTCATTTTGGAAGCTGTGAATCTAGCATAATGAAGTATAAGCAGTGTACCCACTGCTATAAGACAGCCACTGGATTTTGTGGTCATCCATATCCTTGTCATCTTTTCTCTCAGAAGGCATCTTTTTTTCTGACTGAAATAGGATCATTTCCAAGCAGACTTCTATTCATATATTTCTTTTTTTTTTTTCATATATTTCTTACTATTTATAAGAATTTTCACTCTGAGAATCCCAGGATGTTCAAAAATAGATGAGGGCATTTTCTTTGGCCTACCTGTATTCTGAGATAGAGGCACCATTGTCTCCACAAGAAGTAAGGCAGCATTTAAGGTAGAATTCAAAAGAAGATACCAGGTTAGAAAAAGAAGTCTTCTGAAAAGCTGCCCATTCTTGCCTTCAGAATTATAGCAGAGTTTTGAGCTTGTAAACTGGTTTGCATCTGACATGTTATTTTTAATAAATATTTTATCCTGTGAAAGTGAGCATCTTGAAGTAATTTATCTTCTGCTCATTATAAACTTAAATTGCTTCGACTGGTTCTGACTTATGTTAGCCAACAAATACCTAGATTTAATATTTTGTAGATAATCAATTCTTTTATCCTGATTTAATGAGAGACCTTCATAGAAACTGAGCACAGACCAAATTTATGATTAGTGTTTGGCATAAAATGGTTTTCTCTGTGTCAACATTAAGTTGAAATGGGAGAACGCCTGTGTAAGAATTTGCTTTCTCTAATTTGAAACTGATAATCTTAAATAACCATTGTTAATAAAAGTAACAGAAAAGTGGATTCTGATAGTTCATTGGGATCATGTATTGGAACAAGAACCCATCTTTATGGAGTATCCCTTACACATTATCCAAGGACTGTGTGGTCCCTATACCAAAATTTCTCACTTCTCTATAGCCGTATGAATCTTGCCCATGAATAGCAATGCTATGAGGAAATATGAACTGTAACATGCTCAACCCTGAAAATTCACAATTTTATTTTTAAACCAGAACTTGCTAAAATCAATTTTTTCTAGGAGAAGCAATAAGAAAAAGGGCATAAAAATAAATAATATTCAAGGGGAAAAGACAAGTGAAAACATTTTATGTCAATGACAAAAAAGGAAATAAATTTGGGGTTTTCTTGAATTCTTTGGATTCAATTTCAAAGGAAAGCCTTAAGTTTTCTTTACAAATATTCTGGCCAAACAATATTTATTATAGGTTTCCAAAGTTGGAACATATCCAGTTCAAAAAAAGAAGGAACAAGGTAGAACTTTAAGTCATGTTATTTAGGGTAGTGAATCCTGGAATTTTTATTGCAGTGCCATATGTAGGAAATGAAAATATTTCTTCAGCATTTTGGGCAAACAGGCTAGGCTGCTCCTGACCAGAGGCTACTGATGTGGGGTCTTGGTCTGCCTCTGGCCCTTGGCCAGCAGCCCTGAGGACTGAGGGAAAACATCAATATCTTCAGCATATCAATGGGCCACAAGTCAGCAGCCAGGAATGTTGTATCCTGGAGGCAAGGTTGATATTAATATTTAGCCTCCATTTATGCTTGTAGTTTTCACTTTTTATTTTTAATCACATGTAAACACAGATAAGTAAGGATGGCAACATTTGAACCCAGCTAAGGATGATCTATTAATATGGGTCAAAACCCAAATTCTATAGAACCAAGATTAAGTGGAATTGAAAAACAGCATGCAGAATAGTTTGGGTTTTATAGTTCTAGTGTTGAGAAGTTACCAAAGCCTTAATCAAATCAAGAAATTATTTAAGCGTTAATATAATCTATTCACAAGGTCATTAACACTGTAAGATTTCTAAGTTGGTCATAGTTGCTTTTTTGTTTTTGTTTTTTTTTTTTTTTTGACAGTAACCTTGAAAGGAGAAAAAATGATTGAGTTTATACATATAGGATGAAAAGTTTTCTGTAAAGCTGTTTAGATCTTTAAATTCTTATTAATTTTTTAGTTGCAATGCTAGTTAACATGGTTTATTCTGAAAGAGATACTGATGGTTATAGAAACCAGTTTTTTCATAAACTAGGATTTGCCTGATTCAGAGATAAGTTTTAGAGAGATCTCTTGGTTGCTATGTGGACCCTTGTATGCAAAGTGCAGCTGGTCTCTTTTTACATGCTGAGAATGGGATACTACGTTACATGTAATTGGATAAGAATCAGGAAAAATATATTTGAACGTGTCAAAAATACACTCAAATTGCTTAAATTAAAAAGAGACTCCACTGACTTGTGTAATTGAATAGTCCATTGGGGCACTTGGCTTAGATAAGGCCTGATCTACTAGTCTTGTGATGTGACCAGGTCCACATCTTTCTCTCTTCAATTCTTTGTTTAGTTTCCTTGTTGTGAACTTCACTCTAGGTAAGATCTGTCCTGTGGTTCTAAGATAACTACCAGCTATTGTGGGGACTGCATGCTTCTTATTCCATAGCTCATGGAAAGAAGGCATATTAGTCCCAGAATTCTCAAGATATCAAGACTGGATGAAGTTATATGCTCACCCCAATCCAATCACTGCAGCCAGAGAAACGAAATGCACCAAATACTTGGCCTAGCTTCAAACCCCTTCCCACCACTCCACAATGCAATGCCAGTGAACTACACAGTCATAAAATGGAAATTTTTGGCTTTTAGAATGGTGAGAATAGTTGCTGGAGGCATAATCAACTCTACAATGAAATCTTAGAAATAGAGCGAGACTTTAGAATCTTCAGCCAAATGCTTTCTGACTGATCAAACTTTATAAAACATTAAGCAAAAATGGTCATTTAGTCTCTGAAAATACCACTCATGTCAATGAACCAGCTACCACCTTCTGAGACTGATTTTTGGACCATTCAATTTGGAAAGGCCTGTCTTATATTGAACATAAATTTGCTTCCCCTTGTCCTTCATTCATTGGTCTTTATTTTGCCTGCTTTAGCCACAGAAAGTAAATTCAATCCTTCCACATTATAGCTTTTCTAGTATATATTAAAATATTAATAGTTAAGATTGTTATCCTAAGCCTCTTTCTCCAGCGTCAATATCCCCTGCTCTCTCATCTGTTCTTAATATTAAAAGGTTTAGAACCCTCTCACTATTTTGGCCATTCTTCTTTGTATGAATTCTAGTTAACCAATTCCAAACTCAGACACACAGTTCCATGATACGGACATAGAGACTCCCAATGAGGCCACTGGGAAGTAGTTTATTGCTATATGTGTGACTAGAAAGAGACTGAGTCTAAATCTTGTGCAAAACATCTTTAACAGCAGCTGCTGAATTAGCCGGTCTCAAAAATGATTACCTTTAAGCAAAATATCCACAGCCAGAATGTGTGCCAAAAATATGTTTTGGAACATGATTTCTCTAATCCATAACCATTAATATTGGGCTTAATTGCTTAATTTTTTGTTGTTGTCATGAACCTGATATTTGATTTTTAAATTTTTTTAAACTATTACTATTTAAATCAATATATACCTGATGATACGGTTATGTGCTGCATATGACAGTAAACAAAGGACCACACAATGGTGGTCCTATAAGATTATAATACCACATTTTTACTGTACTTTTTCTATGTTTAGATGTGTTTAGATACACAAATAAGTTGGCCCTTGAAAAATGCAGGGGCTAGGGGTGCAAATCCCCAACACAGTTGAAAATGTGCATATAACTTTTGACTCCCCCAAAACTTAACCATTAATAACTTACTATTGACTGGAACCTTACCAATAAAATAAGGGTTGATTAACACATATTAATATTTTGGACACTATATATATTATAAACTGTATTCTGCAATAAAGTAAATCTAGAGAAAAGAAAATCACAAGGAAAACATATTTACTATTCAATAAGTGGAAGTGAATCATATAAAGGTTTTCACCCTTGTCATCTTCATGTTGAGCAGGCTGAGGAGGAGGAGGAAGAGGAGGGGTTGTTCTTGCTGTTTCGGGGGAGGGCAGAGGCAGAAGAGGGGAGGAGATAGAAGGCGAAGCAGGAGAGGCAGGCACAACTGTAATTGAAAAAAATGTGCATAAGTGAACCCACATAGTTCAAACCTACATTACTCAAAGGTCAACTGTACTTACCATCATCCTACAATTGCCTAGTGTATTCAGTACAGTAACATGCCATGTAGGTTTGTAGCCTACGAGCAGCAATTGGCTTTGCCATATAACGTAGTTGTGTAGTAGGCTATACCATCTAAGTTTGTTTAAGTGCATTCTATGATGCTTGCCTAAGGATGCATTTCTCAAAGATATCTCTATTGTTAAGCAATGCATGACTGTATATGTATGAACTATTCAATTTAATATATTTAACATTTATTTATTTATTGTGAGACAGGGTCTTGCTATGTTGCTCAGACTGATCTTGAACTCCTGGGCTCCACTGATCGTCTTTCCTTAGTCTCCTGAAGAGCTCTTTTTTTTTTTTTTTTTTAAACACAATTTCTTTTATTTTCTCTTATAAAAATGAAAGAGAAAGTATTCCATCAAAACGGCCCTGTTTAGATACTGTTTGTAATCTGAAGTCTCGGTTCATTAACATTACTGTTAATGTTCTCCAGCAGAGTGAGAACCACCCAGAGGACACAGCCTGGAGCATTTTGTATGGGAAATTTGACAAACAGATGGTCCCAGAGCTGTTCTATTGGGGTAGACAGCTTTATTCCATCTCTTTCTCCATTTCCCCCCTCCTTATCCCATCACTACTATCTAGAACTATATACTTAAACATAACATCACCAACAATGAACTGTTAAGCCTGTGGTGTCCTTCTCTTCTGTCTTTCATGAAATACTTACACTGGTGTTAACTGTGAAAAGGACTGGTCCCCATCAGACACAGAAGTGGGAAGAAGTTGAGCAGTGGTTTAAGGAAAGCCTGAGATGAGGTGTCCGGAGCGCCTATTTCTTCATCCAGTCCACCACCAAGTCTTGTAAATCAAGTCTACTTCCACAACACACTTCAAACACATTCTCTTTCTCCCAATTTTACTGCCACCACTAGTTTAATCATTATCAGCAGCCACTTGGGATTCCTGCAGTGACCCCCAAGCTTGTCTCTTCTCATCCTCCAGTCTGTTTTCCAAACAGCAACTCAAACTTTAAGATGTAAACAGGATCATGTTTGCCTTTACTGGAGCTCTCCAGTTACTTTTCACTGAACTTAGGATGAAATACAAAATTCCTCATAAGTTTTGCAAGGCCCTGCCTACATCTCCCTTCATTCTCCCTGTATTGCTCAGTGCATTTCAGATATGCTCATTTCCTTTCATTTCCATTACTAGAACAAACTCTTTTCTGCCTCGGGACCTTTGCACATACCCTCTCCTCTGCTTGAAACTCTCCCCATCTCTTTGCCTGACAGACTCCTACTCATTATTAATTCTCAGCCAGTGTTGTTTATTCTCCATTCTTCCCCAACAGCTCATTTTAGGACCCCATGTTATATTCTCCAAAAATATCCTCTAATTTTCCTTTGGAGCACCTACATATGTACCGCTTACGTGTCTGAAGTATGCCTCAGACAGTAGACCATAAATTACAGGAGAAGTGGCGTGGCTTACTGCTGGATCTCCAGGGTGTAATCAGATCGCCTGGGTTTGAATCCTTGTGCCCTCACTTGGCAGTTATGGGACCTTGAATACTCAGCCTCAGTTTCTTCACCTGTACCATAGGGAAAAATTATAACTTTTTAAAAAGGATTACTGCAAGGATCAATCACAATATCCATGTAAAATACTAGAGTGCCTGGCACATAATAGGTGTTCAATCTATAATGGTTATTAGTACAGTTGTCCCTCGGTATCTGTAGAAGATTGGTTCCAGGACCCTGCTTGGATAACAAAATCTAAGGATGCTTAAATTCCTGGTAGAAATGGCATAGTAATTGCACATAACCTATATGTATCCTTCCATATACTTAAATCATTTCTAGTTACTTATATTACTTAATACAACGTAAATGCTATATAAACAGTTGTTATACTGTATTTTATTTTTAAACTATTTTTGGCCAGGCACGGTGGCTCACACATGTAATCCCAGTTCTTTGGGAGGCTGAGGCAGGCCTGAGGTCAGGAGTTCGATAATAGCCCGGCCAACATGGCCAAACCCCATCTCTACTAAAAATACAAAAAAAAAAAAAAAAAAAAAAAATGAGCTGGGCGTGGTGGCACGCACCTGTAATCCCAGCTACTTGAGAGGCTGAGACATGAGAATCACTTAAACCTGGGAGGCGGAGGTTGGCAGTGAGCCGAGATTACCCTACTGCACTCCAGCCTGGGTGACAGGGCAAGACTCCGTCTCAATAATAAAATATATATATGTATTTATATACACACACATTATTGTGAATTGTTATGTTGTTTTTTTAATTGTTTTTCGGTTTTTCCCAAATATTTTTTATCTTCGTTTGGTTGAATCCATGGATGCAGAAACCGTAAATATGGAAGACCAACTATATATTATTATTGTTTTAAGATGTTTACATATTGTAGGCAAAAGTCTGTAGGAAATAATATCAGTTTCTTGAATAATTTTAAGAAGTCTCTAAAAAGTTATTGTTATTCAAGTTGGAGCAGGGCTACAAAAATTGTTTTCACTGATAGCTTCCCTGTGGCTTTCCCTCAGTACATTTCAAAACTGTCAGATATTTCAGGTTAGCCATGCTAATACACAACTTAGTCTCCGTTTCAGAGGTTGTCTTAAAATATTTGAGTTTTTATACAATTCATAAAAGATATTGAAATACTTACTTTAAGATGCATTGAAAAATAATTCACCATTACTTTCTATTTTTTCCATTGGGATTGCTGCATTGAGCATATTTCAAACACAGGGCACTCTAGTTGGGCCTCTTGACAAAGGCATTCTATTTTTATAGACTTCATCTTCTGGAGATAATGGTAACATTTTTTACTCTCTATATTCACTGTCTTCTTAATAATATTTCCACAGGGGAGCTTTTTATACCTGTATCAGGGTATAGTAAAAATGCTGCTCTGTGTAAAAGGATTATGATGGTGTATAGATTTTCACTGTCAGACACCTTCCTTTGGGTAAATATTTATGTGAAATGAGGTACTGAATTTAAAACAGTCCCAAAGAAGCTGCATACTCTCCTTGACAACAACAACAAAGAAGTTTGTGTGTGCACAGTTGGTTTAGCAGTGTCTGGCATAGGGAAATAAAGACAAAAATATACTTTGGTCCTGTAATATTTATAGCATTGCCAGTTTAACCGTCGTGCCCTATTTAGGAATATTTTTTGAGTGAGCTTATTTTAATATCCAAGAACACAGTCTTAAGTTGCTGAGTGACGTCCATGCTAGCTGCAGAAGACAACCATGTACTTGCGTGCTGTTCTGTGAAGGACGAAGAGGGAACTTGCTTTGGTAGAATCTTCCTAAATTCTTGCATACCCCAACAAAGAAGACATTGCTAACAATGAGGTAGCCACTTGGAAATGCTATGTTAGGGTTTATAGGCTTTTGTAAGAAACATTGTCTTTATGAGTTTATAAGTGAGAAAGGCAAGAGATTCCATTTTGTAATTCTGAGTAATGCCTATCCACATATGGCTGAAACTTGTGTATGTGGCGCTCCTATTACTAGAGAATGAGCCAGTTCACATAGTGCTCGTATTCTAGGCAACCGCAATGAAGCTAAAATGAATAATTACTTCAACATTTTGTATCTTTCTAAAATGTAGATAATCTTCACTTTAAAAACTAAAAACTAAAAATAATTGCCATCGTATTATAAATCTATTAAAAGTTTATGTAGACCGCCTGACTTCCCTAACAGAGTAACTTGTCATGGTTTAAGGTCCTTAGAGATTCAGTGTTCTCCAACAAACATCACTTTCTGAGCTGTGTTGTATTAAACTGTGTGAACATGTTGGCCTTGGAACTAAAGGGCACTAGAGTGCCACACACAAAGCATTTTAGCCTTTTCTGTCTTTTCTCTCTCTCTCTCTTTTTTTTTTTTTTTTGAGATGGAGTCTTGCTCTGTTGCCAGGTTGGAGTGCAGTGGCATGATCTCGGCTCACGGTACCTTCCACCTCTTTGGTTCAAGCGATTCTCCTGCCTCAGCCTCCTGAGTAGCTGGGACTACAGGCATGTGCCACCATGCCTGGCTAATTTTTGTATTTTTATTAGAGACAGGGTTTCACCGTGTTGGCCAGGATGGTCTCAATTGCTTGACCTAGTGATTCATCCTTCTGGGCCTCCCAAAGTGCTGGGATTACGGGCGTCAGCCACCGCACCTGGCCGCCTTTTCTCTCTTTTAAGCTCTCAGTGTTGCTGTCAGTGTGTGTGAGCATGCGCTGTTCTAGTTCTGTCTTCCCACCCCTCTAATATTCTATTTCTAAACGCCTGTTGATTAGAAAGCATATTATAATTAATTCTGAAATAAGAGTAAACCATTTTCAACTGATTACTGAAAGAACTGCCTTACAACTTGTGAAAGCATGCAAACTTTTATTTTTTTTTCATTCATTTGACAAATATGTATTGAATACCTGCTATCTGCTTGTTATTGGACTGAGGACACGGTGATGAGAAAACTGGTCCCTGCCATTGAAGGAGACATTAGCATGATGAGATCGGTGCTATAACTGAGGAGGGACCCCCACCTCTACCTGTGGGTAATTAGGGAAAGCGCCCCAAAAGAGGCAATGCTTGGGGCTGAGTCTTCAACAAAGACACTGGACAGGATGGTTTTTCAGATGCCGAAGGACACACTGACAGAGTGAAGCTGGGAGGAAGTGGAGGAATGAGAGCATTCAGGCAATGCTTTTTCGCCTGCCTCTCTCCTGTCGTCTCCATCTCGCTCTGCTTTGAGGACTTCTCTTGTTCCTGTTGATTCACGTTGGTGCTCCTCTGCGTTCTGCCCTGGACTCTCCCCGTGTCATTCAGTTCCCTCTTTCAGGGTCATCGCATAGCTGCCGTTACTGCTCCTTATAAGTGAGTTTAAAATCATTAGGACATAGTTTGTAAATGTTCTACTCCTAGATCATCTCTCTTGCCTGCTCCAGAGCAGCACATCCAACTGAGTATTGGACATATTGACTTTCATGTCAAGTTCAACCTTCCCCCTAGATTAGATGCTCTTCCTGGGTTCTTTGTCTCAGTGAAAGACGCTACAAGACATACCTAGTCAGGTTTTTGAGCCAGAAACCTTGACTTCTTGCTTTCTCCTCCTCCCTTTCAGTTCATTGGTTCTGCTTAGTTCCTTGTCTTGGACATCTTTCCAGTTTGTCATGTTCTGTTCATTCCCAATCACCAGCTTCATTCAGAACACTGTCAATGTTTTCCTCCATTGCTTCACTAGTCCACTAACTGGTATCTGTCCAGTTCTTTCCCTACAAGGCAATCAGAAGGATCTTCCTAATAAGACAGATCAAACCTGATCAACCTGAATCAAATATTTACTGACTTCCAATTACCTTCAAGATAAACACTCTAAATGAATCTGCCCTTCCAGTCTCCTACTGCAACTTGCCTATACCAGGCCATTTGTGCATTTTTTATCCCTGGATGAAATTTATTTCCCGTGTATTCACTTTACTGACTCTAATCATTCCTTGGGGAAGCTTTTCTGGCCCCTCTGACTAGGATAGGGTCCCCTTTCTGTATGCTTCTTGTCTTAATGATTTTAATTTATAGAGGTGACTGATAACATGGAGAGGCAGAGGCTCAAGTCATTAGGCTTTTTATGACTTACATTTCCCTCTATGAAGACAACATGGGTTTAACACCAGTGCCCTTCAGAAAGCAAAAAAGAACAAGGAGAAGACAGAGGCCACTGCCTTTATTGTATTTTCCATGGGAAAGGCAAGGCAATGCAGGCAAAACAGTTTAGGGTTGGTCAGTTTGAATAACTCTGGCAGGCTTTGGAACACAGGAGCTGGTTGGCTGGGTTTCTAGTACTGTGTTGATTTAGGGCAGGAAATACTGGCTTGGTGTGTGAGAGATAAAGGAAGTGGTTATGGAGATGGACTCACAAATGCTTGGTTTACATAGGAAAGGAATACTGGAAGGCAATTGTTTATCATGTTAGGAATTAAGTAAATCTGGGAGGGACAGTGTTTCCCCAGCCCCCAGACCTTTCTATTCAATCAAAATATCATAAAATACAGAAAATAAAGAAAACATGATTAATAAATGCACTACCCTACCACCTACTGGGGCAAGGTACATATCTCACTGTATTGTAACACATGTCTCAAACTTGCTACATTGTTTCTTGAGAGCAGGCATCTGTCTATCTATTGTTCACCAAGGTAACCTCACTGCCCAGCATGGGGTCTCTGCCAATTGGTATATGCTCAGTAAATACTGATGGAATGAAAGAATGAATGGACAACTTTCTGTCTTGTATATATGGTTTGTGTTCCACCTAGAAAGCACAACATTTTTTTTCCTGAATTTAGATTTTGCTATATCAATTAATTAATGAAATCATATTTCATTTACTTTAAATGTGAGGGTTTTTTTTTCTTTCAAAGTTTAATCTGACTCAGCAGCATAATGTATTAGTTAAAACTCTATGAAAAGAATGACTCATCTCTAAGTCTCTGTGTCAGCCAATGGTTCTTTACTAGGGACGGTGTTGCCACAAGGGACATTTGGCAGCATCCAGAGACATTTTGGTTGTCACAACTGGCATCTAGTGGACAGAGGCCAGAGATGCTGCTAAACTTCCTCCGCTACACAGGACAGCTCTCCTAACAACAAAGAATTATCTAATCTAAAATGTCAATTGGCTGAGTGCAAAGGCTCACACCTGTAATCTCAACACTTTGGGAGGCTGAGGTGGGTGGATCACTTGAGGTCAGGAGTTGGAGAGCAGCCTGGCCAACATAGCAAAACCCTGTCTATACTAAAAATACAAAAATTACCTGGGCATGGTGGCATGTGCGTGTAATCTCAGCTACTTGGGAGGCTGAGGCAGGAGAATCGCTTGAATCTGGGAGGCAGAGTTTGTAGTAAACCAAGACTGTGCCACTCCATTCCAGCCTGGGTGACAGAGACTCCATCTAAAAAAAAAAAAGTCAATAGTGCTGAGGTTTAAAAGGACCCTTTTTAAAAGGATGATGTTTGATGGGTTTACCTAAAAAGACCTCACACAACCACCTATGTCTCCAGACTCCTCCATGAAGCAAGTACAAGGTAACTTGCTGATAATCTTAGAAGTAAAGACAGCAGCCTTAAGGGGAAAAGTAATTCTCGGAGGAGGACACACAGCAAGCTAAAAGAGAGGGTCTCAGTATCTGAGCAAATAATTAAGTGGATTGAGATGTATAATGACAATGCTGAAGTCAGGGTTTAGCATGAGAACCAAAATCATAGGCTTTTTAGCTGACAGTTAAGAGGTATGACTAATTTAATGTAAGTGATGTGGGAGAAGGGAACAATTTATAGAATTTATAGCTTCAAAGTTACTCTCTTTAAAATTTGAGTTGTTTTCTCAAAAACAACTGCCGTTGATCAAAGAGATGCTGTCACATCTTTTTGTAACTGTCTTTATGTGTCATGTTCTTTTGAATATAATCAGTGGTGGTCAACATTGCCCTCTGAGGCAGGAATTTGGTTTTAGGAAAAAATTAAATTATTTGAACCTATATAAGGCAAATAAGGAAAGTCATCCATGTTTCTAATGCCATTTCTTAAAAATTGAGGACAGGCTATAAATTGAGTAAATCTGACTCTAAAGGCAATTCTAAAAGGAGTGTTAGAACTTTCTTATGCTGGGCCAGGTGTGGTGACTCACGCCTGAAATCCCAGCACTTTGGGAGGCCAAGGTGGGAGGATCACAAGGTCATGAGTTCAAAACCAGCCTGGCCAACATGGTGAAACCCTGTCTCTACTAAAAATACAAAAATTAGCTGGGCGTGCTGGCGGGCATCTGTAATGTAATCCCAGCTGCTTGGGTGGCTGAGGCAGGAGAATCATATGAACCTAGGAGGTAGTGGTTGCAGTGATCTGAGATCTCACCATTGCACACCAGCCTGGGCAACAGGGTGAGGTTCTGTTTCAAAAACAAACAAACGAAATTCGATTTTTGGTAACAGTGGAGGCCTCTTAATTCAGTGCCCATTCNAAAAAAAAAACAACTGTCTTATACCAAATCAACATCATTGTGCTGTGTGCCTCTCAATGTGACTGTTTTCAGGAGAAACACTCATATTGAGGCGTGAATGTTAGCAAAACATTACTTGACAGTCATGTTTCTTTCAGTGCTACACAAATATGTGTTTGTGTACAACCAAATTTCTGTTAAAATACTTAGTAAAGATATTATTGTGCTTTTTATATGTTAAAGTATAATTTCTAAGCTGTGATACTACCCTTCAAAAATCTGGGAATTTCTAGATTAGGCATGAATTTTATCCTTAAGGTCTTTTCTTTGATGTCGGCTTTACTTTGGCCACATAGGATTAATCTAAGATGGCTTTGTAATGTCACATCAAGTGCACATTAAGTGTGCTTGAGATAGATTAGTGTTATAAAAGGAGAATTAATACAATAATGCTACCAGTCTACTCCTAGGAGACTATCAATTCATTGCCGTCTGCCTGGAACTGTCCTGGTGCTAAAACTGAAAGTCATACTTCTTGGGAAACTCTTTAGTCCTGGGCAAATCAAGTTACCCCATCCCCAGTTTCTTAGCTAACTCCTTAATTATTTTTGGAATATCTACAGTGAAAACAAAGCAAGCCTCCACCAAAATAAATAAAAGAAATGGACATATCCATATTGGGAGTAGCAGAACAACTTGAGTCAAACAGCAACCAATATCAGCCAAAACTAAGTTAAGCCACTCACTGACTGTTACACTGATTCAAACTAGAGTTATGTATGGCGATGGTTCAGTCCGTGTTTCACCAACTAATAATAACAACAAAAAAACTAATAATAACATAACTTTTAAAACTTTAATCCATCATGCTTAGAGTGTTTGTTTCAGTTCTCTTAGGAGAAATATTTTGACAATTAATGTCTTTGCACAAGGAAATAATTGCCTTATGTAGTTTTTCAATGGCTTTGTATGATGTATCCAACAATTTTATACAATGCCTGAAAAATACCCAGTGGTGGAGTTTAGCTGAAAGTTAACAATTCAAATACATCATCCATCAGGGGCTAGTGTTATACAGATAGGAGAGAGGATGGTGTAGTGTTTAAACACTGGAGTCAGGATCTGTGTTGACATCCTATCTTACTACTGACTTGTGCATGACCGTGGACTAGTTGTTGGCCTCTCTGAACCTCATCTCCTTAATAAAACTTGCAACATGCATGATTACGGTATTTATCTTCTGGCGTTGCTGTTTATTAAATGGTAATGAAGTATAGTACTTAATCCTGTGCCAAGCATAAACACTCAATAAATGTGAGCCATTAATATTTGTACCTACCAAAAGATTCTAGAACGGTATTTTCTGACAATATTTCAGAATCATGTTGTCTTTTTAACTTATTTCTTAACCACTAGTATTCTTTGCAGAGGATCATGTTTTTAAAAATATGCAAAGGACACAAAGAATTCTGATACAAGATGTATAACTATATCAGTCTAATTGCCAAAGATCAATAGAATATTACTTTAAAAAAAGTTGGCAGAAAAAAATTGTTCATGACATATGACCCTTTGCAGATGCCCCAAATCAGAATGAGTTAAAGAAAAAAAGCACACCTAACTATATCTTAGGCGGGTGACACTGAAACATATCTTACTTTGGGCAAGAAAGTGAGATGTATTTTTTATGTCTATGAAGATAAAAATGCTGGAAACCAAGACATGACATCCCAGGATAATTGATATGCATGTTTCAAAAATCAAGATGATTTGCCCAGAATTGTCCTATATATTTATTTTCTAAAGTTTCATAACACAACATACCTACCTCAAAACTAGGGTACTACATACATGTAGTCAAAAGAACCAACAATTTGGTCCTCAAAAGTTTTTCTCATAGCTGCCTTGATGGCAGATATTTGACTAAATAACACTTTCTTTAACACTATTAGGAAAATACCTGGAAAAAGCAAGATGATATAACTGTAGGACATTGTGGATCAAGGAATGTTGGCGTCACACGATCATCTAACCAGAGGCAGATTGAAAGAAAAGAAATAGGGAGGAGGACTTTTATCTAAGAAGTTCCTCACATAAAATAATGTAAGTAGGTCCAGATGCCACAACCTGAAAAATATGTATCCTACTGTAGTGTATATGGTTTTATTTTCTGTGTGAGACATGACTTTAAAGTTTACGAAGAAAGGTAAAGATATCAGTCAAAACCATCACTATTGCCAAAATGAGGGCTCAAGATGTACTGTTTTGTGACCTCCTGTGCTATTTTAAATATGGCTGGCTGATGATTAGGAAAAGTCAGTGATGTTCTTGCTCTTTGTGTAACCCAGTTTTAGAAATCTGTCACCCAAAAAAGAATGGAACAACTCGAAGGATTCCACAGTCCGGCGATCAGACCTTGGTCAGCCTCTGCTTTCCTCTGACAACCCTACACATCGTTCGCTCATTCTCTGCTGTATTCTAAATATAACATGGAAGCAATAACTGATGATCCCTTTTATGTCCTTTACTTTTTAGAACTGGTCTTGATTAATATTGTTAGAGATTGTAAAGTCCTAAAAAGTTACAGTAAAGTACTCTAGTCTCCTTATGATTTCACTCTAACATTTCAAATCCAAGATAAAATAATTTAGCATGTCCTCTTTTCTAAATGTCTTATATAAAGTGCTTGAGAGAATGCTTTGAGTGTTGTAAGAGTGAAATTAATAAAGGCTTCTTCCCTGTAGAAATTGGTGTCGATAAAAGAAATATATTTAGGCTTGGACTTTTGGGGCAAACCCTTGGAGTTGACCAGTTGTTTCACTGAACTGATTAGTTGTGTTGCTTTCAGGAAGTCACAGTTGCTTTTATGTGACTTTGTGAAGTCACAGCTAAAATTTTTGAACCAAATTCTCTTCCTAATCTGTTGTATCAAAATGAATGTTTCATTGGTGTTTTATGTTTTTCAAGAGATTACATCGTTGCTTGGCTTTAAGTCAGTTGAGTTCATCTTAAAGCGTGTAGAATTTTGTGACCTTCAGAATTTCTCATGATACACTTCTCTGTCATCTCTGTACTATCTCTTTTACAGCCCGATAGGGAAATGGTTTACATCAGGCACAATGTATATTTGAACAACAGTTCATGAGCAGAGTTACATTACCTTTTATGGGCAGTGAAACACATAATGTGGCACAGCCTTCCCCTTCAGCTCCATAGCAAATGGGATACAGCACTTTGTTTTTATGCCTGGATTCCCATACAATATTATTTTCTAAGTATGTTCATGTCAACAGCCTGAGCCTTATTTAAAGCAGCATTTCCTCTTGAAGTGCAGAGGAGGAGAATGACCTTCAGTTCCAGTCCTCTTAAGTTTGATTAAAGCCACCTGCAATAAGTTTATTGCCTTGAACTCTGCTGTTTATCCTCTGTCATCTTCAGCCCTCTTCCTCTCCCTGTTGGGACAGCATTGGTATATATTAATAAAATCTGGCCCAGGAGAGGTAATCATCACACTTCTGCTTTAGAATCAATTCTCTTCTTAAAAGGCCATTTTGAACCATACGTAAAATTAAATCAACAATGAGAACAACTTAAGAAAATGGGGCAGTTTAATTCTGACATATGCTTTCACAGCACTGTGTGTGTGTGTGTCTATGTAATATGTGTATGTATACATATGATAAATTATAAATAATATATGTCTACATATAAGCTTTTAGGGCAATGTAGCTCAAAATTGACATGATTTAAATAATAATGAGTAGACTGGATACAATTATCAGTATTGTCCAAATGACTCTCATTGCTTAATGCCACCTTAATTTTGGGGATCTGATTAATGTTTGATATTTCCAGGAAAGCAGAAAGAATATTAAATGTCCATAATGATCCAAAAGGAAACGTCTTTGGTTAGTTAATCCTGTAAGCAAAAGAAAAAAAAAAAAACACTTATTTTCCTTCTCTATAATTTTTGTTAACTAGAGGTTTAAAATGTTTGGTGTTGCACTCTGATTTCACATTTCCAATAGTGGTTTTTAAAAGTTGAAAATTTTAAATTAGTTGATTGCACTAATAAGATCTGGGTTGTTAACATTTTGGTTCACAGGAACAGAATGAAGAACCAATTAACCAAGTATAGGATACAAATCAGCAGTAGGACTAAAATTTCCATTTTCTTAAGGAAGAAAAGAAGCAGATGCTCAAGAATCATGTTTTTACCACAGGGTTTCTCACACTTCGGTGCACACTAGAACTGCCGGGTGAAGGGGCTTATCAAGCTACACATCATTGCCCCCACCCTGCATTTCAGATTCATCAGGTCTGGGCGAAGGTCCAATAATTTACATTTTTGATACTACAGGCCAGCCCACTTTGAGAACTACGGTTTGACCCAAACTGGCCCTCCCAGGATCAGATTGCAAACTGAAGGCTCTGGTCAGTATGGTTAACCCCAGGTAACATGGGGTAACATCTGCCAACTGCAAAATGGAAAGGGGATCATTCTCCTTCCAACACCATCGTCCTGGAATTACTATCTTTGTTCACTTTCTCTTTTTATTCCAGAAATACTTTCTGCATAACCATTTTCTGAGTCTACATGGGGAATCCGTGTAAATATACAAGTTTTCATTATAGTGTGAAAGAATTGCTGCCTATCAATTTACGTTACTTAATCAAGGGAAATTACAAATCCAGCACTTCATTTTATTTGGTGTCGTTGTTTTATGTTGCTGTAAAGGAATACCTGAGGCTGGGTAATGTATAAAGAAAAGAGGCTTATTTGGCTCATAGTTCTGCAGGTTGTACAAGAAGTGTGGCACCAGCATCTGCTTCTGGTGAGGACCTCAGGAAGCTTTCAAACACAGTGGAAGGGAAAGGGGAGCAGGCATCAATTGCAAGAAAGAAAGAGAGAAGAAAGGGGTGTCAGACTCTTTAAAATAACCAGCTCTCACGTGAACCAATAGAGCAAGAACTGACTCATGACTGTGGGGAGGGCACCAAGTCATTCACAAGTGATTCATTCCCATGATCCAGACACCTCCCACTAGGCCCCACCTCCAACTGGGGATTAAATTTCAATATGAGTTTTGGAGGGGACAAATACCCCAATGATATCACTCGGTTAACTTTTCATGGGCTTAAAGCATTAAGTGCAGTTAGAGTTGCTCCTCTGTGCTCAGTAGTGGAGGATCTTTCTTGATCTAACCCACTGGAGGATTTTAGAATGAGAAAGCCTAGGGTCTCCTTGCAGACAAATAAAAATCTCTGAGTAGGGCCTTGGAATTTAAAAGCTTTCCAGGTAGTTCGAATGTGTAGCCAAGAACCACTGGCAAACCAAAGATGCTTTGTCAATGGGGGTGATATGTCCCCCCAAGAGCATGAAAGTTGATGCCAGTGTGGTGAAAAAATTGTAGCAATGATAATGGTTCATGGACCTCTAAAGGGCCACAGTAGATAAACAGGGATATGGCAGATCTGAAGCATTCACATTTCATGGTGGGGTAGGGGCAGGAGATTATTAGAAAAACAAATGTCTAACAAGACTCCCTAGGAAGTAATAATGAAAAAAATGTTGGAAAACACTACCCTAACCCTATGAAGTTGCTGCTTCGGTTTTCGGTGTTCCAACTTCCTTCCAAAATGCAAATCTAGTTTAATGCTCTTGCAGGTAATGGTAGAGAAAAATAACATCGTTCAACTTTGTTTCAACCAGGTGTGGTGACTCACGCCTATAATCCCAGCACTTTGGGAAGCCCAGATAAGCAGATCACTTGAGGTCAGGAGTTCCAGACCAGCCTGATCAACATGGTGAAACCCCGTCTCTACTAAAAAAAAAAAAATACCAAAATTAGCTGGGTGTGGTGGGACATGCCTATAATCCCAGCTACTCAGGAGACTGAGGCAGGAGAGTCACTTGAACCCAGGAGGTGGAGCTTGCAGTGAGCCAAGATCAAGCCATTGCATTCCAGCCTGGATGACAGAGCAAGACTCCATCTCAAAAAATAAATAAAATAAAACAAAGTAAATTATATTACATGTTGATCACTGAACTAGGGGCTTCTACACATGTTATCAAGTCGGTCCTCATTACCCTGTACCTTTTCTTCAGAATACAAATACAATTTTAGTTACTTTTACTTGATTCTTGTTTCAACTCAATTTTCAAAATAATTTATAATGAAAGTTACTATCTTTATGAAGCTTACAAAAAATTCCATTTGAAGCTATAAGGCCACCAGGTAGCTTTAAATTGCTTTCACTTTAAATAATTATCAGGTATGTTTAGCCAAGTTTGAAAAAGATGACATTCTGTTAAAAGAAATTACAGTAGAAAACAACTGTTACATTCCATTCTCAATAATACTATTTTTCTAAAGAATTTTAGAAAACCATCATCTCATTAATTTGTAATAAAACAGTTTTAGCATATAACAGCTGCAAAAAGGAGAGTATATTAAAATACCAATGGTTGTGCATAATCTTTTGCAAGGATATAGTTTTGTTTTAAAATGTATCTGGGATGTTATTTCGTTCAGTTATAGCAAGGCCAACAGATCAGGAAATGACTGCCATTGAAAAGATAGTTTGCTACTCACAGTTCCCAAGGATGGGGTCACACGTAACAACGCAGGGAAACACCAGGGTCAGTCAGAAGCAGAAGCAGAGAGGGAAAGGCATGGGCAAGAGCCTGTACTGTGGTTTCTACAGGGAGAAATGGGCCAGGCAAGGTGACTAGCTAAGCAGGTTTAGGATTTGATAATTTGAATAATTTGGCAGGTTCTGGGTTATATATACCAGTTGTCTGGTACCTGGTGCTAGGGTGGCTAGGACAGAGGAATATTAATTCTTGGAGTGTCAGAGCCAGATAGAGGAGGCAGTGGGAGTGTGGACTCAGGATTGGTTGGTTTACTTAAAAGGTGTGCTCACAGGCAAGTGTACTACCTCTAGGAATTAGATAAGCCTTGGAAGGTCAGTCTCTCCTTCATTAGTGAGGTCCCACATGCCAGAGCATAAGAATATAGAAAATAATATTGTTAAAACAGTGTTGTATAGTTAATACAAGGTTAAGTCTCAGAAATTCAGATCCATAAACTTGATTGGTTGTGAAAAAGGAGAAAGCTATCCAAATGTCATGAACAAATACAACCAGGCACAATGAAGTCTGGTCCATTTCTACACAATCAAGTGTAAAGTTACTAAAGCCTTCATGCCATGGTATACATACATCAAGAGAAATCACCTATCCTAAAAGGTGAAACTTATTGGCAGGGCATGGTGGAGAGGTGGAGGCAGGATTTTATTGACATTGTGGTCTTAGTATTTACATCTCCCGTCTTTCTCTGTGTGCTTGGTCTATACATACACAGTGTATAACTGATGGGAGTGTAGATACTTTCTATGACCACAGATTGTGCTGCTAAAAATACCACAACTCTGGAGGCTACGAAGTCCAAGATCAAGGTGCCAGCAGGTATCTGTCTGGGGAGGGCCCATTCTCTGCTTCCAAGATGCTACCTTGTTGCTGCGTCCTCTGGAGGGGGAGAATACTGTGTCCTCATATGGGATGGAAAGGGAGAACTGGTCCTCTCCAGCCCTTACATAGAGTCACTAATCCCACTCATGAGAGCTCTGTCCTCATGACTTAGTCACTCCCTAAAGGGCCTACCTCTTAATTATAATCACACTGGCAATTAAGTTTAGACACATGCATTTTGGAGGACATTCAGACCATAGCACCAGACGATGCCAGTACATGAATAAACAGCAAGTTTGTTGGGACCCAAGGGCAAAAATCTATAGTTTCAAAAAGTATGAAGAGTTTATTATTGTTGTAGTTGTTATTTTTACTGCTCAACAAAATGAATACAGCATTGTATCCTAAAACAAAAAATCTAAATTTTATAGTAAAATAGGCCATGGCTGAAAATTTTTTTTTTTTTTTTTTTTTTTTGAGACGGAGTTTCGCTCTTGTTACCCAGGCTGGAGTGCAATGGTGCGATCTCGGCTCACCGCAACCTCCGCCTCCTGGGTTCAGGCAATTCTCCTGCCTCAGCCTCCTGAGTAGCTGGGATTACAGACGCACGCCACCATGCCCAGCTGATTTTTTGTATTTTTAGTAGAGACGGGGTTTCACCATGTTGACCAGGATGGTCTCGATCTCTTGACCTCGTGATCCACCCGCCTCGGCCTCCCAAAGTGCTGGGATTACAGGCGTGAGCCACCGCGCCTGGCCCATGGCTGAAAATTTAATCCAGTATTTAGTACTAGCATGTTACCTTCCTAAACTTGAATTTTTTCATAATAAATTCATGTTGTAATATCACTCTTGAGACTAGAAACAAATTGAAAAACATAGGAAGCAGATGAAGTTTAAAATATAAACCTAAAAAAAAAAAAACTAAAGCTGAATTTGAGATGTGGCCAAGACGTGTAACCACAATGAACTTCTTAATATTTCATCCCAGAATTAAATTTCTTCCCCCAGTCTCAGGCAAAGGAGAAAGCCCAGTCTTCTAAATATAGCTGGGAACGCATCCCACTTAAGGGGTCTTAAAAGAAACTGACCTGAGCTAGGCTTTCTCAGTCCTTTCTCTTAGTCTCAACAATCAGGCGAGGCAATTATCCGCGATCTTGAAGAGTGAGTGAAGGGTGACGAGAGAAGTGCAAGTCCCCAACCTCCCAGCTCTGGAATAATTAGAAGCAGCGACTGGAAATCCCCTTACACTACTTTGAAGATTATTGTGATGATTGATAACGGACTGTATATGCAATCTGTCTAGCCACAGCAATAGGCATTTTCAGTGGAAAGAGATGGTTAAATTCATCAAGACTTCATTTACCACATATGTATTCTTCCTTCTTCTGATAATGAAATTTCTTTTTAAATTTTTTCCATATCTAAGAGTAAACTTTTAATTTATGAGAAAAAAGGATGTCCTGTATGAATTCAAGTTACTTGTAATTATGTATTGTGAGTTAACTCTAATTAATTTTACATACGATTCTCAAATTTCATTCTAGTAAGACAGGTAAAATTGGTAAAAATACCAGAAATAATATAATATCAAACTCTAAACATGATTATTAAATTTTACTATTTCAATTGTTATTGTTGGTATTTTAGTTGATCACATTGGATGGTAGTAGGTACTTCATCTTTCGAGATAGAACAGTTTAGCACATTTGTTCAAAAATGAGGCTTTTCTGTCTCAGCAATGATACTAATATATGCTATTTATTAAGAGCTTTATGCAACAGACAGTGTGCCAGTGCTTTACAAAACTTTATTTCTAATAGTATAACAACCCTGGAAGGAATTATTATGGTACCAATTTTCTAAAGGAGAAAACTGAAGGTCAGAGAGAGTAATTTTTAAAAAATTATATAGAATCAGAGTGGTAGAGTCAGGATTCTAAACCAGAATTCTGCAAATTCTTTCCTTTAAATATGCCTTTCTGCCTTCCTGTGGGAGAATTTAATGTGAAAAGAAAGAAAACAAGGTTGTAGTTCCATTAGTGTAACTAACAGAAGTGACCTTGGAACTTTGCTTGATTGCAGTATATAAGGGACAGGAAGACAACCCTTTCTTAAAGGCTTGATATGAGTTGAAACACATCTTCAGTTAAATTGTTTAGTAGATTTACCTAAACTATGTTGAGAGCTTGGAGAACAATAAAGTTTTCCTGCATTGCTTCTAATTTGATGCTTTTAATGAGCACACCATTGTTTTCATGGTTTCATGATACCCTGAACTTCTCCCTTCATAGTCTCCGTCGCAATTGTAAATTATTTACGGAAGTTTTTGTCTGATTTTAACCCCTGAGCAGGGCAGTGATGACTTTCTTATCACTCTATCCCCCACTGCCCAGTGCAGGGGATAGGATAGGTGCTCATTACATATCCACTGACTATTTGAATGAGTTAATGACTGAAGGCATAGGATTCTCAGAGATGAGTGGCAGAGGTATTATCAACTTCAGGCAAGAAAAGGAGAGAGTCTGCAGTACTCAACTTTTCTCGAACGCTTTTTTTTATATATAATCAAAAATTACTTAGAATTGCACACACTATGAGGCTTTCAACACTTTGTACCATATGGAAATTTCTGTTATATTTTCATACTTTGCATGTATAACTGCAAAATCACAATGCTTACTTTAGATTCCTAGGAATTAATGTAGATTCCCAAGGATCACCAGTGTGAAGCTCATAAGACCATAAAATCAGGCATTGATGAGCTCCAGGGAGCATAAAGGGTATTGATCTCTCTTGGTTCTCTCCAGTGAACTCCTCTCGAACAAACTGGACCTTCTGAGCTTGGTGAGGAATGGATCAGAATGCAAAAAAAGTGGAGCAAAATCCATGTGATGCACTTTCTCTTCCTCTGCTCCAGAAGGCCATGATTCCTGCAGGTCCTTGACTATCTCCACCCTCTTGATATTTAGCACATGTCTGTCTCTGGGACTTCTCTCTCCTCAAGTTTTACACCTAACTTCTCCGTGGTACTGGCAACTGCTTATCTCTTCTTCACATATATGTTTCATGATACAGTATGGTTATTATATTACGAAGCTATACTTTCATTTCAGTGTTTTAAAAGATTTAAATATATGGGTTTTCATGTAATATTTTGTAGTCTGTGTATCTTTAAAACAAAAATTCACTTAAAACACTGACAATTTGCCTACAAATGTGCCTTTCATATCTCCATTATTTAAGAGTGCTTTTTCTTTTTTTTTCTTTTTTCTCTCTTCCATTTTTTTCCTAACTCTGGAAAGATTATCCATGGGAAAAGTCCTAGAGCCTGCTTCCAAACTACACACAAATGTAATACAAAGCCCTCTTTCATATAGGCTCAGCATTGCCATCTAGGGACTATGTAGGTCTCAAGTGTGAAAAGATGTTCAACCAAAAATGGGCATTTCTGTTTTAGGCAAAGTCTTGACTGAAAATAAGTCTGCTGCCCATGCTGGAGCCACACTAGGCATAATTCAGGCATAAAACTGAGCCACAGGGAGAAAAAATGCTTATTTGTATGCTTGAAACATGATATTTTTATATTCTCCAAACTGACTGGTTAGTTGATCAACTATCCTTCTGTATATATAGATTTATCTGAAAAACCGTTGTCTAATATGGCTTTATCTTTCTCTCTTTCTGTCTATATAGCTCTATACAGGGGAGTCTATGAGGGAGAAGAATAGCTAGTGTTTACAAAGTTCTCTATGTTCCAACACTCTTCTAAGCACTTTACATATATTAACTCATTTAATCCTCAAAGTAAGTAGATGAGAGAGGCATAATATTATCCCCATTTTTATAAATTAGGAAATTGAGGCATAGTAAAATACATTGCCCAAGTCCAGACAGGTAGTAAGTAATGACTTGCACCAGACAGTCTGACTCCAGATTCCACGCTTTTTTTTTTTTTGAGACAGTCTCACTCTGTCATAGAGGCTGGAGGGCAGTGGTGCAATGTCAGCTCACGGCAACCTCTGCCTCCTGGGTTGAAGTGATTCTCCTGCCTCAGCCTCCCAAGTAGCTGGGATTACCACCATGCTTGGCTAACTTTTGTTATTTTTAGTAGAGATGGGGTTTTGTCATGTCGGCCAAGCTGGTCTCAAACTCCTGGCCTTAAGTGATCCACTTGCCTGGGCCTCCCAAAGTGCTGGGATTACAGGCCTGAGCCACTGTACCCAGCCAGATTCAGATTCCATGCCTTTTAGCCACATACCAAACTGCTTCTAGCCTCAGAGAAAGTGAAACATAATGGGAAATCTAAATAGAAACAATAATTCAGCAATATGAAATGTCCTACAATATTATGTACTTAGATGACACATGGCCTCTGAGACAGCAATAGCTGCAGATATCGAGTATACATTTCCCCTGCCTGTTTTACTGTGGACTGGGGCAATTTGGGAAGCTTCCTAGAAAGAAAAGTACTGAAAAGTACTGAACTGGGCCTTCTAAATTGGCAGAATTGGATGAAAGAAGTAGAGGATAGATGGCATTCTCAGCAGGAAGAAAGGTTTGAGCCGAAATGTACAAAGCATTATTGTAGGGGATAGTGGGAAAACCAGTTTGCCCAGAGCAACAGTCTCAAGTAGAGAAAAGTAGATATATTTAGAAAAGTTGCTTAAATCCAGATGTTACAATGATGTGACTCTCAGGCAAAGAATGTAGACTTCATTTCATAGACAAAGCAGAGTTATCTTAAGAGGTCAAGAAAAAGAGTGGGAAAGTGAAAAAAATGTTTGGGAGAATATTAATCTGGCAACGAAGTGCAAGAGAAATAAAGGGTGGCAAAAGGAAGCAGAGCCTTACCTGGAAATTGGTGCATTTTTCATGATAAGAGGCTAGAATTTAATACATATGTGTTGAATAAATAAAAAGGAAGGCATCATTCCTAAAAATATTGCTTAGAGGTTGTCTGAATGGTTATGAAAACCTGACGGGAAACATCAAAGATTATTTCAAAAATTTTAAGCCTGGGTAACAGTAAGATGGAATCTAAATAAAAAGTAGATACAAACTGGAAATGAGAAGAGAGACTGGGGTTTTGAAGATGCTGATTTAGAAGTAATCATCATAAATAAGGACTGATTTTAAAGAGAAACTGAGGGACTGATATAATCTTAGATAATGTCCTTGTGTGAAGAGTATACAGAAAAGTCTGCAGAAGAAACAGGAAGGACACTAAAACTAGAGTCTGTGGGGAACTGGGCTAGCTTAAGCTTCATGAGTGTCAACGAAGGAAATGGTTTCAAGGTAAAACTATTGCAGTCAAAGTTACAAAAGCTGCAGGGAAAAAAGGAGAATGAGAACATAGAAAAAGATAATTGAATCTGCAAACTCAAATTACATAGCATATACATAAGTAGTCATAACTTTACTTATTTAACTGTAATTATTTTTATTTTATCAAAATCAGAATCATTTCCTATTGGGTAAATCAATTATTTCTTATTCTTAGCCAGCCAATCAATCAGGAATTCTTATCAAGCAGTCACTATATTCAGAATACAAGAGGAAGAAAGCTTGGTAGGAGTGGGGGAGGTAAGTGTAACACACAGTAAAATAAAATGGTCTCTGAACAGTAGAGCTTGGGTGACTTTCACTCTGATACCCTTTTCTTTAGGTACATGGAGAATAGAGGCAAAAGGTGACATGTTGGCTGAATGTGGTGGCTCATGCTTGTAATCCCAGCACTTTGGAAGGCCAAGATGGCCAGATTACTTAAGGTCAGGAGTTCAAGACCAGCCTGGCCAACATCGTGAAACTTCATCTCTACTAAAAATACAAAAATTAGCCAGGTGTAGTGACAAGTGCCTATAATCTCAGCTACTTGGGAGGCTGAGGCAGGAGAATCACTTGAACCCGGGAGGCAGAGGTTGCAGTGAGCCAAGATTGTACCACTGCACTCCAGCCTGGTGACAGAGTGAGACTCCATNAAAAAAAAAAAAAAAAAAATGACATGCTGATAAGAAGCTATGGACTTGCATTATAAATCCCAAGGGTGCACTGGCAAATCTGATTCATATAATGAATCTTTGAAACTTGGGTCTTTGTTTGTAAAAGCCATTCCCCACAAATACAGGAGGTTACTCCCAAAGGAAGTTCTCTATGATCTTCCGTCGCAGGGACCTACTGAATACTTCTGATTTGCAAGAGCTCGTGAGGATTAGTTAAGAGAAGAGGTAAGCTAAGTTCTGTTAACACACCCACCCATACAACTGGGGGCTATGCTGCACATCTCACTGGTCTTTGGCCAGTATGACTAGTGTGTAAGAGTGTGTGCTTCAGAATCAGATGTGGATATAGTCTCCCTCCCCCTCCATTTACCAGAATTGTGATTTGGAAAGTCACATAACCTCTCCAGACTTTTTTTTTTTTAATCTATAAAAGTGGAAGTAATAACCATAAATAAAAGATTATTGTTAAATGCTCTGTTCATGGGACCCACTAAATACATGGTAGCTACTCTAATTATTATTTTGGAGTCTAAAGAATGGTGACTGTCTTAGCTGATTATGGGGTCTTAAACAGTGTCACAAGGTCTCCATCCTGATGCCTCTTACTATGTAATAAAATGACTTACGTCTTCAAACTTCTGCAAAGCTCTTCCATCTTCACTAATACCTGTTATCCTCACAACAAACCTGTGAATGACTTGGCGTGTCTGTTAGTACTCCTATCTTGCAGATGGAGAGAGAGGGCCTTAGAGAGAGGCAAGGACTTGTTTCAGTCACAACATGAGAAGCTCACAGAGCCTGAACTAGAACCCATGGCTGCTCACTCCTGTCAGAGCTCAATGGGAAAAGTCAAGAATATGCAGCTACTTTTCTTGCCAACCCCCACCCCGCACCTCCACTTATGTGGAGAACACAGTGCTGAGATGAGCTAATTCTCTAGACACATAAAAGAGCTGCTTGTTGAACTTTCAACTTTTTGGCAAGTTGTGCTCATTTCTTAGCCTCAGCAATGCCTTGACACTTCTGCTTTAACTTTTTATGTTTCAAGGCATTTTACTCTTAGCATTTTTGAATAGCGGGCATTGTTTTCATCCTTCTCACATCTCAAAAAAATATGTGTTTTATGCTCCCATTAGTCCATCCACATACTTACTTATGTCAGAATATTGGTTTGGATACCTGCAGTGCATGTACATTGTGGGCGGGGTGATTTAGCCGGAGGAAAGTGCAGATGGAACTTAATCTCAAATATTTTGAGACATGTAATATTACTTTAGTTCTCTCATTTCACATATGAAACATGCTTTTCTTCACCTTTGTACACCAAGTTAATTAATTGAATAGTCCATGACTTAAGAAATATCATACTTGCTTGGGAGGCTTAAGGACCTAGACAAGCAGGTTTTGGTCTTAAGTTTTTGTGCTTACCCCTTGGAACCTCGTGGTGGGTAGGTGTGAGAGTGGGTAATGGAGGAGAGGGACTCAAAGGCACAAGACTACAAGCCCCAAATGCATTTCCAGTGGATGGGATGACGGTCTTGAGTAACTCTGCCTTACAACGTGTCCACAGTTGTGTGAGCAGAGGGAAACTCTGGAAAGTTCTTTGCACCTCCTCCTATAGTCTTCAACCATCTCAGGAAACAGACTGCTTTGGTCATCATGTTCCTTCTAGGAGCAAGGAGAGTTGGTTAGAAGACATTTTCCTCCAATTTCTCTCCCTAGAGATTTTGAGGGTTAAGTCCTATGGTGCCCTTCTAGCCACTAAGGAACCACTTCTGATTTTTTGGTGGGGAGGGAGGAAAGACAAATGTTTCTGCATTCTGGGTCCATAAATCCAATTTTACTTTGATTGAAACTGTGTTTCTCTAAGGTATCAATGTTTTCATTGTAAGACAAGTGACATTTTGACCCTACATGGTATATTTCTATTCAAAGGATTTTAGGATC
The DNA here is from genome assembly GCF_001604975.1 of Cebus imitator. Taxonomy (NCBI): domain Eukaryota; kingdom Metazoa; phylum Chordata; class Mammalia; order Primates; family Cebidae; genus Cebus; species Cebus imitator. The sequence continues at coordinate 12,028,163 of NW_016107332.1, forward strand.
TGTTTATTCGTCAATTAGGAAAGGCAACATGTATTGACTGCAAAGTTATTGGCAACACTGAATCTATTATTTTTACGGAAAGACCATGAACTTATTTTCCCCAAGAGTGACGTATATTAATTGTATCAAGATATATTCCCAGTTACCATATCAGGACATCAAAGGAAAGCAGTTGCCTCAAATCATTACTCCCCACCTCTTTTACTTCGCTGACCAATCACAGAGGTTTGCATCTGAAATTTAACTTTGAACGTTTGCTGCCAGTTCCAAAGAATTTGCTAAATAGATTTCAAATGTTCCCCCTTTGTAGGCTTGAGAATGAAGAATTAAGAGTGATGGTTACCATTACAGTAAAAACTTGGCGCAAAATAAAAAAGGGCTTTTTTGTTCTCTCTCACTTTTTCCAGGTGCTCACCTAAAGCCATAAATGTGTGGGTGATTAATCTTGAGTTTTTCCAACAATCCTAAGTGAGTTAAATGACACGAACAATGTGCTTTTTAAAAAGATCACTGTAAACATTTATTTCAATTCAAGAAACCTAGGAGATTCAAAAGAAACATGACCTAGAGGCTGTCTCTCCCTGGTCACATGTGACCACTGCATTGCCTGGCCATACTTTCCTCATTCATTCCCCCTCTATCACCTTTTTTTCACTTAGCCCAGCACAAAGCTATCTATCAACTTCTGTCAACTTTCACTTAGCCCAACACAAAGCTCTCTATCAACTTCTCTCTGCTGGCATCTCCGAGGCTCTATCCTTTGTCTTTTCTACCTATACTCTCTCCCTAGGTGTAGTACATTGACTGGTGGCCCACAAAAGGATTTATTCATGTCCTAATTCCTGGAACCTGTGAGTGTTATCTTCTTTGGGAAAGAGGGCTTTGCAGATGTAATTAATTAAGGAACTTGAGCTGGAGATTCAAGTGGATTCTGTTTTTATAAGAGACACATAGGAAAGATATGATAGAAGAGGAGGAGCCAGTGTGACCACAGAGGTGGAGCTTGGAGTGATGTGGCCACAAGTCAAGGACTGCTGTCAGCCACCAGAAGTGGGAAGAAATAAGTGAATTTCCCTCTAGTCTCAGCCCAGCTGACACCTTGATTTTGGATTTCCGGACTCCAGAACTGTGAATGAAAAAATTTCTGTTGTTTTTAGCTGCTCGTTTATAGTCATTTGTTATTTTCCATCCTGGTGGAAAATAAACAGATCTAAAAGATATTCAACATCATTCGCCATTAGAGAAATGCAAATTAAAATAATGACAATATCATTATATACATATCAGAATTGCTGAAGTAAAAAATAGCGACAACACCAAATACTGGTAAGAATATGGAGAAACTAGATCATATTCCAGGCAATGTAAAATTATAAAATGGTAAAATTATAAATTGAATGCAAAATTGTCAAATTTACCTAATATTCACCTTAATCCTGCCACAAGAAACTATTAGGTAAATTTATCTAATCTTTCATCTTCAAATTCCATCTCTAGGAGACTCATTAATTTAAATCTCCAATCCTGACTTCTCAGAACGCCATACTGAGACATCTAACTGCCTACTGGACATCTCCACTTGCGTATCTAATAGGTATCACAACTTAATATGGCTAAGATAATTCTTTTATTTCTACTCCTTATGCTCACAAATCTCCTTGCAAGTTTTCCCCATCAGTAAATGACATTAACATCTCAGGCTTAGGGATTAGGCGCAAGTACTTCATGGCTCCAGTAGAGAGCCTAAGCAGCACGCTTGGTTCTTTTCTTCCTCATACCACCCTGCACCTAATTCCTAGATGAATCCTCTTGGCTACAGCTTAGTTCACCATCTCTGATTTGGGCTGTTATAGTTGCCTTTTAATTGCCTCCCTGCCTTCACTCTTATCTTTCTCCACAGAAGCTAGCATAAAATTCAGATCTTATCACTCTATGCCTAAGATGTTCTAATAGCTTCCTATCACCCCTAATAATATCCAAATTTCTTATCTTTGCTTACAATGGTGGTTCTCAACTAGGGGCTATTTTACCCCCTAGGGACATGTGGCAATGTCTTCTGAAGACAATTTTGTTCGTCCCTACTAGGGAGAACCTACTGGCATATAGTGAGTAGAGCCCAGGAATGCTGATGAACCGTCTTATACTGCACAGAATATTCCCCTACAACAGAGAATGAGATGTCACTAGTGCTGAAGATGAGAAACCCCAGCTTGGGACCACACATGAGCCGAGCTCTGCCTTGTTCTGCTGCCTCATCTCCTGCTTTTTCCCTCATTCACCACTAACCAGACACACTGGCTTTTATTTCATTCTTCAGACGTGCTAAACTTGCCCACCTCTCAGAGCCTCATGCTCTCCCTTTGGGCTGAAACGTACCTTTCCTAAATCTTTGCATCCCTCTGTCTTCATTACTCAGGTGTCAGTTCAAATAGTATCTCCTAAGAGAGGCATTGTCCAATTACCTTTACTAGAGCAGTCTCTACCATCCTACCCCTGTGGCTCTAACACATTTGTTTATTTTTACCTCCTATATAGCTCTTATTGGTAATTGAATGTATCTTATTTTTTGTGTGTTTATTGTTAGCATTTTCTCTCTAAATTCGTAAAGCTCTCTAAGGTCTTTCATGTTCACTGATGCCTGCCTGCATCTAGACTACTACCTGGCCCAGAGTAAGTGTTCAATAAATATCTGTCAAATCACTGACACACAAATGTAAAACAATGGAAGATAACTAAGTATTCCTAAAATGTTTGGTGCCAGGAGTGATGCAGCGTATCACCAAGAAGACAGGGTTTTTTTTTTTTTTTTTTTTTTTTTTCCTAGCCCTTGTCAATTTCCAGTATAGAGCTCTTTAGTGGGTGTTACCTCCGTTTAAATCTTGACTCTACTGAGAAAATGAGGTTTTGGAATGTTCAACCCATCTTGTTGGTTGGAAAGGTGAAATTTTTATCTTTGAACTTGCGCTGAAGACACCCATACAGAGCAATCACCCTGTGATCCCTTTCGTTCCCTTTCATCAGGCAGTAAATGGCTGGTAACTGATTGTTCATGTGGTTAGGCTTTGAAGCATCTGCACAGCAGCAATGGATGAATCCCTGAGAGCAGATGAGCTCTCTGAGGGACTGCTTTTTGAAGAGGAGCTGTCAAAGGAAATAGAGAAAAATAATTAGAAAAATAATAGGAAAACAAAATGAAAATTAAGTCTCCGAAGCCCCAAATCATGGAGTGACAGAAAATAGCCAATTTATAAAGGAAGTCTTGTTAATGCATCTTTGACATATTATGTTTTTTTACTAGGGGCAGATGTGTCTTTCATTACTCAGCGAATAGCTAAAAATGTTCCTGCAAAGCAAAATATAAACTTGGTGACAACAGGTACCTACAGAGAAGGCGAAGTTGGGAGTGCCTGGAATGATATAATCATAATTAAGTATTCAGTTCTTACTTTCTAAAGACATTAACTCTGCTAGGACATTTTCCTAATTATAAAGGGTTTTAGAATAGTCCTAAAATCCCTAATTTTTCTAGTATTTTTTATTAGGAGAACTTTATTTTTAATAGCTCCAAAGTGTTAGGAATAGAGATCATTTTTGTTCCCGTTCATCCTGTGTTGAGTGATTTAGAAATCTGCTAGGTAGACTGGCAAAATCAAGAACTGGAAAAAGCTTCCATCTGCCCAAATCTGATCCAGTCCTGTTTCCATGTTTGGAAATGGTTCCTTGAGCTATCCACATTTTGTTGGCAGGTCGTATTTTTGGAGAATGACAGGTGCTTTTCTCCTTACCACCCGTTAGCCATAATCCTGGCCTTGGGGAATACCAGCTGCCTATAATGTTCAGAATCTGAGGGCAAGTAAGCTGAAGACAAGGTTGGATTGTGGGTGCAGCCATGATAGAAGAACTATACTGCAGCCACACATTAAGCTTGCCTGGTGGTAGTATATTTTGTCCCATAATATAAAGGGAGAAGGGAAGGAGAGATTGTTTTTCAAAATAATATAGAGAATAAGAGTTAAGCAGACCTGAGAGTGAACTCAATTTGTGTTACATTTTATTTTAAGAAAAAAGCACTTCTATAATACCTTTAATGAGAGCAAAGTTTTGTGCCCAAAGTCAGATACTTTCCACAGTGCATCCAAGGCAAATGTCTATCCTATTAGATCATTACAGTGAGGATACAGACTAGTAGTCTCTGTCCTACTGAAATGTGTTTTCATCTGGGAAAAATAAACTTTAATCGTATTTGTAATTTCAAAGGTGGGTTAATTTAATTTAACGGCATATTCATATGGGCCACCAGAAGAAATTATTTTACCTGACTTACTGATCTGTATTGTTAGTAACTAATTGCTACTTTAGTACTGAATAAATCTGAAATAATAAGAAAAGCTTATGACATTTGGTTTTTTTATGTATTTAGACTGGACTGAAAAGCTTATTTTTAAGTCTTGCATCTTTAACTTTTATTAGAAGAAAGAGCCTTTTGATGTTGCCCAGGCTGGCCTGGAACCCCTTGGTCTTCCAAGTAGCTGAGACTACAGGTGTGTGCCACCATGCCCAGCTCACATCTTTACATTTTTTAAAATCAGATTTTATTATAGTTGTTTCTTTTACCAATTGATTAAATTCTCAGGGAAATGAAGATAAATTGATTTTTAAAAATTAGTGTTAGTACATGCTGTTATGATTTATTTCCATAATCTGTAAAACTTCTATTGCAGAGGTACAACCTCAGATCCTCTGACCAAACAATTTGCATTTAGCTTTTTCATAGAGGCCTAGGAGACTTATTACTCAATTTAACCATTGCCTCTAGGCAAACTCATAGTAGCATGGAGGCCACTGCTGTCCCGGTTACATTCTGTCCTTGAAATGTAATCCGTCAATCAGTCAATCAGTCAACCTCCTAATCAAATACTGGCCAGGCAACGCATGGCTCTCACCGAGATGAGATTGCATCCTGTTAGGATGTACGTGGGTTTTGCATGAGGGGGACCACCCATCAAGATTATCCACCAAGTGTTTAGCACCATTTAACCTAATTCTAGCATTAGGGAAGTTTTAGAGGATAAAGATAAATGGTAGATTTTTCAAAATGAGAGATATGGCTGTGCATGGTGGCTTTCGCCCACAATCCCAGCACTTTGGGAGGTTGAGGAGGGCAGATTACTTGAGTTTAGGAGTTTGAGACCAGTCTGGGCTACAGGGAAAACCCTGTCTCTACAAATAAACACAAACATTAGTCGGGCGTGGTGGTGTGTGCCTGTGGTCCCAGCTACTTGGGAGGTTGATGTGGGAGGATTGCTTAAACCTGGGCGGTAGAGGCTGCAGTGAGCTGAGATCGTACCACTGCACTCCAGCCTGGGTGGCAGAGTGAGACCCTGTCTCAGAAAAATAAAAAATAAAAACAATAAAAAATGAGAGATATGGAAAAAATGTTGTCTGAGAAAACCATCAGGTTGTATTTATTAGGATGCCATACTAATTCTCTCTCCCTCTCTCTCTGCTTCTCCACTTCAATCCATATTTCCATCTCTCTCTCTCTTCTTCCCTCCCACTCTTTTATTTGATTTTTTTTTCTCATTAATCTTAGGTAGTTTCCAAGGAAGAAGGTTTATGGTAAAGTCATTCATTTATTTATTCAATAAATAGTAACTACTGTCTGTTAGACACTGTGCTGGAGATTAGATGTTCCTACAAACAAGAAAACCCCTGCTATCAAGAAACTCCGTCCAAGGGACTGAAAGAAAGGCAAGAAAATTAACCTTTATGCACAATGCATAGTATGTCTCAGGCGTTAGCTGGTACCTCCTGGCCCCTTGAGATCTGACTGAAATCAGCACAAAACCTCCATTTCATGTCCTTTTGAAGCCCAAAGACTGCTCCCAAGATTTCTGTTGCATTTGCAGTCAGTTCTGCTCTGATTTCCTGCTTTCCTCTACTGTGCTTCTTGTAGCTTTTCTTTTATCTTTGTCCTGGCATAAACCCAAGCTTGGGAGACAACTCCTTCTCATCTATTCTCCCTCCCCTACACCACACACAAAGCAATCATAAAAACCAGGCTGATAATGTATTGCAAAAACTTGAACTGAGAGTTTTTGGGTCACGGGAGAGCACAGCAATAAACTTCAAATGACAGAGTGCACATTCCTGTTAGGAGCCCATTTGCCATCACCCCCAACCCCAATCAGGGCCTTCTCACCATCTGCTTTAGCCCACACAGCAGCCATACTCCTGCCAATCTTCTCATCCATCTCCCAGTTCTACTCCTCATACCATCCCTCATGTACTGCATTCTACCCTCTCCAAATTCCACTTCAGGATGTTCTTGCTGTCTGTTGTGCAGAGTAATTCTATGCTTTTCAAGCATCCCCACAATTCAAATCCAGGCCCATTTTGTTCATACCTAAATCCATCCTGGTGCTCGGGTAAGGGGACTTCTATGTTCCAAGATCTACTCTCTATTCTCCATAGAAGTCAATTATGGTTATATAGTATTGCTTTTTTTCCTTCTTTATTTGTACTATGATTCATTTATTCAGTCATTTGATAATATTTACTGGATGTCTACTTTGTGTCAGACAGTGTTCTAGGTGCTCAAAATAAAACTGTGTGCAAGATGGCATAGGTCCTATCCTCATGGATTTACATTCTGGGAAGTATGTGCAAGATGATATAAGAAAGTACAGGAGGCTGGGTACAGTGGTTCACATCTGTAATCTCAGCACTTTGGGAGGCTGAGATGGGAGGGTCACTTGAGCCCAGGAGTTCAAGATCAGACTAGGAAAAATAGTGAGGCCCTGTCACTACAAGACTTTTTTTTTTTTTTTTTTTTTTTTTAGCTGGATGAAGACTGAGGTGGGAGGATTGCTTGAGCCCAGGAGGTTGAAGTTGCAGTGAGCCATAATTGTGCCCCTAGACACCAGCCTGGATGACAGAGAGAGACCTTGTCTTGATAAATAAATAAATCCATACCTCATTCTGGGATGGGAGACTATTGTGGATTATGGAAAGCTAAGTCTGATAGGACAACCAGGATTTATCTAGGTGAATAGGAAGGTAGCAGTTCAGATAGAGGGACTCAAAGGCAAAGGTTGGCAACAAAGTTCTCAACCATTCATTTGGGTCGCTGGAAAGAAACAGGAAACAGAAAAAGTGGTTTATTTGAGAAGGCAATCATCATTGCTCCCTCTGGCTCCTATACCTCAATGCTCAAGCAATACCTTTAAAGCACAATTGAGGTCTGAGCTCTCTAGGGAGAAAGAAGACAGCCTCCCTCCCCATTTCAGCTTCTGGGTGGAGTTGACAGGTAAAATAGGCTTGTTTGAATTGGTTCGTCTTTCCCAGAAACCCTGGAGCACGGCTCCCCATGATTGTAAACCCCAAGGGAGGGGTTCCTCTATATAATCTTGCCTGAAGAAGGAAAGCCAGGGTATGGCAGAGGATTTGGTCAAGATCCTAAATTGCTGTGGGATTTAGGATTGGACCCCAGGGCTGCTGCTAGTTTATATGAAGCATTTTTTAAAATTTAAATTATATATATATATATATAATTATATGTATATAAGTATATATACACATATTTATGTCCCAGAAGTGTGTGTGTATATGTATGTGTTTATGTGTATGTGTGTGTATACATATATATGTATACTTCTGGGAGATATATATATGTATCTGTGTATACACACACACACACACACACACACACACACACACACACACACATTTCTGGGTTATATATACCCCAAAGTTACTGTTTTACAGGGCTTGGTAAGTGAAAGGCCCCCCTCCCTCAGTTCCCCCTGTATTGGGTATTACCTGAACAAATGGTGGCCTAGTTTGTCCCAGATTTTGTAGATTTTACAAATGTAGGTTGAACAGATTGATGAAGCTCTTGAAGTATTTGAATCCACTGATATACTTGAAGAGCAGGTTCTTCCTTATAAAGCTCTGGATGATTAGCTAATAACATGGTAGTGTTTAAGGAGCTGTACCTCTCAATAAGTACATCTTTTTTCTCTTCATCCAATTACTTAAAATAACAGTCATAATATTTAGCCATTATTGAACATAATGGATATGTTCCAGACATACACTAAATCGTTTATGGAGATTAATCCTGTAACTCTTATACCAACCCTGTAACACAGGAGGGTACTATTATTCCCATTTAATATTTCAGAAAACAAAGGCTTCAGTGGTTGAACTGAGGGACTGAGTTTTAATTTCAAGCCCATTTTAACTCCCACGTTATACTGCCCATTTTTTTTTCCCTCCCACCCTTCTTCTTTCTCTCCTCTACCTCTGTCTCCCTATAGAAATAAAATTCTGCAAAGGAACCATGTAAACATGGTATTCATTGAGCTACCTGATAACTCTACAATTGACCTTTTAGCTCTGACATTCCCTGAGACTGGGATTTCCAAACAAACAACTTCTCTTTGTTGTTTGGGGTATGCTTAAGAGCCAGCATTCTGAAAATCCTGGCTTCAGGTTTCCAAACCAGCAGGTTGTGCTCAGAGCCTAATCCTTCCTGGATGGTAGCACATTTCATCACACGAAAACCCCAGCTCCACTTGGTCCTTGGCCTGAGACTCTGCAGCTTCTTTGGCCAACTCAATTAAAAGTGCAATGCGGAAGCCCCATTCATGGTCATTTCCAGAGAACCATTTGCCACTGTGGGAAAGGGGTAGGGCACAATCCCTGATAGTTTCTGGACAAAAAGATTCCATGTTTTCCCCTACGCTTTTGGCGTGTCTCTGGATAATTCCCTTTGGTATTAGTCATCTCCTTAAGAAATCACAAGATACACAGTGTTTAACTAAAGTTTGTAACAACAGAATCTCTCCAGAAGGTGTTTTCCTTGATTTGGCTTTTTAATTCTTCTTGATTTGAAAAACCTTTATATATAAAAAAAAAAAAAAGTCAACTTATAACATGGACCTATCCATGCAACTTTAAACTTTGTTAAAGAATGTCATCTAATGAAAATATACAGCTATTCCATAAAATGTCTAACTTTGGTGAAAAAATACATAATGTTCAATGTATTAACTTTCAAATAAGATAACTTAGTGCTCTTGGTTATTGGTTTCCAAAGACTTGCTGAGCATTTCCTTGTTTGGCCTTGGAGGAATTTGCTCTGGGATTTCAGCCTGGCCCTTGACTTGCTGAAAAAACCACAAGACATAGAACAAAGGGAGCAGGCTGAGAAGCCAGCTAGTGAAAATGAAAGCAAGAGGTCCTGGCCTGAGGCTTAGTGTGTGTTCTTGAAAGAAGGAAGTTGCTGCAGGTCAGGAGAATGTCACTGGAACTTGAACTTGCTGATACCAATCAGACCTCATGGGCTCCAGGCAGATCAACAAAGTCTGGAGACAAAATGTTTTAATGTAATTGTTACAGCAATGTCCTGGCTCCACAGAGAAGTCTTTTCTCCCAGAGGTTACTGTTTCACCATTAACCATGTAACCATTTTCCCAACCACTCCTGAGCTCCAGTGGACTCTCTCAACTCAGTAGGGAAAGTGAGTGACAGATTTTCTAAATTAGAGCCCAGACTTTGAAAGGTCACAGCTAAGAAAGCCCCCATAGGCATTTGCCTTGCCATTTAGTAAAATTTCTGACCAGGGTACAGTGATGGGACAATCTAAGAAGGAAAAGCGGCTGGATTTGTATGGGTTTGCAGAGGTTAAAAGAGCAGTGTCTTCTATGTACTTAATCTGAAGGCTGGGGTGGAGGAGTGATGGGTCTTTTTAGTTTGTTTTTAGAATTTGAAGTATATACTGACTTGTAATGGGTAGAGAAATTTTTAAAATTTCAAATGAATAGCATAACTCACTTGTGGAGGCCCCTCCCTTCAAAGTTGAAAACAAACTTTTGCGGAAGCAAGCTGAGACTGATTTTTGAGCCCTCCTGCTTTTTTCCAGGTGGGAATGCCTTGACCTTTGAACCCTGACTAAAACATCAGAGATCATAAATCTAACTGCTAAGTATTATGAAATATAGCATGGCAGAAACGAAAATGAAAACAAAACAGAACAAGAAACTCTCCAGAATGAAAGGAGGGAAGAGACCACTGTCTTAACCTGTGTCTAGTTGAGCGAGTCCGGAAGCCTTTCCAGGTCAGTTAAAAGGAGGGACGCGAATCATTAGTTAACTTCAAGGAGCCGTTGGTGCTCTTAAATTGTATATCACATAAACACAACACTGTCTCTGGTGGGTTACCCCTGCTTTATGATCTACTACACTGTACAGGTAAGTTTTGGACCAAATTTACAAGATAGCGTTACTCTCTAAAACATTTTCCTGATACATTAAATTGAACTCTAAGTCCCAGAAATGCTACATAGAAATTACATTTCCCTTTGTAAAAGTTCTGTATGGCTTCAAAATTGCATTAGAGACTAAAAATATATTTCCAACCTCTTACGCGTGGTGTTCATTTAAAATGGAAAATGTGTTTGTAAAAAAATACAGTGTTTCTCTCCCGACGCTAATACTGGGTTTGTATTATCCACGACCAGTGCTTTCACTGCCCTCTGCTGCTCTGAGGCGAGCGTTATATGTGGAAAGCTAGTCTTTTCTGTCTCATTGGAGAAGGCCAACTTTTCATTTATGGTCATGATTATTAATGCTCACTGGCACATTCCAAGTGTAATACTATCTGACTTGGAAAATCCCAACAATGAAGTAAAGCCAAATAAACACTGTGTTCCTGTGAATCAGGATTTTCTAAAGTCTCCTGGGGTTTTTATTAAGTTCTGGGTGTTCTTTCTATAAGGTCACTAATATATGGAAATAGCTATTATTTTGGAAGTTGATTGCAAGGTTTATTTTGGTAACATATCAATTATTGTTTAAAACATGAATAATTAGTAGAAATGTCAACAAAAATGATTAGAGACGAGAACCTGGCCTCTTTAAAAAGCAGATTGAAGTACAATAGAATTTCATTATTGGAATGTTCTATTTGCATTCAACTATGAGATGATTAGCCTAAGGAAATACTGAGCACGTCATAGTTTCAATTATATTTATCTATTATTAATTAACAGCATTAGGTAAAATTTCTGTTAATTGTCTAGAACTTCTGTTTAATAATAATAGCAAAAATTAATAACCAATACGAGCCTTCTTGGAAATGTACTTGTAATTTGTACTCACTCTCCACCTAGCAAAAGCTTTACCTGAAATCTATTTTATTCCTGAATTATAAATTATCAACAGATTTCATTCCCTTAACAATTATCTGTCAGGTGCCTACTATGAACCAGACATAAGCATGTAGATGAATAAACTGCACTTCTGCCTTAAGGTGCTCACAGTTTATTCACAATGAAAAACAGATAAATAAATATTTTATTGAGAAATTTCCAAAGGACTTGCTACCATATGTGCCAGTCAAAAGCCGCAGAACTTTGTTTTTCATGAAGATCTATGACACAGTCGTGAATAATTCTGTCCCTTAGTACTCTTTAATACTGACTAAATAAAACTATAAGTTTGTATCCCTCCAATTTTTTTAATATATACCCTTTTAACAACTTGATACCTCCCTTGGACAAGATGCATGAATGCTTTTACCTTAACCACTCCACATATTATTTACAAATTTGTTTGTAAATAATAGAAAGATAAATTTACTTCCCATAGCAGAGAACCTCATTTCATTATTATAAAGTGACTGTAATAGAAAACTGGTCTTGCTGACGGGCGCAGTGGCTCGTGCCTGAAATCCCAGCACTTTGGGAGGCTGAGGCAGGTGGATCACCTGAGGTCGGGAGTTCAAGACCAGCTGGACCAACATGAAGAAACCCCGCCTCTACTAAAAATACAAAAA